>NC_088884.1:110505327-110808357 GCF_037157495.1 Lathamus discolor
TTAACATTTGTGGTAGAAAACTACCTCATAACACATGACTGATATGAACTGTCCCTTTTTAAATTTAGAAATCACTCAGAACTCTCCTCTTGCCTTCATACTTGTTTTGGCATAATTTTAGTATATTATGTTGTAGTGCAGATTGCATATTAACAGTCCTTAACCTCTTAAAACTATGTTTGACACCTTCTGCTTCTTCTGCTTTTCATGTGTTGTGTGATGGCTTGCTACAGGAATTTATGCTGATGAAAGTTACTCATGTTTAAAAGTATGTCTAGATAACTGTTTCATTGGAGCTGGAGAGCTCTGAGTTAAACAGGGAAGATACTATCCAAAAGAAACTTGACTTACTGCTAAATAAGTAATCTAACATTCTTCTCATATGGTACTTTTTAAGGGTGAACCAGGTTTCATTGGTCCGCAAGGAGAACCTGGGTTGCCAGGGCTACCAGGAACAAAGGTAAGGATAACTGGCAGCCATTACAGCTAATGCCAGCTTCAGCTTCCTCATTATATAACAGAGGCTAAGACTGTACTAATGGCAGAAAATGTGAAAAGTCTTAGTTCATGGATCAGTGCTATGATATATGTCTTTGTACTGATCCCCTCAAACAATATGAAGGCAGATATTATATCCACTCGTAACTTAAGTTCACCCATTGCCTTTATTCGTGTTAGCATTCCAAAGCTTGCTTGTTCAAGACACTGAATATGCATGACTGAAGAAAATATATATTTTTTTGATTACTTTTTTTTTTAAAGAGAAAGCTTGAAAGTATGTGCAGGTATTAGAACTTTGATACTACACTCCAGACTCTGAAAGTACAGATCCACTAAACCTATATTATTTAATTTCTTCCTGTGTTGGTTTTTTTTTAGTGACTGTATGACAGTTAGAATATTATGAATCCTACGAATGGTCTCACCATTTGGAAATCTTTATTCCAGTCCTTTCAGAATGGGGAAAAAAAAACCCAACCATTTCCGTTTTGAAGCTGCCTTCTTTTACCTTCAAGAATGTATTTACTCAGCAGAGAGTTCACCAACCCACTACAAGTCACAGATTACCTTGAAAATGTTTTCTTCTGATGGTTTGGTTTCCTTGGTTTGTGCTGAGTTGGTGGTGTGCTGAAGACTGCCTGGTATCCTGTGATATGTGTATATCTCTTGCAATAGGGTGACAGAGGAGAGGCTGGTCCTGTTGGGAAGGGTGAGCGAGGTGAACCTGGAGTTCCTGGACCAAAGGTCAGTCTGATTTCACTTTGGAAACGTTTTGTTAGTTTAACACCTATGAACATATCTTTTCCTGCTGAAAAATAGAGCAAAACCTTAGTGAGTGAGCTCTTAAATGAAAATACTGTCAAATGCTCCAGTCCCGAAGACAATGGCAGTTTTGTGTTCACAGCTGTGGAGCTGCAGTCTGAATGAACTCTTATCTGGTCTACAAAGTAAAGACACTACCTACATACACTGTCATGGAGTTGGTCTAATTCATTCCAGCTAAAGCCCTGACCTCCAGGTCCCTAACTTTCAGCATTGAAGTCACAGAATCACAGAATCCCAAGGGTTGGAAGGAACCTAAAAAGATCATCTAGTCCAACCCCCCTGCAAGTCTGAACTCTTTGACCAGTGTAGCTATTGTGTAGCTACTGAATGCAGAGAAAATCCATTTTGCATGCTGTCTTCTAACTCTGTAAGAAAGATATCATTCTAACTACATTTTAGTATTGTCTTAATATTTTCCACTGTGTCAGTACCATCCCTTTCCTATCACATCTTGAAAATAATAAGGCAGATTCCACGCTCCTTGGCACAGTTTAGTTATTTTGTATTCACCTGAAATGTTGGGAAAAGAAGTTGTGGTAACACTTTGCTTCCTTATTTTAGGATAGTTATCTTCACTATCTTTTAGCTATAATTTTTCAAGAGTTATGGAATAACATCGGTAATTCCTGCAAGCCACTGTTAATTATGCCTGCTTTACTAATGCCAATACTGCTTTTCCATTGTGAGAATGGAATCTTTATAGATTCATTACCTTGGTCATATAAAACGAAGTATTTCTGTTTGTCATACTGTAGTTAGTTATTACTAATTTCTTTTTCTCTTCATTTCCATTTCTGTATCAACTTTTCTCCTTGTCTATCTTCCTACAAACAGGGAAAAACAGGTGAACCTGGATCTAGAGGCCCAAAAGGGTCAAAGGTTAGTAGTAAAGAAACTGTATTTAGTTGAGCAATTAACATAATGACTTTCAAGATAAATTTGTAATATTTCACAGAAACTTCACTTATCTCTCTAAAAGAATCCATAACAGTCTACAATGTTCTTTATAAGTCAAACCTTCTGACTTTTAGCTTTAGCTATTAGTGTTAAAGCCTGTGTATTTTAAACACTGTAATTCTAGTTCTTTTACTGTTATAACATCTGTTCCACTCTGCTCTGGTTTTTATCATGCAACTTGGTTTCTCTCTGTAAAACTGATGTGGGTCAGTCCTCCCACATGCCAGGGGCCAACACCTGACTATGCCAGTGGGCTTTGAATTGATTTTCATAATAATTTTGTGGATCCCCCTTTGATGAGTTAGGAATCAGTGGTATTCCATGTACTGAGATATAATGGTCAGAAGTCTACAAAGGCAAGACTTGTAGGCTACATTACTGGTTTATCTACTTTAAAGAAAAATAATTTGATTATATATAGCTATCCATGCACCCATCTCTATATAGATACAGTTGGTTCACGTATATGTAGAGAAATAAGATATATGCTTTTCTAGTACTTCATCCACTGTGCCAATACCATGCTCAATAGTCTCTTTCATGTTATAATACGGAATGAAAGCAAAATTAATATAGATTTGATTAGGCAGTTGTTGAGTCTATGTCATAATAAAGATTACAAGATAATGTAGGCTGATAGCATACTGTTTGCAGTACTTGTAAGGTCCTTGAAGAGCAGTCCATTCACAGTGCTTAAGGATATGATTAAATAAGTGCCACTTAACCTCATTCATTCTTATCAGAAATAAACACTGGAAAATGATGGAGCTGATGAGGGGATTAAAGCATCAGAGTGATAGTAGAATTGTAAATCAGGCTCTTATTTGCCTACGGTACCTGGGCACTTCTCAAATGCACCGAAAAGATAAATACATCCTCTTTAATCCCTTTTATACCAAAAAAGGAAATACAATTTTAATTTTACCTGCCTGTCTTGAAAATCTGACCCACAGAAGTCAAACTAGTGGTTGGGAACTCATTTTTTTTAACAATTCTAATGGTATGTTCCCTAGCTGCTGCCAAGGCAACACTGAAAGGAAAGGCAGACAGCACAACCTTGATCATGTCCTGCCAGCAGCCTGCTCTCTGTATTCCTTCGTTAGCCCCATGAAAGTTTTCTGTTTTCTGTGTTTTCTGTTGCCACTGGTGAATTAATCATTCTTCCCTGACTTGTACTAAAATTTGATAGATTTCAACTGGAGCAAGAGTTGCAGATCTTATCCATATTAATTTTGAGTAATATAAAAATGTAAGACCTTGCTATGAAAGTGACTGTGAAATGAATCATAGTCACTGAATGCTGAGTTATGAATGCATACATGTCTGAAATCCTCTCTATTGCTTGAAACATTGCTAATAGCTGGGGAAAAAAAAAGCTGTGTGCAAGATGGTAAAGATCTTAAGCCTGTCACAGTAAGGGAGTAAAGGAACTTTAATTCTGACAGTAATGTTGTACTTGTAGAGGAGGCAATGACTCACAGAAGGGAAGTTCAGAAAGTTAGTGGAGTCGTGATTGCAGAAAGAAAAGTTTATACACTTTGAAACACACCTTTGAAGTTGTTGAGTGTTTTCAGATTGAATGATTTAATTTCTCTAACTTTCATTTTAAAGCTTTTGATAACAACATTATTAAAAATAGGGAAGTTATGCAAATTAATTGGTACTGTCTTTTATTGGTTCACTGGGATTTCTTATTCCAAACCAATACAGCACTCAAACAATTCACAGAGAAATAAATGCCACTACACAGATTTTGAAGTATTTATTCCTTTAATAAATTAAGATCCACATTTTGTTTCTGTTGAGAGGCCTTTTAGCTTGTCTTATTTAAGATAACTATATTTAAAAGGGGAGAACTACACAATAAATTGTCAAATGGCATTCCTGTCTTCAAATATAATTTTTACATAGGGTGATAGAGGTGACAGAGGTGACACAGGATCTACAGGTCCACGGGTAAGTCTACTTCTCATTTCAGATGGTTGTTTTGTACTCTTAGATTCAGTCCATATTATGAATTGAAACTGTAGCAGTAACTCCAGCTAAACCAGTGAAATTGGGCACTTGACTCTGGCGGAATGTGTGATGCTAATTGGACTTTAATACGAATAACAGCCCTTGCTATTATTTGAAGCAGTCTCCTATTCACAGTTCATGGCCAGGATGTTACATGCCAGATGTTCTGACTTTGTTCACAGCCAGTACTGAACTAGAGTATAGGAACTGCTTAAATATTTGACCTCAGAGGTTTCATATATTTGCTTTCCCAGCAAAAGAAGTCACTGAGTACTGACCTGTTTGTTTATATTTATCTTTCTTTTATTTTTTAGTAATTGTTTTCTTTGAGAACATTCTTCAGTTTAATGCTTACTTTTGTGATTAGTAGTAATATATTTTAAGTACAACAAGATTCCAGCACTGCACAATCAAGTCAAAGTATGTGTCAGTAGTTAAGTGCTAGAACAGTCTTTGGTAGGTGTCTCAAAACTTTCATGGAAAATGTATTACAGGGACCACCTGGACAGAAGGGCGATCAAGGTGCAACAGAGATAATTGATTATAATGGCAATATCCATGAAGCACTGCAGGTATGCAAACATAACAAGGCTGGAATGGTTTAGTCTGGTCTGGGAAAAAGCAGTGTGACAGCATCTCTTTTGTGTAGACGTTGAAAACATTTTGTGTGCAGAGATTTGCTGGGTTTATTAACCAAGAATCTCTTTCTATATTTGGAAACCAGGTTTTCTGCTTGGTGTTTGACAAACTATTTCTTTGATACGAATTAGCTGAATGGATTAGTTTCATTTCCCCTGGAGAATATTGACATCATCTAATGAGGATAAAGCTGATTCATTGCTGGCTGTGGTACTTAGCGCTGAATTCATGCAATAAACCACATACATAGGTTCAACAGAAGTGTCTGCTTTTCAGTTCATGTAGTATAATATTGACATTTCTTTTTTTCCCCTTCTTTTCTTCCTCCTCTTCTTATAAAACGCAAAGAGCAGAATATTTGAGATTTGGAAACCATGTAACGCGGTTCCAGTAGCAAGCTGGGGATTCAATCAGCAACTCGAGTATGTTAAATAGACCAAGGACCAGTCTTCCCACTTATTCATTTCCAGAAAACTTATTTTGACTGGTGTGCAAAAAAGTGTGGAGGATTAAATCAGGGTTACAAAAAGAGTGAATGAGTGTTTGGGTAAAAGCAAAGTTCCAAGGTGACATATGTCATTGCAGTCAAAGTGATTTACATTGCAGTACACTCAGATGCAAATTCTGTGCAGTATAACTCCACCAAAGTGAATGGTTTGCTTATGTGCAACTCAAGACTGAATTTGGCTCATTGTGCATCTGATAATTTTCTCACTGAACTTTTTTCCTTGCAGTTACTCAGTGGGAGTGGACAGATGTCTGGCCAGTCATTTGGTTTCCAAGACTCTTTTGAAATATAAAAAAACCCTCACTAAAATCTAAAAGCCTGTATGTCGTTAAGGCTAAGTCAGATCTTTCATTGTGAGTGGTGTCTATAGGGAAGTCTACATAGGCATGTTGTGAGGCTCTGCATTATATCTGTCTCATTTGGTTTACTTTTAAGAGGATTCACACACACAACTTGCAGTCTTTTAAAGGACTGAGTTAGATGCCTAAAGCAGCCTGAAATTAATGTTGCACATTACCAGACACAGATTTACCAGTGGCTTTAACCCCTGTATGTCCTTTATTCTGTCTTTGTATCTTAACTCTGGCATCGATGTTACTTTCAAGCTTTCTTAGAAAACCTGCAGCACATAAGGAAGTGTTAAAATGGGACTAAAGCCTATTGCAGTGGTTGAAATATATTGGAGGAGTTCCTTATCCCATTGTAAATCATTTCAGATGTCATCACCTTCTGATCTAGGGCAACAAATAATTGATATTAATGGGGATGGCTGTGCAAGGGTGATGTAAGTAAGATTATATAGGATCAGTTGAAAATATCCTTGCCAAATCCAGCTCAGTCCTTTCAGATGGCAAGCACCCATTCCTAAATCTCCTGGTGCCAAATTCTTAGGGGATCTAAGATTTGCAGCTCTCTCTCCCATAGGAGCAAATGAGAACTTTTGGTGCTGAGCACTGAGCTGTGAACTTGCACAGAATTTGGCCTGCTGATTCAAGAAGTTTGCAAGATTTGGGCTGCCTGTCTGGGTTTTTTTAGAATTTAGTAATAAATCATAAAGTAGCCTAGAAGCTTCAGAACAATTTAGTTGCTTTTCCTTGTGCCTCCTACTCAATCTTATGAGTCCATCAGCAATGGAAATTGCAATATTAAAATTATCATCATAGTTCAAACAAGACCCCTGCTGAGCATACGTGGCTTTCACTTGGAGGGCCGGATACAAAATCTGTGTCTCTCCAGACCTATTCTACAGAATTTCCTAAAGCAAAAGGCAGTAGTTACAAAAGTTACATTTTGTAGGAATTACAGGCTCAGATATTCAGAGCTGAATAAGCTGCTGAAAATGAACCCACTACTGTGAAATGCAAACATTCATTTGGAATTGTTATTTTAGGTTTTCATGTCTCAATAAACTGAATTTCTCAGTATATTTAAAGTTATCAATTATTTCTATTAATATGTTAAGATATAAAGGGCATCAATATATTAAAGCATGTGTTAGAGATTTCATTTTTTTCAAGTACTTTTTATTGAGCATGTTCCAGATTATTGGCTACAGTATGTATTTCCGCACTGGCAAATGAAGATTGTTTTAAAGCTTAAAATGGAAGATTTACAAACCTTTGTTTGCACATAGGAAAACAATTAGTAAAGCTAAATTTTTCCTCTTCCATGTAGGCCGGTAGGTTCTTCACAGGCAATAGGAAAGCAGTGCAATACCGTGAAAGCGACAAAATACTGTGCAAGCAGCAGTATCTGAGGGCTTTACTCTGTTTAAAAATATAGACAGGCATTTTAATGACTTTTAAACACTTCTTCACTTGCTTTTAGAATATTCTTTGGCAAACCCCCCCCCGTGCAAGTCTGAGATATTTTACCTCCTTCCATGATGAAAATATATTTTCTTTCCAAGCATTTAAAGCAGAATTGTAGTACATATAGCTGAGTTTGTGGGCCAGCAGTTTAGGATTCAGAACTTAATATTTTTTTATATCTGCATTTCTATATGAAAATCAATTTTATGTCACCTCTAGGAATTGTATTTATTAATTATACATTGCTGCAAAGCCTGCAAAACATAGGGCTAGTCCTTTAATCAAGGCACCAACTAATCATGTTTTCCTAAAATGTTTGTAAAAAACCTTTTGAAAGACTTTTGCTATGATTTTGTTATTTAGTCATCATTTATTTAATCTCTGAAATTGTGCAAGAACGTGCAGCCTTGACCTGTGCAATATCCTGATTCCCATAGAAGCCAAGCAGCTAGTAAAACAGTGAGAGTTAAAAATATTATGGTTTTTACTCTTAATTTTTTTAAGGCATGGTGTCTCCTAGATGCAGCATAAGTTTTGTGGAGATGATAACTGTAGCAAGCAGAATAATTTATATCATTGTTCAGTTCTGGTAATGGTGTCTTTTATTCATACATTTTGCCAACAGAGGATCGCCACCCTGACTGTCACGGTAATTCCTATTCCATTGCTTACTGTGTGTTGTAGAAATTCTCCTTTATGTAACAGCATGTTCATAATTCTACCAGTTCAGGACATGCCTTCATTGGATGTCAGTCTGGTTCATCATCACATTTATTTATTCATTTTCTTGGTGTGTCCATAACAGGGAACTCATTGTTGAAAGTCATTCAACAATGGAACCAGTTCTGCTCCTGCTGAATTAATGGCAAAGCTTCAGTTCGTTTAAGTAAGAGATTAGGAAAATACAGAACTCCATTATTTCTTTAGGTACTCATCTAGGCATATAGCTGCTTTGGAATTTTTGGTGTATGTTCACATCTCTGTGTGTCTACATAGGTGTTGAGTGAAAACATGTATCAGGATTTGAGTACTAAACAATTTTCTATTATCAACCTTATTTTCAGGATAGAAAATCAGTTCTTTCAAATTACCTTCTAAGAAACTTTGGGATTTTTCATATTTGATGCAAATCAGTTATTTTCTGGAAATAAAAAATGGTGCCCAAGTATGAGGAGTTCCCTTGTCCCGTCTTATCAGATCTCTATTTCTAAGATAACTTTTCCAGCACCTGTTCCCAAAATGTGGGCATTTCTGAACACCCCAGTGCTTTTACCCCAGCCAATTTCTGCCACTTTCTACAGCCGGAGGTGGAAATGAAAAAAGTAGTGACAACTTATTCCATGGCTATTTCACAAAGCATTGGTTATCTCTTAATGCACTTAACATCTTTTAGTAGAATCCTCTTTGCAATCAGTCAGAGGTTTCTCCTGACCTGTGATTGTTTTGGATCAGGCTGTGAGGGCTGGCAAATATGGTCTTTTGGTCTCCCTGCCATCAAGACGAGCTTTGCCATTTTATCAATGGGAGCTGCAGGACTTTATTATAAAATATGAGCTGTACTGTTATTTTAACATTGTTTTTATGGTACCCTTCTGATTGTTGAGAGTCATCATAGATTAACATCTTGTCCATAACTGATCTTGGTTACCCTTGTATTAAAAATCTAACCCATTTTGCTATGGTACCTATATTAGCATTCAGCCAGTGTTTACATGGCAAGTCCTGCAGGTATTTATTTAGAAACTAAGACGTTTGTATCCTTCTGTTTAGGGGCCACCAGGACCACCAGGACCCCAAGGGCTACAAGGGCCAAAGGTGATCTTCCATATTTTACCCATTGTATCTTAAAGATGGAGGTATTTTCAGGGGAAGGGGTGTGGGGGTGTGGGTTAATTGATGTGGGCACAAAAGTACACAGAGCTTTCCTGTACGGAATACTTAACTGCAATTTTACCGAATATGGCAGATTTCACACTTTGCGTCCTAGCCTTTTGAAATGTAGCTTTCAGAGTAGGTGCTTTGTTCGGTTGTCACACACAGATGCTCAGCTGAGAACAGGCAAAATTAATGAGTATCAAACAGGGCAGAAACATCTCCCCGATGGCTGTGTACTGAGGCTGTTACCTAGGACTTTGCAAAGTAGCTGCCCAATCAGACAATGGCTCATGCACTGCTTCTGGCTGGGTGAGAGTGAAGTAGGCAAAACTGTGTGGCAGGCACCACTGGCCACAGTATGAGTGCATGTGAATGCAGCTTTTATATTACAGTGGTGCCCACCCAAATAAGCATGGTATTTTCTAATGTCAGGAAAAATTAAAACATGCACATATGGGCAGGAGCCTTGCTGCAAACCCAGGCTTGCTAATCCTACCTGGCTGGTGCTATGCGTAATACCAGAAGTGTTACTGAGCAGCCCACACAGAGACGATGAATACCATATGCCACACTGTTCTATAAAATTTAAACAATAAATTTGCCTATAACAATAATAAAAAAGTCTTGCAGTTAGTGGACCCTCCTTAAACTAGTTGAGATAATTATTCTACTTCTTAAGTACTAAGTGTAGCATATCTTCTGTCAGTGACTAAACTTTTCCAAGAGTAAATACAGGTTTCTTCAATAACTATACCAGACATTTCAATGTTAAGCTTCATCCACGGTATCATATGGAAATACATCACATTATACATGCTAATTGTTTTGAGAAATTGTGACAAACTAGGTTTATTCTTCTACATGAAAATCAGTAATGGAATACACGGTTAAGTATGCAGAAATGGCTTTCTGTATTAGGATCTACCCCAGCATTTCTGCAGCCTGCAGTATGTTTGAAAACACAGAGTTGGAGTGTGGGAAGCAGTTGTGTTCCTTCATGTGCGTGAGCGTTCTCATTCAAAATGAATGAAGGAGAATTCAACCTTTCCAGGAGTTTGTTTCCACTGTCGTAGTCTCTAGCCATCAATGTAACTTGTTCCCTTGGAGAATTCTATGCAGGAACCTGTCACAGGGCAGTGTTGTGAATGTGAATTCCTTCACTGGATGGTCTATATTAGCCCAGGAAAGAGAACATGAAGCCTCCGTCTATCCTACATATTTCAAGAGGCATGATTCTATATTTATTCCAGTAACTAACAAAGTTTCCATTGGATTGAGGTTTTTTCACCAAGCTTCTGGGGTTTCTTGATTTTACTTTCTTTTTATGCACATGTCTGACCTCTGTACAACCCAAAGTTTGCATAATGGCCTAATCATCAGGGCTATTTATTCAATATGTTGCATTATGTATATATAATGTATAATATATATATACATTCTGGGGGGTTTTGACAGAATATTCTCTGGGTTTGTTGTTCTTAATTAAGCAGTTTCCCTGCCTCTTTCCTCTAATGTCTGGGACAATTGGAATAATCCAAGTCCATCTTGTCTTTTGCAGGGTGAACCAGGATCCCCAGGAACTCCAGGAGTTGATGGCGAGCAAGTATGTTATGTGTAAATCATGTAGTGAAGATCATGTCAGCAACATAGGTTATTTCAGGATCTTATTTCTGTGGTCCCAAATTCTATCTTAGATTTCATAATCTAAATAATAATATAGTAATTAATAAAGGTCATTATTATGTTGCTGCATACTCTGCAGTCTAATAATGGCTGCATTACTACATATTGATAACAAAGGTCAATCCACAGAATGACTTATTCTTTTTGTTAGGATCAAAGCTAGAATTCTGTTGGTGTCTCAGTTTTTTCACTTATTACTTGCTGAATAAATATATATTTTAGGGTCCTAAAGGCTCAAAAGGCGATACAGGTGATCCTGGAATATCTGGGGAAAAGGGAGGAATTGGACTGCCTGGCCTGCCAGTGAGTATGAAAAATTAATTAATTTTACCTAAATACTTGTATTTTTTCTCTCTTCCATTAGCAGAAAACTCCAACAGTGCTGATAAATTGCACATGGTACAGAAAGCACTGCAGAGGAAAATTCTGAGGTTGCTCTGCAGCTGATCTAGGAGAAGGTGTAAATTGCCAGAACTTTCCATTCCACTTAGAGTCAAACAAAGTATTGCTCTGGGAAAAGAGAGATTAGTTGGCATGCTGGTCAGATCTGTACCTCTCTTATAGCGTATAGCACAATTTGGGCAAGCATAGCTTGTAGGAGAAAGAAGCTATGTTTTGAGCACTTGTCAGAAATTTCAAATTATTCAGGTTGAAAAGGGAAAGAAAAAGCATCAGTATGTATGGGATGCATTCTTCCTATCCCTATACATGTATTTATGTACAAATTAAGTTTCTCAGTAAAAAACAGTAACAATTACAAAAATGTATCCATAATAAAATATATCATGAATGGAGTGCCAACTTAAGGACTTACCATAAACATAATGCCCCAACTGACAATATAAAAGCATACTTTTACATTTATTATTAATAAAGTAACACCAACATTTTTTTTTAAAGTAATTTCATTATGTGTGCTGTATTATTCTTTTTACAAATTATAATTATTTGCAAATAAATATTATAATTTCTAGTTTGATTTCTAATAAGTTTAAAACTGTTTATAAATGCTGTTTTGTAATGCTTTTGTAGGGAGCCAATGGCATGAAGGGCGAAAAAGGAGATGTTGGTTTGCCTGGTGCCCAGGGTCCTTCAGTAAGTCTTAGTGTGGTGTTCAGTGAACATAATAATCCAGCAATGGCTCGCCAACTTTTGATTCTGAACAATGCTTCATATTCATGACTGATCTTTCCTGACATCCTTGATGGTACCTACACTTAAAATTTTAAAATATTTTTCTTCTTTGAATAGTTATTTGCTCTTTTGAAAATTAACAGACTTCTGGTCATAGAGCTAAATACCATTTAAGAAATTCTAAAGACATAATCCTGTTCTGTTCTGTTCTCCCATTATGAACAGCAGTCCTGCTCACTTCGGTAAAAGCCTTCTGGCTCTGTAATGAATCAAAAGATAAATGCTTTGCAAGGTAAAATATATAAAACTGATGAAAAAAACCTAAACCACCAAATTTCTCCCAACAACTTGTATTCTGGGGTCCTCATAAAGTCCACTGAGAACCAGACTAGACCAATTTCAATGATGTCAGTAATAGTGGCAGAGACTGATTTTATAAGACCAGACATTCTCCTGATTCTTCAAAGCACTGTAAAAGCATTTAAAAAAACAAACACCTATAAAAACTCCCTAGACAATACCTTTATGATATGGGTGATTAATATTATGAGAGCACAGCAAGCTAGGAAACCTCAGAGAAGAAGTTAGCTACCACTGCCTTGTCAGTGGTGCCATGCTCTGAATATTTGGATCCATAGCTCTGAGGAGGTTAGGCTTTGCCATTGCAGGGCATACTAGGCAACCTGTATCTGCAAGTCTCTTTCTCTGAAACTAAAATTAATTTGTTCCAGATTTTTTCAGTTTTTAGATGAAACAAGGTTTTAGTTTTCAGGAGATTTCACAGGTGGTGAAATATCTGTCTTAGGTTTCAAAGATCGCTTTTTTGGCCTCTATGGCCATCACTAACAGCTAGTGTAGCAGAGGGGTTGCGCATAAGTCTGGAGACATCAGCATCCCTGCTGCACGTTGCAGGTTACAATAACAGCCCTTCAGGATTAAACCCAGGAAGAGAGATAATATCAAACTGTATATCATCATGGAATTGTCTTCCATGGATTTGTTACAAACACAGAAAACCAGAACAGAATATGCATGCACTAAATGCTCAGCAATCTGACTACCATTTTAATGACTTCAGGGAATTCTTGGTACAAGTGGACTAAATGAAATAAAATGAGAGACAAAGGCAAAATTTTTAAAAACATACAAAAGCCTGGCTTGAATTTAGTATCTTTTCCATTCATCAGTACTGGGGAGGAATAAAATCACACATCATCTTCTGTTTCTGTACAGAGACAACTAAATAGCACATACTATAAAATATTAAAAGTTTAAGCATCTCTGCTTCACTACTGTTTGTTATAGTGAGGGTTTGTTTACCCATTGTGTCTTAAAGTGTATCTTAGACCCTAGGAGTAAGAATCAGGAGACGGGCATGCTGCCATATGCCACAGGTAAATCTGCACTTCAGATATCCTGTCTTCTGAATCAAAATAATTCCCATTTCTAGCTCCCTTTCTAGATATGCTGTCAGTGTGCACCATTGCATTGTTATGTTTGTAAGAGCGTGCCAACAGAGGAAGTGTCAGGCTGACATTTGGTATTTGTGAGGGAGGTCTTTACTCTGCATGATCTAATGCCATTGTTTTTTATCTGTAGATGATAGGACCTCCGGGACCACCAGGGCCACATGGTCCTCCAGGCCCTATGGTAAGCTTGGGAGGAAGAGCACTCTTGTCATTTTAATACTGGATTAATAGAAGTGCTAGGAGAGTTTGTGACCACTACAGAAGGACCTAACCTAGGACCTTTTCTGCATGTCTTAAAATTCATAGGAACTGGAAAAACAAACTGCAGCTGCCTATGTTAGTGTTAACACACTAGTGGTCTGGTTCATTCTATGGATCACGTGTTTGCAGTTGCGTTATTGACAGCTGCATTTCATTTGTGAGGACAAAAATACAGGTGCAACTTGCACCCCTGTAAAGCAACAAACTCTTAAAAATTTGTGGCATATTTTCATAATGAAATGAATATCTTTATTTCCAGGGACCTCATGGACTGCCTGGCCCAAAGGTAAATCAATGGCTGCCTTGAATAGCCATGTTCTTAATGTCTGCGAAGTGTTATGTTTTGTTCTTTAACTCATGCAGCTATGATTTGTCTTATGTCTCATTTAATAAATGTTCCTGATATTCTTAAACCTTAAAGCAGATTTTAATATTAAGATAGCTTAAAAGCTTTTAAAATTTTCCATGATTGTTTCTGTGTAATAATTCTCCTAGGCAGCTGCCATTTTTTGTATTAGTATTTGTAATGTGGCACTAAGTTAATGTAATCCTATTTATGGGCAAGTTACCATTGCATTTGCTACTGGAATTACTTTTGAACACAGAAGTATGTTGCACACTCAGAAAATGGAGTCAGATAAGCTCTTCATTACTTAGATTATTTTGCATCTCCTGCTTCTTTCAGTATGAATGGCCTTTCACCTTCCTAGGGGCCATGTACTTTGATGACCAGTTCCTTCACACATAATACAAGTTCCCCCTTACAAACTCATGTGCGTATTTTCATGTTTTCCAACCTAGAATCCCGGATCAGGCAGGTCTGCAATACAATTTGAACTTTTTCCACAGTACAGTACCTGAAGATACACTGTAGGGACTCTAAGCCCATGAAAACAGATCAGAAGGAGGGAAGCAGGTTTTGGCAAAGTTGGAATATTTTAATTTGTGCTGTAATTCAGTAAGCACAAGTAAACTAAAATCCAATGTGACACTATAGCCTCGCACTCATTAGGGGCAGTGGTGTTCTCAGGCATCATTATTTTAATTCACTGTGGTTCCTTTATCAAATGCACCTTTCTCAAAAAAGTAAGTAAGAGGAGGAGGGTGTTTTTGGTTTAGGATTTGGATTTTGTTTGGGTTCTTAAAGTGCAAGACAGAAACTCACAGTTTTGACTCCATATGAGACTGTTTGTGTTACCTTGGCATAAGAAGCCTGAGTCATGAATCATTTTTTGACGTCAAATCTGTTCCATCTTAGCACCAGCCCTGCCTTACCTCAGACTTTTGGCCTAAGACTCACGCTTTTGTGAGATTTCCAGGTCTGTTTCCAAAACTTCAGCATTTTCAGCGCTACTGCTCTAAAAGTCACATTGTGTTGAATAGAAGAAAGCAGAAATGGCTACTTAGGCAGGGTGCAAAGTAGGCAGGCAGTATCTGGAGTTACTTAAAACAGCAGACTTGATTCTACTGAGATTTTTTTTTTCTTTTTAAATATGAATATGATATAAGGTAACCTAATACATCAAAGGGAAATGTAGGAACAAGGCCATGGGGAGCAGCCTGGATGAAATACCCACATATTTCTGTTCCCCAAAAGAAGCACGTGTGGTCAATATTCTTTTTGACCAGGCAGCTCTCATGCTAGAGTAGTGTTTGATGATGAGAGAATGATTTACTGGCAGCTTCAAGCCCACCATTATCCTCTTAGTGATGTTTAATGTAATAGGCTGTGCAAAGTCTAACAATCACAAGTGCCATATTTTATGTTTTTTTAACTTCTCTGTATGAACACAGAAACTATGGACCTCCTGAATAGCTTGGCATTGTATAACCTATACTGATTCTTTAAACTTATTACTGTTTAATTATTTGTGCTTAAAGGTTTAAAATATCTTTATGTAAGATTTTGTTGCAAATTCCAGTTTGCTGTAGGAAAAAATATTCTTTCCTTACAAAATCTACTTTTCAGGAAATCCAGTGTAGAAACCTGCAGGTTTGAGACTTATTTTTCTGAAAGTTCTCTTTCAGTTTGATTTGTCTGCATTGGAATTTGAGGAAATTCCCCAAACCCCTAAAACTCACACTTCATTCAAACCATCTAACTGTAGTGATAATTATTAGGGAAAAAAAATCAAAAGAATCATAATCATAAATCATAAATTTCCTGTAGCTTTTTTTTTCATGCAGATTTTTAACCTCGAGCAGACACCTCCCAAATGCTTTTGCTCAGTACTGTATCAGTATGTAAATTGACAGTAAGCTGAGAAGGTTGAATTTGTGTCCTTGTTTCAAACTGGAATATGCAACCATTTCTGAGACTGGCTTCTTCTATCCAAGCTTAAGCACCCATTATAGCACCAAAAATATGGCATTTATACTTTTACGTTTAGGGTGAACCAGGGTTAAATGGTCTTAAAGGATTGAAGGGTGAACCAGGTCAAAAGGGTGACAGAGGGCCCCTTGGTCTTCCAGTAAGTAAAAAACCCTAACTACTCAATCTCAGTGCAAATAACAAACTTCTCTTTCTACTCCTGATGAACAACTCTGATTTACTCAACAGTATACATAGAATATACCATGTCTGAGCAGAGTGTGTCTTGTTTTGTTTTGGCCCAAATGTGTGCTATCATCTATAGTAATGTCCTGTAACACCCAGTGCTGTCAGGTTTTTTTTGTTATGTGTCAGTTGAATGTGTTCAGTGTCACAGGGATGCTATCACCACCATTACATCAGCCATGTTGTTATTTGAGTGTTGTATGGCGTTTGTGTTAAAAAAGGAATCTTCCCTTTTACCCCAATCTCTTCAGTTATTCATCCACTGATTGTACTTCTGCAGTTAAAATGGAGAAGTCTAACTGAGGAAATTCTAAAATTGGTTCAGGGATTTTCTGTTTATTTACTTTCCTCATTCACTAGAGATGGGGGATTGTTACTTTTGCCTTGTTCTTGAGAAAATTTCCATTCTGAGTGTTTGGCATAAATTTTGTATTACAAAGAAATGAAGGACCTTAAAAATAAATTTTCATATTTCATGTTCACATTATGATTCTTAAAATTTAGGTTGACAAAAGAGAAAAGAGTTTGTGTGTTTGAAAACACTCTGAAAAGTTAGTTTGGTTTTTTTCTTCCCCACAGAAAGAGTTCAGTTTTCCTTTTAGGATTACTCCGTGTGATTACATTCTTAATAACAAAATGGAGGAAAAAGACTTAGTTGACCCGAAGGAACTCAAACCCCTCTGATTAATATTTTCAAGAATTATATACAGGGTCCCTGGTCAAGGTCAGCTTCACTGAGAATTTAAGTATTTTTTTTTTGGGGGGGGGGGGGGGGGGGAGAAGAAAATCATTTGCCAGCTACCAGTTACTGTTATGTTGAGAGGGGGCTGTGCAGGTCTGAGACAACCCCCTGAAAATAACTAAAAGGAAGAAGGAAGTTTCAGTTCTGCCAGAAATGTATTTTCTAACTCAGAACAAAATATTCCATTATTTTTTCAAATTTTTATAGTTCTTGTCTTGCTCCAGCTTACCACTTTTTCTAATCATCATTTTAGACAGCAAAGTGTTGACTTCCTACAAATGGATCATTTTAACTCATTTAAATTTTTTAATTTTGGAGGTTTGGGGGGACTTAGGGGCTGGAGTTTTTTGGGCCCAGATTATTTCTGATGTCCCAAATAGTTTTGGTCCCTCTAGTCCCAGTATTACTGCCAGCAGGCTGGGATGGTCGAGCAGATCCTTCGCTGCTCTTCTGTTATTCACATAAAATCCAGCAGAGGTCATCCCGTCCCCAAGGATGCTGAAGCAAATAGCCCGAAGTACCGGGTGCTACCCACTTGCAGCCCTTGCGTGTGCTCTGAGCTGGGAGCGCATTGGGAAAACAGGAAATGTGATTGTCTCCCGGGATCTTGGAAATGAACGAGGCCATTGTAATCAGGATCCAGATATTTTTTGCTGCATAATGCAGTATTCTTGCACTTAAATATTTCCTATCACAGTTAACATATATTTTTCTTTCTTTGTGTAGTATAGTATTCAATGTTGTTGTTATTTACAAATTAGAAAGCATGCAAGTAAAGTACAAGGTAACTATTTGTGTGTTAAGGCTCAGAAACACCCTAACATCTGGTGTTTGTAGCACTCCTATAGCTTGACATTATTCTGGTCTAATGTACCGCGACGTGAAGTCAAGGGTGGGTCAGAGATGTTATGCTGATGTGAGAACAGAATCAGGCTCTTGATGTCTTATGTGAATTTTTAACTAACATGCTGTAGTAATGTGATACCCATTTCAAAACCCCGTCACAACTTGTACTGTACGTTTGAATTATGTTTATTCATCAGCACCACTTACTAATCTCACGTTCTTGTCATTCGTGTTGTACCCATCATCCATGCTTCCACCTAACCACACAGGGAGCATCTGGCTTAGACGGAAAGCCAGGATCCCGGGTGAGTCCCTTGTCTTTCTGTGTCGCTCTTCATTACAGAGCCTACGTTCTGTCTGGCACTTCACGCACTGCATAAAGGAAGGAAGGCCAAATGCCGCAGGCATTTTTCATGGTGCATAAGAGGGGACTTTGAGCAAACTCTTAGAGTGATACAAGTGGGAAGGAGAATACAACCCTCTGTAGAAGGAGCTCTGAATCTTAAAAAGGCAGTTTGGTTTTGATTTTTGGTTGGACAGCTGCCTTGGTTGGGGTGCTTATTTTCCTGAGTAAGGTTAGGGATTGGTTTACACAGGAAAACATACTTGTTCAATGCTAATATGGAATCAGTGAAACAGATGCGGACGTTCTGTGGCCAGGGTTCTGCCACAGGCACTTTCACATTAAACATAAACATTAAATCATTTGTTTTTAATAATGATAAAGAAATGGATAAAGTGAAAGAAGGATGGAGTTATGCATTTGAAGGCTTCTGTAAGATTCCTATTGATGAGTGTAACAGGTAAATCCACCTTACAGGTGGATATTTCCATTTAAAAAACAATCAATATTAAAACAAACCAAAGCAAACTCATAACTTTGGCCTTTCCATTTTTCCTGGGAAATTTTTCAATAAATTTAAAATTTTTGTAAAGCTGATTACTTCCATGAATAAAGGAAAATCCAACTAGAAAAAAAGATGGGTTACATCGTAGCCATAGAGCTTATAGATGGAGTTTTGGAAGCCAAATGGATTTGTTTGCCCATGTCCCATCACAATTAAGTCTGAATTTTCTGCCGGTGAAGACTGATTCCATGTTAGTTCTTGGCTAGAAGACAGTTATTAAAATTATGGACTTGTAAGAACAAGACCTCTCTTTTAACCTCTGTTTCCTTTTGTAGGGTGTTGATGGCCCAGTTGGTCCCCATGGCCCTGCAGGTCCTAAAGGAGAGAGAGTAAGTATATGTTCTGTGTGCTTCTCTTTACAAAGCAACCGCTGCCATGGCAAAATGTCATATGGCTGCTTACAGTGTGCCAGGATGTTGTTAAATATAACTGTATCTCCTTTGTTTAAGGATCAGCCCAGAACTGTATGTTCATTCTAGTTATACACATTTATCTGTTTAAAGGTTGATTTTGTAACTCATGAACTTCAGAGAAGCTGCTATTTTGTAATGATTAATCCATAAGAAACTTACAGGACTTTCAAGTTCACAGTGCTACACAGAACATCGTTTTGGTTGGTTTCATTATTTAATGTAAGTGGATTGAGAGGACAAACTGGGAGAAAAGAAGATAGTGTGATCTGATTAGATACATATGCAATGGGGGAAAAAAAAAGAGCATTTTTTCCCAATTTTTACTTAATTTTTATCTTTAAAAAATAATTTAAACTTTTCTCCCTCTCCCCTCCCCCCCTTTTTTTTAGGCTTAGAAGATAGGAGCCCTCCTATTTTACTTGAAATATTCATAGTAATTTTTCTCCAGTGGAAATAGGATAAGGACCTTAATTTTTAACTGTGAGCCTGTCATCTTTAACAATACTACCATCAACTTGTACAACAAAATGAAAGATGATACCTTATACTAACTAAATCCTCCAAGGAGTTGCCAGCCTAGAATTATGTCTCTTTGAATTTCTCACTTTAACAAAACAGCTGTGATAAAACAACTTCAGATTGATATATTAAGGACGCAGCCATGTAGCACAGGTCCAGTTAGCTTTAATAGCAGTACACCTGAGAAAGGTATGCATGACTTGATGAGTCATTTTTAAAGAGCTCTGTGTTGAGAAATATATAAAGACATACAACACAGTTCAAAATGGGAACAGTAGCCTGTAGTCACCACTCAGGCTAGTTACCAGTCTGAAGGTCTTAGGTAAGTCTTTTTTTCAATTAGGACATAATTTTTTCTTCTATCAGCTCTGTGAAGATAAAGTTGAACATCATCTTCTGAACTTTGGGAAATAATTTTGATGGAGAAGCATATATAAATACTGTCCTTTTATCCTTGGATCATAAGCTTTTGTCTTGAAGAATATGTGTATGTACTACCAGTTGGAATTTATTTCAGAAACAATGTGCTGTAATATAAACTATTCTTCTAATGTATGGAAGAGAACTGTAGTTATGTTTTCCTTATGAAAGTATCCAAGGTCATAATAAGTCATACACCTGGATCTCGAATCAGCCCTACCATAGCTGTTGACAAGCGGTAATTACAAAGGGGACAGGAACTGCAGCGATATAAATTGGTTCAATAATTGCACAGAGCACAGAGGGTCAGATCTGCAAAACTATGGAAACTAAAGTGTGCAAAAAAATCCTGCTCACCCAGCGTTTTGTGTGTAGCTAAATGAATGGGAGGAAGTTCACAAGAAAGATGGAAGGGGTTTTTAACAAGCAACCAACTAGCAAGTTTATTGCTGTAATTGTTCATTTAATTATTCAATACTGTTTGGGAAGAGAAGTTGTTTGTAGAATAATTATCTAGCAGGTGCCTGGCGTTGATATATGTCTCATTATCTAAATAACAAATCATGTGGGTTTAATGCAGGTTTACACCTTGGATTTGCAACTTTTGAATGTGTTTATGTGAAAGCAGAAGAAAAACATTTTTGCCTGCAGATTTCAGAAACTGCCTTTTAATTAAAAATGGTACATGGTGCTGCTGCTTACTATCACTGGACAGGATCACATTTTGTCCATGCTGATAAGAAAAACCTTGGGCCAATATTAACCTAGAAGGGCACTAGGGATTTCTAATATGAAACATAACCACATTCTTACATCCACATTATTTAACATTTGGAAAGGCAATCTCTTTTTGAGACAATACATGTAAAATGCTGGTCACTGTATATTTATGCCTCCTTAAAAGTAAAGGAAAACAAGTATAATCAGACTGAAGCCTAATGATTTCTTTTACAGAAGTCATTTTTGCATAGGCTGCAGCTGAGGCAATGCTGAATTACTCTTCTTAGGTAGAACAGACTGTTGTGCAAATTAGGGTTAGTTGTTTTGTTTCCAATTTAGCTATTTAATTGAAATAGAAAATATTACTGAGTCTTTGAACAAAACTTATTTAGATGGTGAAAACGTAGACCAGAAAAATAGTGCTTGTCACTAGAAAATAGAAAACCATGAATTTTAGAACAGATGTGATTAGCTCACTGTCTGAGCTTAACCATGTAATTTTCTCTCTAAACTTTAAACTATTCATTGATCATTAAAAGCTGACACAGGATTTAACACCTCCCTCCTTAAGCATGATATTGATGAACTTTCCAACACTGTGTTTTTGTGCATTTCTTTTGGTAGAAATAGAAACGGCGATTAACCGTTTGAATTAATATCATTTATTAGGCTGATGTCTTACAGTCCTTAAATTCTTTGGCTCTTCAGGTTTTACTGAGACCATCTTCATTAAATGGAGGAGTTGATCATAATAGGCCTCTGAATCTGGCTGTGTACCTATTAATCTCACTTGTATATTTTCCTGAGAGAAAATTGAGTATATCAGTAAACAGATGAGCATCTTAAACTACTACTAGGGAAAGGGGACATGTAAACCTGAAGGCTAATGGCAGATGTAATGTATATCCAAATTCTTGTCTATCTAAAAGAAGCTGAAAGACAAAATTAAGTAAATGCTAATCTCCTGAAACCCTGGCCTTGATTGCAAGGAACTGGTTTTGAGCTTTGTTTTTGGCTCTCAGATGGAACACCGTCATCACTCTGCACATTCTCTACTGGTAGGGAAAGTGCATTCGGTTTAATTTGGTTAAAATGTTTGTCACCATGACAGTGCTATAAAATCTCTGTATCAGTCTTAATGGAGACACAAATGATGCAGCTTTATTCATGCAAATTGTAGTTCGTATTCACCCGTGATTCAAGAGACTGAAATGAAATAGGAGGCAAAACTGAAGGCTATGGTTTCTGTTCCTTGGGCACTGATGAATCGTCATACGAAAAGATATTAAAAACCTTACTGAAGTTTGCAAATGTCTGTTTCCCTAAAGGAAATGCTTTATCATGATGGCTGAGGGCAGTATGCTTATGACGGTTCCTCAATCTTGTATAATCCATAGACATTCAGGACCTCATCTGATATTCCAAACACGTTTCAACATGTGCTTTGTATTGGAGGCAAAAAAACTGGGAGATGCATTTCCCAAAATATATTCTTACACAACAGATGAGATTATTTCCTAGACTGGTACATTCAGCATCTTTATGTCTACCATATGTTTAGCAATGTTATAGGCCTATCTTGAGAGAACTCTGTACAGTCATCTTTGCTGTTGGAGATTTTAAAAAAAGATGCTTAACTAGTCTTGACATATCTCAAGTAGTGATCAAACGTTTTTGTAGCTGTTACATACATGGGTCAGCACATCAGTTTCTTCTCAGAAGAAAGATTTAAAGCTACAAGGGATTTACTGTTCTGAAAATCAGCTGTTACTTCCCTCCTCTTGTTCTGCAAGGGCATCCTACCAAAGTGCTGCTCAGAAATGGCTGGAGATTATCAGAATCCAGAAAGATCAGACATTACACATGTAATCACCACTAGAGTAAAGTGAGCACAGACAGTGCTCACCATATAAAAATGTAAAGTATCTAAAATAGATCAAATGTCAGTTACTTTGTCAAACTTCTTACTCCTGTGGTTACTCAAAAACAAGTTCAGTTTATTCCAGTGCCTGCTTTTTTATATCATCCAGTCAATAAAATTAAGACTTAGCAGCCCATTTTCAGAGCTGTGCTAAGGGACTTGGCTGTGCCACTGATCACTGCTATTAATTAGGCACACATCTACATCTCTGTCTTATATTTAATAACAGAGTAATGAATTAATAATGACTAGTAAATACCCTAGATTTTTGGAGGATCTTGTACACA
Source organism: Lathamus discolor (assembly GCF_037157495.1). NCBI lineage: Eukaryota > Metazoa > Chordata > Aves > Psittaciformes > Psittacidae > Lathamus > Lathamus discolor. The sequence goes on from NC_088884.1 coordinate 110,528,340, forward strand.
ACATTGTCTCAAGAACTTAAGTGCAGCAACTGCTAGGATGAAAAACAGCACTTCGGTAGGCTAGGAGCCTTGAACAAAGCCTTGCATTAGGTCATGTTAAGGAAAGGAGGTGAAGAAAGTATACTAATAACCCTGTATAACAAATTGAAGGTAGAAGCTTTGAAAATTGGAGGTGGTAAGACTGTTTTTTTAATCTCTTCAACACTTGGAGGAATTTAGTTGTCTCAAGAGAGTAGGGCTTTTTGCTGGACTTTATTCGGAAGGTGGCATCACAGCCTCAAATACATACTTACCAACACTGCCTCCCTAACAAGCTCACAGAAGGCTGTGCTCGCAGTTACTTGGGCTAATGTTAGCTGACTCAGGAAGTTTAACTCCATATCAATCTTTATGAAGAACAATTGGAAAGCACAGATGATTACTACAGTCAGCCTGAAATTTGTTGCCTTGAAATTTTATTTCATTTGGAAAAGTTTGTTCTATATTAAACTTGCAAAATTATTTTAGCAGCATCCCTCTGGAAACTGGCAATTTTTCCATGGGTTTTTGAGCAAAATGAGATCAAACTTCAAGTACAGATTGATCTCTGCACTTGTTTGTCTTGCACATTAATACAGTTTTGATTTCATAAACCAGGGTATTAACATCACTAATCTAGAATCCAACAGAACAGTTAGCAACACAATACAGTGCATGGGACAATCTTCACAATGTCACTGTTGATAACACTGCCTGCTTAAACACATTTGATTGGCACATTTTTGCCTGTCACTGTGCTGCATCTCAGCTGCTGTGGTGAAGCTTGATGCTGTATGTCCTCAGTTTTCATTACAACATTGGCTTTTTATTGAGTTATAAGCTTAAAACTGAAATCAGTGCAAGTTCAGTGTAAAAAAATATTTTCAGTTACAAATGTATTTAAAACCAAACGTAATATCATATGCCCGAAAAGTCATTTTGCCTCAAAAGTAATATACATCTCTTTTCACCCTTATTCATTTAATAAAAGTAAATTATCTTGGCTATTTTTCACTCAAAAGATTTAGGAATGCATAAACTTTAACCTAAAGCACTTGGTAGAGATCATTTCTATCTTATTCAGCCAATGTTTTTGTTTGCTTGTTCTGTAATCTTTTCTTAGGGTGAAAAGGGAACCATAGGTGACCCCGGACCCAGAGGACCATACGGCTTGCCTGTAAGTTGCACATAGTTTGTACATGTTGTGCTTTTCATCACTCCTTGATTAAACTTTGTGTGCTTTATGACTGCTTTTCACCTAGCAATACAGTTATTTGGAAAAAGCAAAGATAGATAATAATAATCCCTGACAGTGCAAGCTTACTGGTCTGTATTAGATTCCTGACCTGCATGGTCATGCAAAAGTAATGAAACAAATCTGACATGAACCAGCAAGAGAGAGGAAACCCAGAACACAAGCGCTCCTCTTTCTGCACCCTGTGGCAATCAGCTGCCTGCGGACCATGTGACAGTGGCAGGAGTTCAGGATGAACCGTGGAAAGCTGCAGCTTTCTTTATGTCAATAAACTGCTTTGATTTCACCATTATATTTTTGGTTTATTTGACACTTCAGAGACCAGTTTTGTTTTCATTTCTGTGCCGTGTGCTGAGAAGCAATTTGGGAAGTTCATTGGTGATCATTTGTAGGTGGAGATGGTATGCTTTAAATCAACTGTTTGAAGATTATTATCCATTTCTAAAATATGAGTGAGAGCTTCCTTTGGCCTACAAGGACAGCCCAAATAAAACAGCTGACTTACTCTGTTTGCTGATGACTGGGTCAGTTGTGTACATATACACATGCCTGTTCTGTACTTTGACACAAGAAAAGCCATGTAAATGTGCTTAGCCAGGCACAATCAGCCTTTGCAAGAGATCTGCAATGCTTCTGTACCCTCTCCAGTCTAATCTGTTTAATTAACTAAAGATGGAATACAGACTTGTGGTTTAATTGGATCCATTTAATTGTATCAGGAGTCAATGACTAAGGATAGTTTTCAGGCTGCACGGAGTGTTAAATTAGCTTGAGATCATGTTCATCTGAGGGTCACTTTTGTGAGTTAAATAAAAAAAACCCCCACAGTTTATGTTTCCCTGTCCTGTGAACTAAAAATTAAACATAATATTTCACAATAGGCTTTTCTGTATTTTTAGCTTGCTCCTGGAATCTGCATACAAAAAAACTTTTACAGTCAAGCAAAATTTTACAGTCAAGTTATCAGTTCCTCAAAATGTTAAACACTGGCAGAAATGTCCTTCACTAACAGCCTTAACATCGTGGGGTATTGCTGTACAGAGGGCGCACAGAAGTCAGGCATCAAGGCAGCCATTGGTATCGTAGTTTAGGGACACTAATGTAGTTTATATGGTTCTTTGGCAGGGTAAAGATGGAGAGCCTGGCATTGATGTAAGTAATATGTATGATCAATACACTCACAATGGTAGGTAAGCATCTTTCAAGGAATAGCTTACTGAGTGTAACAACTTTGTTTCCATCGAGTGTGCATGCAGTACATAGAGAGTGTGCTAAATCAGCATTTGCTCTTTCTCTATGATAGAGAAAACAAAGATTATGCAGTATACAGCCCTAATTGACAGACACCACCAGATACAGTGCTTAATAATACAAATAGGTGGTCCTTTGGAAGTCAGTAGGCTGAAAAAACTGCACTCGGTAAGAAAATATTCAGAATATTTGATCAAGTAAATTTATCCTAATTAAAGAGAATAATTCCATAACCTGTAAGGGATGTATTTCAAAACATAAGTTCTTTCTTTGGCATGCTAAAAAGACTTACTGAAAGCCTTTTCCTCTAGTCCTACACTGAAAGCCCTAGCTTGGAAGAGTCTTTTCCAGAATGTAGATATGCTATGTTGCATGGACTGTTCCCATTTTGAGTTACATTTCTTTCCATTGCTGACAAAATTACCAAATACTATGCCTTGTCTCACATAGTCTTGTGTGCGTGCATGTGTGCACACGTAACACATATACATGTATACAGCATGTAGTGAAATCATCTTCTTTTGTATTTTCCAAGAGTATTTGAAAGCTTAACCTGCATGTGAATAAAAGTAGACCCATCTTTGTCCATTTTGTTTTTATAGGGTTTCCCTGGTCCTCGAGGAGAAAAGGGTGATATAGGAGAAAAGGGAGAAAAGGTGACCAGTGTTAACTGTTTCTCGATTCCTCAGCCTAGTCAGCTCCGCTGTCTTTATGCTATAAATTGTCCCATTAAAACTTATCTTTGTTTTTACTGTGTGCCAAAAGGCAGGTCACAGCTAGATGCTGAGCAAAATCATGAAAAAACACAAAAATTTATGGGCAGAACTAGTAATATCAACAAGCTGTTCGTGCGAGGTTCAGACTGGCTATTAGGAAAACCTTGTTCATTAGGAGGGCACTGGGACAGTTTACCCAGAGAGGTAGCTGAACCCACTGCAGGACCTGGTCTGGTCTGACCTACTGTATGGTCACGGATCATTCTGCTCAGGGTGGGAGGTTACACCAGGCAACCCACAGAAGTCCCTTCCAATCAGACCTTTTGATTCTGTGTTTCCATGTGCAGCTAGAGATAGGTAGACAAAATACAGCCATCAGATTCCTAAAAGATCTCTGGAAGAAAAGGTGGAAAGCTGGTAAAACAATTAGCTTACATAAATACATCATGTGAAAATGGACAGCTCAGATTCTTGCACTCAGGATGTAAAAACGTATTAATGTTCTAGAGTCCAGCATGCTGCTTTTGGGTATTAGCTCATTATTCCCAGAGACTGACTGAATACCTCAAACATGGAACTTCCAGCTGCAAAAGGGCAAGGGAATCATGTGAGGAACTGCATGTGGCCACAGACAGAGACTCTTTTTGGAGTCTGGTTACAATTCAGGCTGCCAGTGTAGCCCTGTTCTCTTGGGCTGCAAGACACATCTCCTAGGAAATCTAGTGCTCCAACCCCCTAAAAATTAATGAACAGGCAAAACCTGTTTCTTGAGGAGAATGTATGGGATAAAGTACTTAACAAGTCTGACATATATGTCAGAAACCACGTTATCTTATGGACTTTCAGATTGAGAGCAGAGATGGAATCTCTGTCTTAAAAATTCTCAGACTATTCAAAGAAAATTAGAAGGCAAAGGAAGGTCTTCCTCAGTGAAAAATCAGAGAAGGTATAGCTGACACCTCTGTCAAGGAGGCTTCTGTTGCACGGGTTTGACAGATTTCCAGAAATGAAGGAATACTTGCATCTTGCTACATCAATAGTTCCTTTTCCAAGTGGAAGGCTGACTCTCAAAAGACAAAGTAATGCAATTAATGGAAGGTTTCATTATAACAAATTTTCTCAGTTCTGATGGTTTTTTTTATGTAAATTACTAATTATCTGTTACCAAATTGGTGTAGCAGCACCCACTTCATTACAGATAAACCAGTTAACAAGTTAAGGGTCTAGCTCATGTTTTCTTAGTTTTTAAATATTCCTTACAGTATTGTCTTAGACTGACATTGTACACACTGAGATTAGCAAATTTCTAATCCCAGGGCACTACTTAAGAAATTTAAATTGCGTTGCAAAAATATACATCATTTCTGACATTCTGTTGAGGATCAGACGCTTGTTTTCTTCACATGCTATGATAGGCAGGGAGTAAAACTTTATTTCTTCAGTTTGAGATGACTGCTAGACTGATGATTTTTATTTTAGCCTGTCAGTAGTTGTGCTACAGTGAAAGTCAGTCAGTGTTTGCATTATAATGTCTGCTTAACTTGGCTGTAAAAATAATTTGTAAAAGTGTTCTAACTCTAATTAGTCATTTAAAAATATAGTTCAGGAGCACCAAGCACAAAAAAGGTTTGTACAATTGATTTTGTATTTTCAAGCTATATGAAAAAAAAAACCCTCTTAGAAATGAAAAACTTTTAAGAAATGGCAGAGATTGTGTTAGGCGGAGAGGGAGGGAAGGGGGCCCTGATCCTAAATGTGCAGTTGTGTCTCTTGTTGACAGAAGAGTATGATGTGTTACAACAGGGGCTGGAAAGGCATCATCCTTGCCCCCCTACACTCTGCATTGATGAAAATCTGTGTGTGTGATAATTGGAGATGTTCCAACCTGTTGCAGTTTAAGCCCAGCCAGAAACACAGAACCACGCAGCTGCTCGCTCACTGCCCCTTCACACAGCACTGCACCAGCTACTAAGAAGGAGAAAAATAACTGTTACAGCTGAACCCAGGACACAACTATAACAGTATTACAGAAGTGCCACAAATTTGTGTTTGTTTAGGCACTGAGGAAGGGCAAGAAGGAATTTATTTTTTTTTTAACCTTCACCACATATAGATTCTGCGTAACTCCTGTGCACCTCAGTAGTTCAGACTAATGAGGTGAAGATTGAAAGACAAGAACTCAGTGCATGGCAAAAAGTAGTAAAGTACTCAGAAAATCCAGACTATTCTCTAGACAGATGACTGCTGCATTGGTCTGAATAAGATCACAGATTTGCCTTGCAAAACTGGATGTTTAAATAGATATCTGATGGCTTGTAACACAACAACATAGAGAAATACAAGTCCTAAGAATATAAAAAATAGTAGAAACCAAACTGTACTGTCCACTTTCAGAATAATTTTGGAGTATGTTTGTGCTCTGTGCTTGCGTGTACTCACAGCAAATATATTGGTGTTACATCGAGCACAAATAACATGAGATTTGACCCTGAAACTGTTGGGCTTCTGTGCTACACTGTCGTGTTTCTGAAGGTTTAAGATGAAAACTTAGCCAACACACAGTTCCTGACATGTAGGGCTTTTTTTACATCACAGTCTTATAATTTGGTAAAGAAGGGTAATGTTTGAGCTGCTGTTTCCCTAAACATTACCTGTGACTTTTTGGCACACAGAAAAGATAGACATGAAACTTTGCTTTTATAGTGTCATGAATGCAGTATGTTTTGTTCATGGAAAAGATTTTTTCATTTGAATGTGTTGAGTATGCTATGAAATTAAATGAATAATGTGCTTTCTTTCCTTTTTTTAAATATGATATAACTAATTATTTTTTAATTGTGGAAAATGTTTTTTGTCTCTTGTTAATGGATTAGTTTTTGTACTGGCGTGGAACTAGTTAAATGTCTATTTACTATGCTTTACCAAAATCTGTCTCTCCTTCCAAAGGGGCATCCCTTCCTTCTCCTTCTACCTCCATTCCTTACAATTCCTCTGTCTTTTTTACCCTTTTCCTCACAAAATAAATCCACCCAATAGCCACAACCTCGCTTGCTGGTTCTCCAATGTCATACTAATTTTCCTATGACTATTTTTCCCATTTCCTTGTGATATTCCTGATTTACTCATCCTTCCTATCCCATTTTTTACAATCCTAGTCCAATTTGTTCCATTTTTTTTTTTAACAGAACCTTTTTTGATTTTTATGAAATTGAGAGCAATCCTGAAACTCATTTACCATTGTGATAACTGGTGTGAAATCAATTATAAAATGAACTTTGTGAACATCTTATACTGCTTGAAGGTGAGGTCATCTTTGCAGATAGCTTTGTTGAGGGGAGTCTACTCATTTCTATGAGTAATTAAAGCACTGAAGTATTACATTTGAAAGGAAAACTCAATGTGAAATCAAAGGACTGGATTTCAGTAAAATAAGTAGATGGAATGTTGCCTGCGTTAGAGAGAACATTTAAAAGTTGGAATGTTTAAATAAAGAATCTAATTATCACTTATTACTTTGATACCAATACATTATAAAATCATTAAAAGTGTCATAGCACATCTCTCCATCAAGCAGTTCAGATGTTTTGATTCCTGTAACAGGGTTTGAAATGGTCGTGTTGTATTTGGAATGACAGGAGTGCACCCTCAGCGATGTCTGTGTGTTTCTGTGGACACCACTGAGAACAGGATTTGTCCCAAACTCATACCAGAGTGAAAAGGGTCATTTCTGCAAAAAATGCTTCTGGCTAAGTTTACCCTTAACATGACACTATTGGTAGAATTTAGCCAGAGACCAGCCATCCCTGTGAAGCATCCATGCTACAGGTCTTTTCTAGAGAGACTATGCTAATGTACTCTGCTCTCACAAAGTTACTTCTGACCGGTGATAAATTTTGTAGGAAAGATGAAAAAATTCAGCTTAGGGTCCATGTGCACTTCAGTACTACCACTTAGAACAAACAGAAGAGCTCTCGTTTTGGACTGTGGATTGGGAAGACTCGCAGATTTGCCTCTGTCTCAAGAAATCGATGATTTCAAGCCCTGTTCTAAGATTCAAAACATTCATAATGCTGATACCAACACAAACTAATACCTACCGATTGCAGTTCTTGCTTGTGATTATATAATTTATTTTTCCACATAATGCACCATCCAAACCAGAACACAGTGGTAAGTGTCCTTTCAGCTCTCCATTGGCTTATAAAGAAAAACCAAAACTTTTAAACCAATCTTTCTTGAATTTTTTTTCCAAAAGAATGAAACTTGTTTTATCCAAACCATTGTATCCACAGGGGGAAAAGGGAAAGAAAGGCAAAAAGGGGCCTAAAGGGGAGAAAGGAGAACAGGGTGCTCCTGGATTAGATGCACCTTGCCCATTGGTACGTCTCACTTCTGTATTGGACAATCAATTGTCCTGCTGTAGACTGATGGAATAAAAATGAGGGGAGAGGAGCAAGCAGCAATTACTGTGTCACCTGCTGCCCTTTGTTAATGCAGCCTGATCTCAAGTTCTGGCAAATTCTGGAGCAGACTTTGTTTGTCAACCTCCTAACTTGGTTTAAAGCAATAGACTTCAGACCTTCAGGACAAATTTTGGGGTTTACTGGTGTTTATTTTCTGCCAAACATGTTAGAAAGGAACCAAGCACGGGATGTGCCAAATTCACTGCCCCACAGGTTGAAATCATGCCATGATGGTCAGCTTGCTCCTCTTGCCTCTCTACTGTTATTTGTTCACTCCAGATAAGTCAATACTGAAGGTATTTTCTTGACAGTAACATTGCAAGTTAATCTTTACAAACAGGGATTCCGTGGAATTAAGGGGGAAAAAGGGGAGCCAGGCCAGCCTGGCCTGGATGGGCTGGATGCCCCTTGCCAATTGGTACAGTATTTCTCTTTCCTACCAACCCTGCATGCAGTTCCTTTGTTTGTAGTCAGCCATTCTCAATGTAATGTTTTTCTGAGCTGACCTTACATTATTCACCTAACACACGCATGTGCATGGACAAACCTGCTGCTTCAGTGATCGTAACTGCAATCAAAGAACACACATTTTTTTGTTGACACCTCAAACCTAACTCTCAGCAGTTTGCTCCCACATCACATGGCAATTTATAAGTTTGTGTCCTTCCTACATTTTCCCTGAGATTCACTGGTTTGTTATTTTCCCTCACAAAGTACCAGTTACCTTACTCACCCTAAACACAAGTCTTTGTAGAAACCCAGCACAATCTCCACTGCTAATCAAGTCTGATGACTACTGTCTGCACTGGCTCAGTTCTTCACCTTAGCCTGGTCCCATAGCTACTCTGCACCCCTGATTTCCTTTCAAATCCGTGCAGTCTTAGATGCATGTTTTCATGATTTGGTCAAAATGAGAGTACAAAATGATGTAAATATTATTTCTAAAAATCAAGCCACAGGTTTCCAGTAAGCCAAGCTGGAGCCTGATCTCCCAGGCCTTACGCAAGTAATATTTTTGGTGTCTGGCCTGCTCATCAAGTAGTTTTCAAACAGATCTGGAAATAAAAAACTTACCTGAGGTTCATAAGAAGATAACAGTCTGCAGCCCACACCCTCACTGTCTTTGTTACTTAACGTCTTCAATTTAATGGTCTTACCCTTGGAACTTACCTTCCTGGAATACACACAACACTCCCTTCCCTATGTTAGCATGAGTTCAAATTCCCACCTATACTAAAATGTTACCTGTTGACCCTTTCCCTTGTACCAATATGGCAACAGTGATTTTTATTTAATGGCAAAGTAAGCTTCAATTATTTTTCTTTTATTTTTTTTTTTTTTTTAAAGAACAGAACATACACATTTCCTAAAGATACAAGGAAGAGTTTCTTTTGAATTGTTCACAGTAAAATTTGATCTGCATGTTCTGATACTGTTTGGTGGTTAAGCACGGTTCTCTAAGATGAATGTTAAGTAGATTTATTTTCAACTATAGCACTTCTAATTTGATGTTACTGAATTTTAATCTTAAATATATAGTCCATTAAGATTATTCCATAGCACATTTTGTTTGCTTCCAATTAATGGTAACCATGTTTCATATTTTGTTGGGGATAATCAAGCATGCTTTTGCAATTTAAAAATGTTTCTCTGTCTCTATATTATCATTTATATCTGGAGATTCACTAACAATCATTGATAGATGAAAAATATTCCATTCATAGGTAATGACTAGAATAAGCTGCTAAGAAAACTTCACTGTTTCTTGCTTTAGACAGCAAGCTGTTTCCATCAGATTGCATAGAATCATAGAATAGCAGGTACATTCAAAAATTCTCAAGAACCACTATCTTCAAATGTAAATTCACATAATAAGTATTGTTATTCTATAGTCTAAAAAAATGTAAAGGCCAGATTTTATTTTTCTGCTCATGTATAGTCTAGTTACATCATACGTGCTCCTAATTCTGAGCATATAACTCTCTGGATAAACCCTGTATAGCCATGTAAATTGAAATTAGTTCCATTAAAACAAGTATGACTGTGGTCAAAAGGTGGCTCTGATCTTACTGGATGCATGGAGATATGTGAAAGTAGGGTGGTGACAGAAAATGGAGTGACTCTCACTAACGTAAGAAGAAATTAGATGGCTATATTGTCCAAGTGATAAAATAATCACTGCTGCTGTACTGCCCTGAGCCCACCGCTGTTTTCTTCCACTTTGTCACTTGAGGTATGTTCAGGCCTTAAGATTTTGCTGCTTCATTCAAAAGCTAAGCATGAAAGTGAACAGAAAATATTCTACTCAAATATGAGTCTTGTTGACTTATCATTGGATTTACTTTGTACTAGGGGCCCATTAAATACAGATTTTAGACACAAATACCCTCCAGATAAAAGTGATAATATTTTGTTGCTCATTGATTTTTACAGTCAGCTACAGATTGTTGTGAATAACAAATTATTATATCTTATTATGTATTTTAAATAATATGCAGTCTGAGCTCTAACAGCAATAAGAAACCAATGAAGATATTCTAATGGTTTAGGAAAAAAAAATCACTATGCAGAGGGGCGCATATATGTATTTACAGTGTAAATTGGCTTTACTTTCACCTTGAGAATAAGAAAGTAGTTCAGAAACTGGTAGCTACTTATCTGCTAGAAAGTCAGAGCTGCTTTAGCTGTTCTAACAGATATTGAAGAAATATCTATCCTATCAAACTTAACTATGCTCTCTCTACTTTTTATTTGTTTTCCTTTACTTGCTCCTGTTGAAACAGGGTCCCGACGGATTACCAATGCCTGGCTGTTGGCAAAAGGTAGGATGGGTAGAGCTTTTATTTTCCAGGGGCGGTACCTCTCTGGCACACAGAAAAGCCTGTCACAGTCATACTGAACACAATCAGGATATACCTCAAAGCTTCTTAGACACATATATGCAGCATTGCAAAATAAGACCTCCCACGACAGTAGCTGGCATGATGAGGTAGTAATATACATGTAGAAGTAATAACTTACTGATGCAGTATTGTAGAAATAGTTGGCTTTAGATTTCTGGAAAGTCCAAGACTTTTCTGCTTCATATGAAGACCCACACATCCTTTGACTTCTGCACATGATCACTGCTTACCATTCTTTGTAAAAGCTCATGGGCACTTTTATCAAGTATCTATCTTGACCTATTATGATATCAGTTTTCTGAGATACCTAGAAGAGCAGTGCATCCTGCCCTTCTGTTTTCCCTACCTTTCTATTCTTCAATAAATACTCCTGACTGTCACGTTCTATGCTAATGTTAACTGGCAACATTATTTTAGTAAAGACTTAACCTAGGCAGCGCTAGATTTAAAACCATAGCATTCAGAATAATGTAGGTGGAGGGATACTGGCATGTAATACATTAGAAAACAGAAAGCATAAGTGAAACCCTGGGTGCATTTATCTCTGAAGAATAGCTGATGCTGAGGAAACAACTATCCGTATTATTTGTAACTCTGCCGTATCTACGTATTTGGAACAGATACCTGAAATATCAATTTACTAATTGGATTAATCTGTATCTTTTTTTGTCTCTGCAGTGATGAATCTAACCATAGAAGCATGAAGTTGTGTATATAGTGCTCCACTTTTTGTATTTATAGTTGAAAACTGAAAATTTGATTTTACAAGTCTGAGATATGTTTACATGTAGCTGCTTTTACTTGTTTGCAATAGTCCATGTGTACATCTGGTTTTCACTTACATCTGCAGTTAGATGATATATAACTGCAGGGTAAATCTGCAAAGATTCTCTCTTGCGTTAGAGAGAGATCTCAGTACAATGATCAATAATAGAAATCTGATTATTTCTGTAAATTCTTATATTTGGCTTGTCGACCTGCATGGACAATGAGTGCCATGAACTAGTTTACAAGAAATTGTGACCAAATAAGAGCAAAATGCTACGAAATGTACTGTACCAGCCGCCACTGAAGTTTACTGACTTGGCTTCCATGTCCATCTTAAATACTTCACTGATTCCATGCCACATCTGCTTGTACAGACTAAAAGCATGAGTTTGTGTGCCAAACCTGCCTGTTGTGTGATCACGTTATGTACTAAATGGCTGCTCACGGTGACCTTTGATTCCAGTTTCTGAATCATTTCCTTTTGTCATCCCAAGGGAGTCACACCATGGCTTATTGCTAAAAAGAGATAAACCAGAGGAGGATAGAAAGAGGCCTTGAATTTTCGGAGAATAGAGTTCCAGCTGCAGGTGGATGGCTTCCAGTCTTGCGGGTTACTTGGCCCCTTTGATCAAAGGGGGTCCCGCCTGTTAATCAGCATCAGTTTGCCTTGCACTGCTCACGGTCGTGAAGACATTCACGACAGGCCCTGTCGAGTCCTTAATCAAGAAGGAAAGAAGTTTGAAGAAGAAACCAGACTTCTCTGTGGGTTGTTTGAAAAGGTTACAGTGGTGCTGCAGGGATCGTTTCTCCATGGCAGACACCACCTGAGGCCAGAAGCTTCTCAACCTTACCCAAGGATGGACAGAGTATGTGCTCTGCATATTGTATTTTGGGACTGCTGGAGGAAATAGCATTCTTGAGGCGAGGATGAATCAGAACATCCTCCAGTGGAGGAGGATAATGGAACTGACCAGAGACATGTGTACCATGGTGTGATGTTCAGGTGATTCAGTTTAAATTACAAAAACTAGCAGAACTTCTCTGCAGAATTTTGGAAGCTATGGTTAATTTTCTTTCCTTTTCCCATAACTGTTGCCATAAAGGATGCATTTCAATAATCTGTTCAACATTTGTGATGTTGGCATTGAAGAAAATACTTCAAGCCAGACATGCATCTTGTTTCAGTGTTAGGTTTTTATTTTAGAGTCTTCGAAGCCTTTAAGTCTAAAAAAAAAAAAAAGAAAATAGTTTATTTTTGTGTTTCACAAATTGATTTATATTCATAATTGATCTTGTTCTTTTTCTGCTGTTACAGTGACCTTACTGGACATTATTATTCAAAAAACATTGGAGAAACAAGTCTGTGTGATTACCACTGCACGCTTGTTACCGCACTACACTGTTAAGGGTGTCGGTATTTCTCCATTTCTGTTCAGATTACTAGCTTTCTAGGGAAACATGGGCAAAGTTTTGCTTCTCCACTTTTTTATTGTTAGAAATACCGAATTTGTGCACATTTGTAGTTTTTGCCATATTTCTTCCAGTTTTGAGTCTTCATATGGTGCACTGTAGTTAGTTTGAGAGGCTAGGTTATGAGAAATGCTGCCATATTTGGCACATGGAAGTTCTTTTTATAGCACTCCCATTCCTAGTGTATATAGCAGGATGATCACAAACTTTTTTAATTACGTTTTTGAGAGTTGTTTTTCATACGCAGACTGTTGAAGACAACCTGCGTCCATCCATGTGTTGGCACCTTACCCTTCTTGGAATGCATGTTTTTGCTTACTCCATCATTTCTAAATCATGTGAAGATGGAGACCTGGTGTGGTTGCACTTTTCATATTGATCCACAATCTCAGATTAATGGAAAAGCCACTATAATGCCATCTTTCACTTTCCTAAATCTTTATTGTCATTTTGCTGTATCAGAGACAAAAAGAGCTTTTCAAGAGGGGAAATCTTCCACAGATTTTTTTAAAACTAAAAATTAATTTTGTGGCCTCCTTCTAGCAGTACCTTACTAATAAAAACAAAGTTCCAACAGTATATAGATGTATATATACTGAATATATATATATATTCACTGCTGAGATCCATCTTTCCAATACTAAGAAATAAACAAGTGTTCACAGATATAAGGGAAAATGGTTTTATTTGCTTACATTTTCAGAGATGCAAGTATTGACCTGTTTGAATAATCACTGCTGCAATAGTGAAATCCTTCACGTGGCATAGACTGAATATAAGGTGCTAATAATCAGAGTGCTACAGCAGTAATGTGAATGAGGAACTTTCCAGAAAGGGCACAAGAGGAGAACCACATAAGCCCTTCAACTTGACAGTTTTAGTCTGCTTGTTTAGGAAGCACTATCCCAAAATCCAACAGGATGAGAAGCAAGCTGCCCGCCTAATGAAAAATAGTTTCTTATGCCTATATTCCGACGTGATACATTTGGCTTTGTATATTAGAGATGTGAATACTCAGATGTTGAATGTTTTTATGAAATAGCAAATACTGGCAATCATACAGGCCCTCAGAGTATTCAAATGCTAAATCAAGTAGGATGTTTCTTATCTGGCTAGATGTTTCAGCAGTTCAACATCAAGACTGTCCAAAAACACAGGTTATTTAAGAAAGAGCAACAAGATAAAGAGCCATTAAATGCACAGTGTCGTTAGCACTCTCATTTTTTAAATTTGTGTATCTATATTTTTAAACTGTCCTCATTGCATCCATTTCTGTATGAATCAGTAAAGCTGGCAGAATCTTGATTCATTTCCTCATTCAGAAAATATTTATAGATATTGCTGCTAAGCATTAGTCAAAACTCAATTTTCCTTTAACTCCCTGACACTGAGACCCTGCTGAAGAAACACTTCAGCACCTTTACCCACTTTCTTTTCAATCTTGCAATTTCTTTATTGAATTCCTACCAAGAAGGAATACTTTTTTTTCCCCAAAAATAATCTAATTTATATTTTTAAGCTTCTATGTTTTTCAATATGATCGAAGATTCATTCCATTTAAATGACCATGGGTGAACAGCAAATAATTTAATTTGACATAAAACAATTAATTTGACATTAAACTACATATATAGATTTGACATTAATATTTGCATCTCAAAGATTGACTTGAAACCTAACACTATGTAGGTAAGTTGCGTGTTCAGGACAAGGGGAAAAATAATGCATTGTGTTTAATATTTAACCAAGAAAAGCACCCTGTGAAGACTTGCAACATGTTTATTTTGTTTTAAAAGTACTATTTTTGGTGCTAGTATACCTTTTTTCTTTCGATGGCAAAGCTATAGTTTGAACCGCCTGTGTGTTGTATCTTTTAGTAGCATTCCTCCAGATAGATATGATTTGTTTTGTTTAGTTTGTGACAGGAACAGTAGTTCCTCTACCAGTCCTTTCAGTTATAGAAATCTGTAGTGGTATTGGTCTACACAGTTTCTGTATCCCTGACCTTTTCAGGTATGATTAATTCTTGTTCTTTTGAGAGTTTTCAGTATTTGTTTCACACCGGGTTTTGTAATCATCTGTTACTCCAGTGTATTATAACCACATTGTGCAGAAGTCCTGTTACAGAAGTAGCAAGTCTTTGAAGCACTGTATGGAATATGTCTGACATACACGGTCCTTGTTTTCATATTCATAGATTAGCTATGGGGAAGCTTTCTTTCAGGATGCTTTCCTGAGGTAAAGCATGAAATGTTAATTCATGGAACAATGTATTTTTTTGATTTATATTTTTATTTATTACTGAATTTAATGTCACATTCTGATAGTGTAGCAAGGCAGAATGACACTCTTCATCCAGCTGTTTATATATATATTTTTAGTCTACCATGTAAGTTGTATGAATGAGTTTCAGAATGATCAAATCCATATACCTGCACATGTGTAAAGTATAGAGTTTTAAAAGGGATAATTCTTAAGATTACTGTACAGTGTGGAAAGTTAGCATTGGCTCCACTGAGCATTACACTCATGGAAGAGTGCATGTGAGCATCAGTTACTCTCTTAAGCCAGCAGAAGAGACAATGCAACCCCAAATGAGATGAGCAGACCTTTGGTCCTTGTGGCGAGGTGATGCTGCATAGGGCTGGGGGCCATGTCAGGAGATGTGGTTTGGATCCTGGAACCCTGGGCTCTTCAGTTGGCTGCACCTCCCTTTCCCTAGCAGGGAAATGGGATGAGTGATGCATTCTTCCCTTGCAAAGCAATTTGACACATGCAGAAGGAAGGACCTAGGTACTGGTGCTTAGTAACCAGGGGAGTATCAACAGCTTTAACAGTGGGGTTTGATTGAATCAAGACCACTTCAGTGAGTAAAAACTGCAGAGATACTCCCAGTCTATTGGATGTGATGAAGATGTTCAAGGCATGCAGCAGTTGACCTTTCCTTTCAAATTTCCTCACCACTGCTGCTTGACCATCTTAAATTGCATTTTTAAATCTCTGTATTTTACCTAATGAGACACATAAAATTCACACTGGAGAGTTACACAAACCACTAATATCTGCAAAGGTAGTGGTCAAAAAGAAGCCTAATTTTTAGTAATTGAAAAAAAAAAAAAATTGTTTGATTTCAGTGACCAGAATTAAAACTAACACCTGATTAATTTTTTTTTCTTTCTTTCTGCAACTTCCTTTTATGGATCTGAATGTTGCTATGATGAACAAATGAAGATTTTCTTGCACCCTCTGTACTGAAGTATTTTACATGGTGGTTGGATTCATTAAATGCTGTTAGATACAAGTGCCTGCCACCATCATTTCCGACAGAATTTCAGAAAGATGCTACACAGAGCAAGTGCAGTTTGTATTTAAAAAAAAAGGAAAAAAAAAAGGATTTGAAGTGTCGTTTTTGTTTAATTTTGTTTTTAAATGCATCCAATTACCAATGCTGCTTGGAAATCTAATTTTCTTTGGAAAACAGGGGGCCTTAACTTAACCTGGGACCGTTAGCATTTTACTTGTTTCTATTTAAAAAAAAAGAAATTGTATGAATTTCCCAGATACCATTGGTACTTGCACACTTCTCAGAAGTATTATGAAGAGTTGAGTTGGTGGAAGAATGTTTTACATATTGTTAACATATATGTGGATATTCTTATATTATTGTACATGTTTGGGAAAATATCACACAACTTTAAAAATGTTACTAAGATGTATGTATCTGACTTTTTCCTTTGGAAAATATTATATATTTTTATTTGTATTTTTTACTTTTTTAAGTTCATCTATATGTGCTGTTATTTTTTTATTGCAAATGGTCTCATAAGTGCAGTAGAAGAGATAAAAATACAAAGAAAAGTAATTTGGTAAGGATTACAATGCTTGGGGGGAAAAACACATGGGTCAGTATCATAATATCAATACTAGAAATATTTTGAGTGTCTTAGCACTGTAAATATGTCACGAGACCTCTTGACTAAAGAATTACAAGATTTTAATCACCCATTTTAATTTGTTATTAATTACCACTTTCCTGTGGCCTCTGGTCTTGACTTAATTGAACCCGATCAAACAGCATGCTTTTTTGGTTTTATTATTAAAATCTCTCCTTGTTTTTTGATTGAATACTGTTTTGTTTTCCTTCAGTTTTGTACTTCAGGTTTTGTTTCTTGCTTGTGAGAAGTTGATCTTCAGAATTATTTTTACACTATTTATGATTTATTTTCATAATGTAAAAAGTGTGTAATTATTAAAATATTAATCCAACCACTGGTGCTGATTTTGCATAGTTATAAAGTTCTTAGTGTTGGTGCAAACCATTGCTCTAGTCTGTCTGGATTGGAAGAAATTTATGCTGCATTGCGCCAATCTGTGGTTCGAAATCTCGTACAGGTCGTTTCAGTCAGTATTTGCATTCACACAAAAATCAGGGCCTTTGCAACATGTTCCATTTTCCTATAGTGTGCAATAAAAAAATCCCCATGTTGTTTAACCCTTTAAAGTTGAGTCCATTCAGTCTTCTTTTTTCTAGACACGCAGAACAGCCTACGGGCATCCACAAAAGGATGTAAGGGAAACACTTTGCTGCAAATATTAGAGCTTTTCCTTGCTCTGGAAAAGCTGCAAGGATTTACATACTGACCAGAAATAGAAATTATTGCTTAGACAAGTCCACATGTACTACGATCAAAATAAATAAGCTGAAAATCACCAATCTCCCCTTTCTGTAATACTGAAGGTGAAAAATAAACCCGAACTGCTGAGAAATAAACATGTGCCCAGACAATGTCAAGTACCAGTGCAAGCTAGAAAATGCGAGGGTCTGTTTCACCACAAATCCAGTTTGTTCATAAAAGATGGAGCATAATAATTATTGCAAAATGGCATATTGTCAACACCCTGGTCTAAGAGCACACATTTTTGCAGGAATCTCCTTGAACAAAGGAGATTTTTTGAAAAAACCTGGAAGATCGGACAGCAGCTGTAATCACTTCAAAGCATTATTTACATGCTTGGGTTTTCTAAGTCCCAGAATATTTCAGACAAACAAAACACTCCCCATTGTTTCCCCTTCCTTCACCTCAAAGAAATGTAGTCACCCTCGGCTAAGAAAGAGAACAAGCACTGGGAGGGTTTGACCTCTATTTTTAACTCTTAATTACTCTTAATCTCCATAGATGTCCATCAATCTTATCTAGCTTTGTTTTAGACTCTTGGGGGGACTAAAAATACCTTTGCTCCCTTTCCTAGATGAGATACTTACAGCTTAACTTGCCCAGCATCCCCAAGGAAGCACCCAGCGATGCCAACTGCAGCTGCTCTGTGCCATGCTTCACGTGCAGTTAGCTAGAGCTAACTGTCCATGGGTTTCCCATTCGGTCCTTTTACTGCCTGTAAAGTCAAACCTCAGCTAACCAACAGCATATAGCCTTCACATCTTATTGCACTCATGCGACATGACTTCCCTCTGCCATTCCTTCACACAAGGAGCTGCCAAAGCATTCATGCTCCAGCAAGTAGTAACAATCAGACCCAAATAAGTATTAAAAGCAAACAAGCAAGAACATGCCAAAGCAAGTCATGTTCCTGCAACCACAGTCCTTCTGTCTTCACAGGGTCACTAATTTGTCTTCTCTTCTGTTAGCTTCCACTAGTTTCCAGCCAGAGTACTCACAGGGCATTCTCCTGTCCCTTCCCCTGGCTGCAGTAGAAAAATACAGTGGTTTGGGATTCTTGCTCAAAACTTGGAGCTTGAATGCATGTATGCGTCTATATGCATGTATATATAAATATTTGCATGCATACACATATATCTACATGACCTGTAGTGTTCAAGAAAATACTGTACACAAACCTCAGAGATCACAGTCTGCTAGTATAGTTGTACTCAAGCTGCTTTAGTTTGCATCTGAGACCAAAGGCAGACAGTGTTCCTGTCACATCAACTAAGATGCAGTTTTTACATGTGCTTACACCAAGGCAGAATGTTCAATAACTAATAAACAACCTGATTATCTTTGTATGTGCAGGTTACAGCTTGACTGAGTTTTCAAAGTACACACACCTAAGCAGAGCTGTCATGAGCTCTCACTGGCATACCTTTGTCTGGCTGCTCCCTCCTGGAGCCAACAAATAACTTGGAACATTTTGCAAGTTTTTAGGATCTCTCTTCTCTTTGGCATACTGAGATTGTTGTGATGTAATTGATGCTGGTTGAGATAAAACTGATAAAAGCAAATACAGCCAAAAAGTTACATAAAATGTCAACTCTCACTCCATTACATCAATTAGGTTGTATCAGAAAGATGTGTATATGATACATTTTCCATTTAAAGATATGGAACATTCAGCATCAAAATGATCCTCAACAAAAATGATTAAGGACCCAGCAGTAAGCAAATGGTTCTGGAAAGTGATGCGGCCGTGAAGCTCAGTAACGTAACCTCACTCTTCCCTGCCTTCCCAATGGTATGCAATTAACACACTCTGTGTTCGACTGACTCAGGGCTGATCACCACATCAACTTGCAGGCAAGTCCATTCCTCTTTCAGCATAAATATCACACAGTTGGCTATCCCTGGGAAGGTGCAGGTAAGTATGGTTCATCAGTCTTTACCTTTCTGTACCGAAATGGATCTTCAATGCAGATCATTTCCCACTGACGATCTATAATTGGTTTGTTTCTCAGGATGAAGCAGCAACAGATTGTTTTTCAGAGGTACAGTAACTCCTTAAACAGTTAAATAGGCAAACAAAAGCACCTTACTTGGATACTTCGAATAGCTCTTAGAAACAGTTACTCGTTTTCATCATTCACGCAGGGAACCAGGCTGCTGGTTGCTGGTACCCTGCCAGCTAAAAACCCATACCCAAGTGGGGGGAAAAATCAATTAGAATGTTCAGAAATCAGTCAGAGAAAGCACCATGTTTCTTAAAAAAAAAAAAAAGAAAAAAAGAAATTATGACCCCCCCCACACACACACCTATTTTAATAATTCTTTACATCATGGAGAAAGAGCTGCTAGTATTTACTCCACAGCAGTACAAGGCCAAATGGGAGACATCTAAACCAGTCAAGTGACAAGATGCTGGAAA
Organism: Lathamus discolor; assembly: GCF_037157495.1. Taxonomy (NCBI): domain Eukaryota; kingdom Metazoa; phylum Chordata; class Aves; order Psittaciformes; family Psittacidae; genus Lathamus; species Lathamus discolor. The sequence goes on from NC_088884.1 coordinate 110,548,279, forward strand.
GCTTTGTCTCAAGCAGGATCACACTGCTAAATGGAGGGGAAAGACCTCTGCTCTACACATGAGACTTGGCAGGCTTGATCCTGCTGATAATATCAAAAGCGCATGCAAGAACCATGAGCCAAGAGGGCGGGCTATTTGCTTGGTTATTAAGCCTCTTTCCATGGCTGTGAAGGAACAGAGAAGCAACTCTCCCCCAACAACAAGCTGCTTCACCTGCCACTCTGATCTTTCCTTAAGAAGTTTAATATTGACTCAAGCAATTGCTAATCCAGCTGTGAACAAACTTGCTTTTGTTACACCTGGAACAAAACCTCCTTATACAAGCAGGGCTGGCTGCTGATGCGTGCCTGTGAAGGATTAGAAGCACAGTAGCTTGCATATCCCTTAAATCTGTTTGTGGTCCAGGGTTTCTGTGCAAGCAAGACCAGCAGGGCAGCATAGACAACTGAAATTCTTCATGTAACCGCTCCCAGTAGCCCCAGAGGAGGAACGAGGCTGTGCTGGTCACCAGCAGGCTGCAGGCACTGGCGGGTGCAGGGGAATCATCTCTCCTGAGATGCCCTTCGACTCACAGACTCATGTGCTGCCCTTCAGTACCAACGTTCCAGCCTTCCTTTACATTACTGTCACAAAGGGATTGCAGTTAGGTCCAGTATATAACATGTACAACTGAACCACATCTACCCTATTCTAAGTATTACCCCCTACCTTTCAGAGATATGGGCAAAAAATGGAAAAGCACTGCAGAAAGCATTCCTGGCAGGTTCTAGCCTAGCCTTGATTTGGATGCTAGCAGATCTAAATGCCTGCTATCTTTTTGAGACTCACCAGTGAATCTCGTTACTGGCTGTACAATACTGCCCTAGCTGACAGCTTTGACAGCTCCTTCCTGTCTGAAAGTCCGTGCTTTCTTCTGCCTGGGCAAGGCACTGAAGATGGGCAGCTGCTGTCTCTGCCGGGATGTGGAGGTGTTGCTACTGGCGCCTCCTACCACTTCTGTAACAGCGCTGTTCTGTTGGTTGGGTGAGGCAAGGTTTCCAATGGAGCAGGAATGTGAACGTTGCAGAGCTTCAAAGTTAACACTGTTTGAAGAAGCTCAAGAAAATGCCTGTAGGAAAAGAAATGCTTGACTACAGAAGCAGAAAGGTGGCTTACTGGCAGAGACACAAAATATGTAAAAATCAGGAAGTGTTTCTTCCATCTGCAAAATTTGGGATGACTGACTGGATACTGATCTAGAAAAGGCAAGCATCATCAGCACAGGAAGTTGTGTGGCTTTACATATGCTCTCTGAAATCTCTTCCAAACATAGCTCTGCAGGTGGCATAGATGAGCTACAGATGGGGCAGCGGGGATGTGGGCGCAGGTTTTGCTGCTCTCTGCCCATGCAGCTCAAGGAGCAGCCTCCAGGAGAGGAGAGAGTGCATCTTGGCACGGAGAAGGTAAAGCTATGGGACTCCACCAGGAGCTTCACTGTTCTGAAAGGCAATGCCTTTTGACGTGAATTCTGCCCTTCTTCACTGTGAAATCATTCTTTTTCTTACAGCCTTTGATGTCCAGTGAGAGGGTTATTATGGGTAACCATGAAGCAATGCCACATTCAAGCAAATTGCTTCTTTGTTAACAGTGTGGTTAGAAGGAGATCATGGAACTAGTTATACTTAGGTCTTGCCTAGACTGAAAAAGAGTGTACCAATGCATCAGAGCACCAGGGATAGACCCCTTTCCTACTTATGTGTATAAAAACATAGAAATCCATAGCTCTTCCTAGTTTGCCCCACTTTACAAGAAATACGGGTACTGGCTTTGATAGATGTATACTAGTATCAGCCTACAGTTACGGACAGGTTCAGGAAGACAAGGACCTGTAAAAGTCCCTGGATTATGACACTAATTTGGACTGAATCAAGTGCTTGGTGCCCCCCTTAGGGATGTGTGCCGCACAAGTGCGCTGCCCGGCCGGTGATCGGGGAAAGGCGAGCAGCCGCAGGCCCGTCGCCTGTCGCCTGTTGGAGAGGGGGCGGCCGCCGGCCCTTCCTCCGCAGCAAGTCTGTTGAGTTGCAAGTTCGTGCCGCTCGGCACCGCTGGAAAAGCTCCAAGGCGCGGGGGGCGTAGCTAGACAGCGAGCATGAGTTGGCCCCGCAAGAAAAGACGCTCCGCGGAGGGCAGTGAGTGGCCAGGACGTTCTGTTCAGTCCTGTCCCGTCGTGTCCCGTCCCGTCCCGTCCCGCAGGGGTAGGCGGGAGGGGGCAGGCAAGGAGGAGGAGTTTGGCGGGGGGCAGAGCCGGTTTAAGAGGCGGCGAACCCCCCAGACGTGCCGTTCTGTTCCGTGCAGTACTGTGCTGTGCCGGGCCGACGGGATGGAGGAGCGCTACAGCAAGGCTGAGACCCTCGCCCTACGGAGGAAGCACATCGGGTAGGGGCTGGGAGCGCGGCCGGGGGCGGGAGGATGAGGTGGAGGAAGGTCTCAGGCAGCTGCAGTGTCCCCCCAGGATGTGCCACTGCCCGGACGGCCCCGCTGAGCACTGCTGGGGACTGGGCATTCCCTCCGGGAGGGGACACGGCTCGTCAGCCCTTCATCTTGCCAGATCTTCCGTCCGCCTCTAATTCCCGCGGCGGTGGGAGGGTGCAGTCGTTAAAGAGTACATCAAAGCCTACATCACTTTTTCAGAGATCAGAGCAAGCAACCTGAGTGTGGTACCCAGGTGTGTGTCTAAAATGCAGCTGTGCAGGGTTTTGGGGTTTGGTTTTGGTTTGGTTATTTGGGGGGGGGGGGGGGGGGGGGGCGATGTGTGTGTGTGAATAAACTGCATGCTCCTGGAAAACAGACGTCTCCGTTAAATGAATCCAAGGAGTTTTCTTAAGCTGAGTCTAAGTGGAAGAAATGCAGGAAGGCTGCTAGCAGCTATGACCTGAGCAATATTCCTGGCTGTGCAGTTACCTGATCCCACTGTATTGAAATATTACTTACACCAGAATGTGCAGCTAGAATTCTTTTATTCAGTAGGTGTTGCTAAGTGAAAATAAGTCCAGATTGTTAAAACCAGTACTGGCTATTTGCTGATTGCATCCTAAATGTGTGGCATATATAGAAAGTTCACTAAAGATTCAAAAAAGTCATCTTCATGGAGCTGACACATCAGCCTCTCTTTGGGGCGAGCTCAGTATTACACGACTTGCCTGGGCAAGGACTAAAGGATCAGATTGTGCTGGGCAACCAAAAAGAAACTTTCACAAATCAGACTGACCTGCTGTAGGAGAAAAATCTGTGTTCAAGATCTGGCCGATGATGATGATGGTGTGCATTGCTTTTAAAGTGTACCAGAGCAGTAGCTGAAGGTGTCAGAAAGATCTATGCAAGGGGGCTAGAAATTGTGAGAAAGAAACAACTTCACTTTCTCGGGGTCACATTTAGGCTTTACAAGTTCGGAATCTCAAAATACCCAACAATAGCTCCTGAGTTACCTGGAAACAACTGTGCTTATCCAAGGTCACGTCAACGTTACCAAAAGTTCAGAGAGCTTTCCTTCTGCTCAGTAATATCATTCAACATAATTACATTGGCATGTTCCCACTGGGGGTTGGGAGGGGGAAAGAGTACTTTAGGTAATTTTACAAGGAGTCTGAATTTTGCTGGAAGTGATGTAGGTTCTTATAAAAAGCTGGGTTTAAAGATTTTATCCAAAGCAGTCAGGAAGAAATAGTGAGGGTTTTAAGACCTGCTCTGTACCTCTGAAAATAAAGCCTGCAATGCATTAGTGTTTTGTTCTTGAATGTGACCTCTATATGGTAGTCATCCATTGCGTAATGAGTTTTTGGCTATAGTATAAAACAATGTTTAACAGCATAACTTTATTCCCAGTGAGTTAATTGCCAGTACATGTTTGTAAGGCATGTAAACAAACCAAGCTACAGCCTAGAAACACAGCAGGACATAGAAGGACCTGGAATGACCTGCAGTCACTGTGCTCCTGTGAAAACCACTTGCAGACAGAATCATGCTTTAAATACACCCTTACTAAAGACCTACTTCTGTTCCCACTGTGCCTGAGGAGGGGCACAGGGGCTGGTTTTAATTTCAGCAAGAGCCCCACTTGCCCACTGTCGTGATTTAAGCCAGGACACCCACCATCTGAACCACTCACAAGCTCATTGCAGAGGGAGGCAGTTGTCTCCAGAGCTGCCAAAAAAGCATCCCTCCCCAACACTCAGAGGAAGGGAAGCAACTAAGAAATCTAAAATGATGTTATTTTATAACTTTTAATTTTGTTTTTAGACCTTCCTGCAAGGTTTTCTTTGCCAAGGACCCTCTGAAGATAGTGCGTGCTCAGGGCCAATATATGTTTGATGAGAAAGGAGAAAAATACTTAGACTGTATCAACAATGTTGCACATGGTAAGCAGATTAACCTGTAAGACTGTTCCTATTCCTTAATTTCTGATAGGGATCAGAACATGCTTTTTCCAAGTGATGATGTTCACAGTGCTTCTCTGAATCTCCTTGTGGTTCAATGACTGACTGCTTGCTAGTAATAACTAATTATTTTCCTCTCTAGTTGGCCACAGTCATCCATATGTGATAAAGGCTGCAACAAAACAGATGGAACTGCTCAATACAAACTCCCGGTTCCTGCATGACAACCTTGTTCAGTACGCGCAGCGTCTCACAGCCACCCTGCCCGAGAAGCTCTCTGTTTGCTATTTTGTTAATTCTGGGTATGTCTGACTGGTTGGTTTTTTCCATTATGACTACTTTGCAGCTGTTGAGATGGACACTCAGAACAGCTTGATCTAAATCTTACTAACTAGGACTTAGTAATAAGCAACAAAAATATTTCCAGTGGTGTAATGTTGTATTTAATGTACTTAATGCAAGACAGCTAAAACATAAAACTGGTTTGCTGAAAGCTATGCACACAACGGGGAAAAAAGCAAGAAAAGCAAATTAGACTGCAAATTGGTAAATGTTAGATACAGAGTAGTGAATGCAATCTGTAAATTGGCGTATGACCTGGAAAGGAGTAGTCTTTTTTAGGCGGTCCGTTTACCCTGTGATCGCTTACTTTGCCAGAACAGAAAACCTGCAGGGACTTGTGAGCAGAGGGGCTGTTACAGGTCAGACTAGAAGTTTGAGTCTTCATCTGGGGAGCAGATTTACATTCTCTGATGCCTGATGGTGTAAGCACTGGGGAGGACAGAGATGTCATGGAGAGTGGGAGATGGGGTTGGCATGCTGTTGCTTTCTGAGGGTTTGTGGCTGCATTGCACTCTCAGCTGCAAAGCAGTCTCACTTGTACCAAGAGGAGGTAAATGTCTACAAGCAAACTAGGGAAGGAAAGAAAGCATCTCTTTGTTTGTTGTTTATACAAAGAACCATTTTTTCTTCGCCCTCTTACATGGCATTTAGTCTCAACCTCAGCATTGTAATCTGTATGGTAACAGAGCCTGCTGTGTTATTATATCCATTAATCCCGTGCTTCGTCTTCTGTATGAGAATACCATTTTAATTGGAAGCCCTTTCTTACTATTTTGTGGCTGTATCTGTTATTATGCAGGTCTGAAGCAAATGATCTTGCTTTACGACTGGCTCGGCAGTACCATGGGCATCAAGATGTGATCACCCTTGAAAAGTAAGTACATAGAGCAGCTTATATGAATGCAGCCAGCAACCCCTGCCATTACTTCAGAAGTGGCTTTGTAGTAACCCCCTGCTGTTTGTACTCCACTGCCTGCTGAAAGAAAAGCTTTGTTGCTTTCATATTAGAACAGGTCAGGAAATCCCTTTTCCACATTTGGATAAACACAAGTCTTGAAGATCTCTGAAAAATAAGCTTGTCAGTACCTCAAAAGGTCAATCACCTGTTACAGGGCATTTCCCGCAGAGACTCCTGAAGCAATTCAGGCCAAAGTCTTGAATGTGGGTTTCCAACATTAGTGATGGGTCTGGCCACAGGGCTGCTCTGGAAAAGGGCTTTCTGTCCATCACACTCTACTGGACGTGGTTCTTTTTGTACAAGTAAATATTCAGTGGGCAAGAAGAAAAATCCTGTAACTCTCCAGCAGTGCTGCACTGGTGCTCAGCTCTCTTTCAGTGAACACAAGTTATGTGCACAAAACCAAGCAGTTCCAAAATTGGGAGGCACTGAGCAAGCCACCACCCGTGGGGAAGGTGGCCAACCATGTCTCTGGGTTTCCCTTGCTGAGATGCAGCTGTAGGCTTGTGTCTTCTTCTCAGATTGTGATTAGAAAGTTCAGCCAGAGCAACTGCAAGAGCACTTGCCTCTATTTGAACGGTACAAAACTTGTTTGACTCAGCCATTCTCAGATCACTGTTAGCCCTCCTTGACTCATGTAGCCAAGCTCTGAAGCCTTTGAGAGTAGCTTCCACCAGGAAAGGCTGAGGATGGAGCTGGCTCTGTCACAATTTCACTGCAACATCTTTCTGAACACCACAAGATATTTCTTTGCCCTGGTTCCCACACTGTAGGCTTGTATACCATAGCTACCATCCCAGTCAGGGAAGACTTTCTGTCCTTTCTTTGTATTCATTAGCAGATTTTGTTAGCTAGTAGAAAGTTATAAGGAACACAAAGGAGTTCAAGCACATCCTCTCCACCCTATTTGTGTGCTGTTAAGAGATTGTGACATGTCTTTGATGTGGTTTGAGGTTCCCTTCACTTCAAGTTTATGGTTGAAATAAAGTGTTTATTCCCTGAATGAAGCTGCTACATGCTTTAGGCTCAAAAGACTGTTTCCTCTTTTCTAAATCAATTGGGCTTGGTAGTAACCAGCTTTAGAATACTCTGTGATATAAGGCTTCTATATTCAAACAATATTCATACTTACCCTGAAAGTGGCTTCAGCCAAACGTTCTAGCCTGTAGGGTCTTCAGGGCAGGTAGCAGTGTGTTGCTGCTGCAGAAGATCCTCACCTTCAAATGCAGTGCACATTCTTGAGAGTCTCTGCAGTGGTGTTGGGGCCTAGTTTGCAAAGCTTGAGTTGGCCAGAGTGGTCCCCACATGCTGGAAATGAGGGAGCTGAACCCATCCTTCTGCTGCTAGGTAAGGCTCCTAGGACAGCTACCTTGGAGGTAGTGTGGTCCAGGGAATGTCGTCTTGGTCTATCCCCATGCCGGCACTTGATTTAATGCAAGAAAAAGCCTCCTGGTTCCAGTCTTGCTAGTGAATTAAAGTCAATGGCAATTTCACATTGTCTTTGAGAGAAAGACTGATTAAATTAAATCACGATCACTTAACAGTGGTACTGTGTTGCAGATACGGTTGTTTATTCTGGATTATTTATGGGCACAGCTGTAAATTTAGCTCTTTTATACATTTGGTGAAAAGTGACTTCGATATTTAACACTTATACAGTGCTTACCATGGCCATGTTACATCTCTGATTGACATCAGTCCCTATAAATTTAATCAGCTGGGAAAGGACAGCAAGAAGGAGTTTGTGCATGTGGTAAGTGTGGTTTTTTGCTTTTTGTCATTTTTATGCTCATTATGCAGCATACTGAATTACCCACTTCTGGTGTAAATACACTTTCATTCTGTTTTGCTGATGCTAGAGTACATACACTTGGCTGTTTATTAAATACAGTAAAATTGTTTGCTTTTGGATTTCTAAGGGGGCATTCAGCTGTGAGACTGATTTCCTTCAGAATGCTACAAGTTTCTTGAGTCACTGCACTATATGTTGCAAAGTTTGAAGCAGTCAGCCACTATCTGTTGTGTTGGTTTGGATAAAGATATGCAGGACATTTGAGTCTACTTCCAAAAACTGGAAAGGGAGACACCACAGGTTCACACAGATCTGGGTGTAGTGCTCATAGGTATCCAAGTGAGTGCAGTACAGTTCGATTTTCTGCCTGATCTTGATATCTTAGGCAAAAATCATTCTCAGCCCAGAGGTGTACACCAAGCAGGTCTTTCCTAGCTAGACCTCCTTGCGTTAAGCACACTGTTGAAGTAGTATCCACCTTTTTATACCACCTCCTTTCTCTTATTTACTGAACAGTTCATAGAAGCTGGAAGGTCATACAGATTTGTACTGTGACTAGGATACTGGAAGGGAAGTCACAGACTGGAAAACCCCATTTTCCAGTTCCAGAAATGGATCTTTCTGCAAGAATCTGAAATAAGATGATGGATGAGGACTCAGTATTGTGTCTTGGGGAACAGGAGGGATAGTCTTGAAAAGTGGATGATATAGGGACGGTCTTGAAAGGTGGACGATGTAGATGATGGCTCTTTCAGCAGCTGTTGAACACATCACAGGCCTAGATTGAGTTTAAGCTCTTGTAAGCATTTTTGCAATTCCATGCAGAAATTCAGGCTGTACTATTATTATTTTTCTGTGTGGAAAGACCAAAAATGCAGAGTAGTAGAAAAGAAAGTAAATGTTTCATAGGAGGATGGGCTTAAAAATAATTCAAAAATTGGTCTTTTCAGGCTCCTTCTCCAGATATCTACAGAGGGAAATACAGAGAAGACCACCCAGATCCAGCAAGTGCTTATGCTGAAGAGGTGAAAAAGATTATTGAAGAAACACAGAAGAATGGACGTAAGGTGTGTGGTTTGTGCTCTGTAAATGCTGAGGCTTCATCTCTTAAGTGTGTCATGGGGGCTTGAAACAGGCAACTAAGGACATGTTTCTTTACTCAGTTTTGCTTGATTCCCTCCATCCTTCATTTTCTATGCTGGGTTTTGTGTTCAAAATACTAGCCCGTTTTTCTACCTGATGCTCTTTATCATAGTATTTCTAGGCAACAATGAAGGGATCAATAATACAGATGTAAATAAGCAGATACAACCAAAGCAGTTTGATTTATCATTTCATGCATTGAATCAGTAAATTGTGAATATCTTAGGGCAAGCTTTGAGGTAAGATGAGAAACTGTACAAATTCTAGCAAGGATATATCAAAGTCTCCAGGACATGGGGTAAATATGCTGGATAACATCTTGATACGTTTCCAGGTCTAGTAGCTTAAGGTAACTCTGTAGTCATCTAAAAATGTATACCTTCCAATCGTTTACAATATGACCTTGATAAAAACAGATGATTTCCGAACGAGTTTACCTAAAATGCATGTTAATGTTTTGTATGATGGCTTTAGAGTTTTGAGACATGTAGGGCTTGATCCAAAGCCCACTGAAGTCCCAGAAGACTTCAGTGGGGGTTGGAACAGCATGTTCTCATCTAGTCCAGTGCACTTACATCACTCTTTTAGTTTCTTCATCAACTTTTTTTTATTCTCTACTAACGGATAGTTTTGTTTTTTCTTCCCTTGTTTCCTTTCTTTTGCATATTTCTTAGGTTTTGATGACATAGACCTGTGGCAGGACAAGCTGTGCTAAAGGCTAAGCCTCACATGCTATGCGAAGCTTCGTACTCTTTGGCCGTAGCATGCCTCTTCAAATATAGTGTATGGTTCTTTACACGTTACTGCTCGGCCTTGTTTCCAGGAAGACTGCACCAGCCCAGAGAGACCTCTTGATGCTCAGGGAGGGGTTCACAAGTGGTGTGGGGATACAATCCCTTAAATAGCAGACTTATGCCGAGACTTTGGGGTAATATCGTATCTCTGCTGCATAGACCTCTGCTGTTGACAAGAAACGAATTTTGATGTTCCAGTGTATCTGATCCGCTGCTCTTACCCTTACTGACTTCAAATAACTTTCTTTTTCATTCCTAGCAACTGGAATTATTTCATCTATAGCATTTTTCTCCTCTTTTGTCAAGTGCCTTATGTTGACATTTTACTTGTGTAGTTACTTGCATTATGCAGGGGTGCCCAAAGCGTAGCCTCAGGTCATTTTACAGTTCAGCTTCTGCCCACCTCTAGCTGGTGTTCAGGATAGAAAAAAGAGCTGATCACCACATGTATGCATTACGGGAGAGCCTTGGCATTAAGCAAGTTTAATTAACCTCTGCTGGTTACCCTCTGTGGGGAAACAAGAGTTTCACACGCAACATGGTTGTGTGTCTCCTGTAAATTGAAATCTGTAAATAAGTTTGCAGGGCTCCCAGGAGCCTGATCCAGCATCCACTGACATCAGTAAGTGTCTTCCACTTCAACAGCTGTAGGACTAGGGCTTAATATAGGTCCTTGTATTCCTATCAGGTTGCAAAGGTGGCCCTGGCTACTGCAAATTTGGGCACCCCAGATTACAAAATGAATAAATTCTTTAGCCATAGCTGTTCTCAGGAGGCCTCAGTTGTCCAACCCAATTGTGTGGTTAAATTAAAGCTCACATCGAAACACGTATTTCTAGGTTGTTAGATATTTGTGTAAAGGCCAAGTGGATGAGCACAGTTCTCACCTGAGTTTGTTTCTCGTAGATTGCTGCCTTCATAGCTGAATCCATGCAGAGCTGTGGAGGCCAAGTAATTCCACCTGTGGGCTACTTCCAGCAAGTGGCAGAGTACGTACATCACTTCAAAAGGGCGTAACTGGAAAATGAGCTAAAGAAACAGGTTTTTCTCTATAGGCTTATGCAGTCAATTAAGCTATCCCTCTCTGTTGGGTTTGGCTATCTGTGGTTCCTTTCTACTTTTTGAAGAATATGATTCCACTTCTATTTTTTTTTTTTTTTATAGAACATTAGCTGACCAGTTGTTTTTAGCTGGATAATTGTCTTTCCTTTTCTGTCTTTAATACTTAGGCCACAAGTTTGATGGATGATGAAGCTGAACCTTCATAGATAAAATCCTGCAGTACCATTACAGTGCCCTATTCTGCATCAACGTATCAGATTTTTTTCTTAACATTTAGCAAACTGAAAATTTTATCAATTGAAATAGCTATAGCTGTGTTTCAGCAGCCGCATTCTTTCTTTTTTCCTAACCTGGTCTCTCACTGGAGAATTTCTGTAGTAGAAGGTCCCCTGTCCCAGACTGCCTGCTTGAGACATGTACTGCAGCACTAGTCATTGAAGCTATTCTATTTGTTTTCAGGTATGTGCGTGAGGTGGGTGGAGTGTTCATAGCTGATGAGGTCCAGGTTGGCTTTGGCAGAGTTGGGAAACATTTTTGGGCATTCCAGCTGCAAGGCGAAGACTTTGTGCCTGACATTGTCACCATGGGAAAACCCATTGGCAATGGCCACCCTATGTCTTGTGTGGTCACAACAAGGGAAATTGCTGAAAGTTTTGGTGCTTCTGGAATGGAGTATTTCAATACAGTAAGTTTGTAGGTGAAAGATTACCTTCTTTTATTTTGGTCTGCATTTAGCAGTTAGAAGTTGTTCAGGTGATTTAGATGACATCTGCATCCATCACTGCATCACATTACTTGAGAGTCAACCACAGTCTAACATGTAAAAGCAAGTGGGGAGGCTTTTAAATATGCTCTGTATCAAGTGATACATCTTAATATGAACCAGGACTAGCTCTCTGGCAAGCCATGCATTTCAGTGCACATCCATACAGATAGATAAATTCTTCCTCTCTCTCTCTCTCTCTCCCTGCTCTGGAAAATGCTGGCCATGTAAAATCTCATTTTCTAGGACAGGCTCTGTGTTGATGGCACGTGTACCCTGGCAGACATTGCTCTGCAGTTGTCACCTAACAAAACCCTAATGAAGAAAAGGTGACTGTTTACCACCAAACATTTGGGCTGCATGCATGCCACAGAGAAGTAGCTTTCTTCTCGTTTACCAAGTCCTCTTTCTACTCCTGTGACTGAGCCTTCTTCCCAGCTACCTTGCATCCCCTGCTTTTAATGGAGTTTATACCCGCTAGTTCAAGAAATAGCAGATCTATCACCCGCCCACTGCTCTTCACAGGAGTATTTTGCCTGCACATGTAATAGGCAAACCATGAGAGCAGCTTGAACACTTCAGCAGTGAAATCTTCAAATTACTGAAACTCAAAGCAGGGGAAATGGTAGCCCCTCTCTTGGGCCTCTTACACTGCCCAGAGTGTAGGGGATGGTGCTCCACAGCCTGCATGGCATAAAATCTCTGCCTCTTCAAGCATGTCTCATGACCTGCCAATCCGGAGAGGAGAAGTGAAGAATAGGCACAGTTGAATGTTTCTTGATGGGTTCTATTTTCTTATTTGCCTTTACTATCAGTTTGGAGGCAATCCAGTGTCTTGTGCTATTGGTTTGGCTGTGCTGGAGGTAATAGAACAAGAAGATCTCCAAGGAAATGCTACCCGTGTAGGAAATTATCTCCTGGAGTTGCTGGCTGAGCAAAAGGAGAAACATCCCTTAGTGGGAGATGTCAGGTGGGTGCCTTACAGCAACGTCAGAGAAGAATAGTAACTGTGCTAGAAAAATAAGTTGGGGGTGCTGGGAACACAGAAACATTATGTCATGGTTATGCTACACCTTTTCTTAAATGGACGACAGAAAACTGATACTGGGAGGCAGTATATTTTTCGAAGTTGTCCATCCATCTACTTAGAATTCAGCTTCAGAATTCAGCTCTGAAGTGTAGTCACTAGAAAAGCTCTTGGAGAGAGCAGGAGGAAGAACCATCCACATGCGATAGCCTAATAGTCGGTGCACTGTTGGGATGTTGGACCTTGTTCAAATGTCTGGTTCATTTCGCTTGGAGATGTTAGTGTGGGTTTTCCTCATCTCATGTTACTACCATGAAAACTGCCTTCAGGTTGGGGGAGGAAGAGGGCATTGAGTTGTGATGGTTTTTTAGTTCTTAGTTTTGGTTATTTGTCTTCCACGGCTCCCTGGCTTGAGGTTTGCAGGGTAAGAGAGAAAGAATATTATTCTGTCTTTCTTAACTGGCCACACAGCTTTAATAAACCAGCTAAATTTATTTATCCAGAAATACCTGTTAGCCCACTTGATCATCTGAAGTAGCCAGTGCCAAAAGATGGCCAAAGAGAACACCTTCCTCTCTTTCCTGCTCTTTCTCCCTTGTGCCCCAGGGAAGGGAACTGTAGTTTTTAGAAACAAGTTTTGCATTTTCTTGCAGCAGAAGGCTGGGGTTACTGACACTGGGTTTCACTGGTTTGTATTTTTTCTCTGCTCCAGGGGTGTTGGATTGTTTGTTGGAGTGGATCTGGTGAAAGATCAACAAAAGAGAACGCCAGCCACAGCTGAAGCCCTTCACCTTATTTACAAGTAAGTGGCTTTTAAAAACTGTGTGCAGTGATCAAACCCTCCTAGTACTCCCCAGCAGTTAGTCATTAATTTCAGTTTAAATTTGTGTAGCTTTTGATAACATAGCACAAGGAAAAAGAAAAGTTTCAAAGTCTAACTCAGTCACAATATAGTTTTATAACTGTGCCTAACACAGAAGTTTCCTCTTTCCACAGGCTGAAGGAGCATCAAATCCTTCTTAGTGCAGATGGACCCCACAGAAATATACTAAAATTTAAACCACCAATGTGTTTCACTATGGAAGATGCAAAACACGTAGTGGAGACAATTGATGCACTTCTCACAGGTATGTATGCTTTGGTGCTCAAAGGAATACTCTTCTATATTTCTAGGTGACCCTTTAGAAACACCAGCCACCATAATCTAGTCCATTATACGCAAGAGAAAGTAATCAATCACTTTTCTTACCACTTGTCCAAACTGCTGTTCTTAATACCAATTGCTATAAATAAACAAAAAACTCCATATGTACTTCATCCAGACTTCTAGCCAAAATCCTGCTCTTGATCCTTTCTCTTACAATCATAGTGTTACTACTCATTTCTGGTCACATATGCTGTATGTAAAGGAGCATATATATTCATTCAGACAGGCCTGAAAGACACTACTGAAACACTGGTGATACTTTCCATAAGGTGCTCTACCCTTTTTGTTTCATTTTAACAGGCGTACTGGAACATGATTGCCTCACTCAGATTTAGCCTGAGGGTTTTCAGGCTCCATTTATCTCCTACATGGGGACCAATCCAGGGAAAAATAATGTACACTAGGTATACTATTAGCGTAAGGACTCTTCAAGCCCATTTGACATTGAATGCTCCCATCTCCTGAGATTGTAACAACTGGAGTTAGACTAGCATGAACCAGCTGGACAAAGGGAGAATTCAGCTCCGAAAGGTCTGTCTGAACCCCCGTGCTACAGTCAGGCCTCTAATTTCATTCTTTTCTTTAAACACCCCCAAGCTACACAGTCCAGATGCGTTAATCACGTTGCCTCAGAGAAGTGTTTTAGGAAGTATTCATCATTCTTCAGTTATTCTTCTGTGTGATAAATGCTCAGAGGAATAGCTGATTAGGTATTCTTTACTTCAGCCAGCTGTTAAATTGACTGTATGCTTACTTACCCCAGTTTATACTTAATTGAACGATTTTATTATTTTTTTTTTTAGAAATTGAAGAGGCCACTGGAATGAAGACAGAAAATAATGCATCTGCAAATGCACAGTGTAAAAGAAAAGTATGTTTTGAAATTTTTTTTAACTCTTATTCAGATAGGTGTTTGGCAAAGCAAGTATAAATTACTTTGGTAGAGCACACCTTCATTTTTGGTGGTGTGAGTAGTTCTGTGCCCTGAAACTGAGCTCAGAACATAACCCGTTACTAGAAACCTGAGAGGATTGTGTTACTGGGGCAGATTTAAAAAGAGCTGAGTAATACAGACCTACAACAAGAATTGTGTTGTAGACGAGCCCCTCACCTTGTCTGCCTTCTGTGCAAACAAGAGCAGCCAGACTTTGGACTGCACAAAATTGTGAAGTCAGCAGTCAACAATTTTACTAGTTCTGGGTATTGCATGCCACTAATGGATATTTGGCTTTCTAAGCAAGCCTTCAGCCTGGAAGGTGTCCAAGTTTTCGGAGAATGCCAAGGATTTTGTTTCCACCATAGCTCTCCGAGTATGAATGGCTGACATGCATCCAAATTAGGATTTACTAGGTTGCAGCCGCGCCTTTGGATAAATCATCTATAATTTCTCACAGCCTTAAAAACCTGGCACCCACCATGTTTATAGGAAAGCTCACTGAGCTGTCCCTTGGTGAGTTTTTCAGTGATAGTGTGAATAGTGTGAAGGCAATATCTGTGCTGTCTAGGGATGTAGTAATTAAGGCAGAGACCATATGGATTATTGGTTAACTAAATTGTACTGTATTTGGGGTGCCAGACTCCTCTTACAGACATTTATATACATTCAGTTCAATTTCTTTCAAAGCTAAAAAGTTGTGCCACTGAAAAAGGAGAGTCAGAGCTACCTAATGGGAACCAAGTCCAGTGACTGCTGGTTGGAAGACATGCACATGTCTTCATTGCATTTCATTTCTGTTTCAGACAATTGAAGGGAGTTCTCAATCAGAAGGTGCAAATGAAAGCATCAGCCATATGAATGGAGCTGCCTGCAGACAAGAAAATGGGCTTTATTCTAGAAAATGCTCACTGCCAAGTGAAACAATAAGAACATGAAGAAGGAAAGTTTCTTCATTCAGTTTGAATTTGTGTCTGGATTGCTTTCGAGAAGAAGAGTGCAGTAATCAGAGTCCTGTGATCTGTTTGAAGCCTAGTCCTACCTTCCATAAGCTGATTGAATTCCTATTAGCTTCAGTAGGAGTTTAAAATACTTTTTCAAAGAAAGACATGAACGACAACTGCACCATGTGGCTTGAAATCTAGATGTGACAGAGCGGACAAGTGATGATGATACATAAATACCTTGGTGCTGATGGCAGGTTTGACATAGGTACACAAACTCTGTGAAATTTGTGCATTTACCTGTGTTACACAGAATCTGAATTGCTTAACCATACAAGCAAATGGCAATCCTATTAAAGTTTAAAATTATATGCTTAACATGCTATTTTAACAATATTTTAAATTTCAATATTTAATATTGAGATGTTAATTACCTCCCATGTTTTAATGGCTGAATTCACAAAACAGTGCTTGAGAAAGAAATCACTATTATCTTCCAGTGTAACTTAGGTCCTATGGACCATATTCCCAGCTAATGTAAACTGGTGTAGCTTTGTTAATGTCAATGATGTTCTAACAAGAGTCTACCACTGTGTGTGTAGAGGCATGATGTTTATGCAGGGCATTCTCACTTTATGTGCAAAGAAAATTATGAATCTGGATCCTAATTTTCTATGGATAAAGCAACTTTTATAAAGATAACTATTTATAGAGAGTAAGAATTTATCTTTTTTTCTTTTTTTTTTAACCCAAAAGTTTATATATTGAACCCTCTCAGTCCAAAAAAAATGCAAGTAGAATATATGTCATTTCAGACATACTGATTGATTGAATTTAACCTGAGGGTCTCTCAAAATGAGGTTCCCGGGGACAACCCAGCTTGCATTCCCATGGATCTTAAGTTGTTTTGATCCTGTTGTAGCAGTGCTGCTACTTTTTGTCAGTGGTGACGAAGTCACATGCCAGTTGCATGGGATCCTGACACGTAAATAGCTATGCTAATATTTGACAGATCATTAAAATGAGAGGACCACTGCATAAAACATGCATGCAAACATTGACTAACTGTGCTGCAGATATTTTAGACTGACTTGTCAGTGTTAAATTTCAGCGAGAGCACACAAGACCGGCTTATGTTTAATACATGTACAACTCCATGCTATAGAAGATCCTAGGGGTTTTACAAATGGTTTGTACTTCAGAAAAAAAAGGACAAAGTGTATTTATTTCCACTTCAGTTTTAATACCCAGAGTTCTGCTGCTTTGTAATTGCTGCTAATGACCCTATTGATATGTCTGAAAATTGAGCACCTTATCTAATTTCATGTTTTCCACAGTTTGCTCTATTAATATTGATGTTTGTGGTGTAACATCTTCCAGCATCTTCAGGCTGGCTTATTTTCTGTTTCATGATCCTTGAATAATTCTTCCATAAAAATAAATCTCTTCTTATTTGTAATTATGATTTCCCCCACAAAGAGGTTTTTTGTTTTAATTTTATTCTTCAGTAACACCTATTTGATGAGGGAAGTAACTTCAGTTTTGGCTGGGGGTTGTCTCCATGCCAAAGCAGAACTGTGCTTCTCCAAGGTCTTACAGGGCCCTCAGCTGCTGGCAGGTCTTAACTTCCAAGCCAGATGCTGCCTCAGCTGCCACAATTCAGCTCCTGCTAGCCCTGTGCCAGGAAGGAAGACATAAGTCTTTCCGAACATGAGAGTACACAAAGGCCTTAAGTCAAAATAATTTGGTATGTGTCCAAAGGCACGGTTTAGATCAGTCCCTGTATGGAGTGCGGCTGCTTACTTATTACACCTCATCCACTGCGCATAGCAGCACTTCCCAGCAAGCAAAACCTTGTACAACTTATTGGAAGGGTTAAGCTCAAAGACACACAGACCACCAGTTGTCTACATGGTCTATGGCACTGGCTGTTGTGGCAGGTCATTAACATTTGAGTTTCAAAAGCATGTCAAAGAACAAAAAAGAAATAATCCAATTAGCCTAAATCTGGGCGGGAGGTGAAGATTAAACCTTCATAAACACCAGGGGCCTGTTCCTCTACCTCTACCATACCTGTGTCTTGCTTCTGCACATGCTTGAAATAAATGGAACAATGATTGCTCCAATTTTCTAGTGGTTTTCACCCAGTTTCTGCTTCACAAGTTGGTATGCAAGATGCAAGTTACCTAGAACAACTGTCTTCTATTTTCTTTAAACGAGAGAGGCTATTGAGTCTATGATACACACTAAAAAAAACCAACCCAAACACTATCATTTAATTAAAGGAGTCAATCCAACGGTTACCAGGAGTAGAGCTGGATGTGCTAGGTTTACTATATCATTGTTAATGTTCGTGCAGTATCTCAGAGTCCACCTGCAAGATACTGTGAAGGTCTTACTAATTAAAAGAGACTGACTAAAGAATGTGAGAGTGGAAGCAGAAATAATTAAGGTTAACACAGAGAAAGTAGTTCCAGTCAGCTGATTTGATTTAATATATTCCCTCCACTGAACAGGCAAGGCTTTTTGCCCCTTTCCAACTGTTTCCCTTTTTCTTCTTTCTACCTCTCCTCTCCTGGTTTAGCCATATGGTTCAACCTCCACCCTAGCCCTTACATTCATCAGATGTCTCTGTAAGCTAGTTCAACCCACTGATGTTGCAGAAAAAAATAAAACAATCCTTTTTTTCACCATCAGTTTTCTACAAGGCTAATGAACAAACTCATGGAGGAGGTCTGAGCCTGCACAGGCCATGTAGCAGGAAGAAGAGATGGTGGGGTAAGAGAAAGGCAGGACTCAATCCCACGTAGGCATCACATACTAGAGTTAGTTACTTTTATCTTCACTTTAGCTCATAATCCTATTGGAACCTGAGTCAAGGTAGTTTTATTGCATTCTCATAGTTTACCACTGTTTTGATCACTTTTATATGTTACGTTTAAGACTTTCAAGCGAATAGACTGGTTAAATCAAGGGTAAAAGAGAGCGCTTGCTGCGAAGGCTAATGAAAGAGTGACTCTGAGAGTCTCAAACCACTGCCAGTTAAGTCCCCTGCACAAAAGCAAGCAGGACTGAACCTGTGTGGAGTTAGAAAGCTGTGCTTTAGACAGTACTGTTCTGGGAAGAAGAATCAGGATCAAAAGTTGCCACATCAACACACCACCACCACCGAACTGCCAGGGAAACAGAGCATGCCACATGCCCACATCTGGGTGAAAAAGCCAAAGCCTTAGCTCCATTAAACATTGCAATGGGAATACACTGAGTAGAAGAATTATGCAGGAATATTATATTTTGTCTGTGACTTACTAGGTATATGGTTTCTTAGACAAACAACACAGTCTTACCAGAAAATACATTTATAACCTTCATAGCTGCTAAGCTCAGTGTCTCTGAACTGACAGACAGCACAGCCACAGCAAAGTCCAGAAGGGAGAAGTCCCCTGAAGAAGCAAGCTATGATGATATAAGAAAAAAGGGGAGATGAATGAAGAGGACCAAGGGACAGGCCTGAAATACTTATTTTATATTTGTCAATGCAATCTTCAATGCATTTCTGTTTAAAAAAAAAAATTAATCATTTGCAAGTAGAGCAAATTAGCTCATAGCAGCGGAAAGGTTAGTTTAAATTTCCATGTTTCTCAGTAATGACTTCAGCAGGTGTTCTAGTAGTATCCCTTTTCAACCTGGACTTGGCCTGTGCTGCTGCCATCCAAGCTCTGGCAGGGAAGGGAAGGGAAAATAAGGCAAGGGAAGATAAGACCAAATGACTGTGACAGGATTTCCCTATCTCTGCCACCCATACACATTTGCATTTTCCCTCCTGGACCATTTGATTTTGTTGTGCCTGTGGTTCAGCAGAAAAGCTGAATTAGAAAAGACAAGCTATGATTTTGCATTTTCCACTGACTTGTGTTGTCACTGGACTGTGTCATGTCATCTCTAAAGGCTTCAATTTCCAGGAGTGCAGGGTATCTTACAAAGGCCGTAAGGGGAGATGTCTACGCAGCAGAACTCTTCAAGATGATATTTCATAAGGAAACATATTTGGGTCTAAGACCGTGGATACAAAGCACCAAAAGTTTAAAGCCTTCACTTAGCTTCACAACTCAGGATCAATGTGCATCAAGCAAAACAACCTCCAGTCTCTCTCACCTCTGCTCACAGCCATTCATGTGCATTAGGATAAACACTGCTCAAATATCACAATAACATACATTTAGAACAATGTGGAATTAAAAAAAGAAAAAAGTAGAGGAAGTGGAAGGGGAAAAACATGAAGAAATGTGTTTCAGTACAGCACTAAATGTTGCTAAAACTCTTTAATAATAGCCCGAGCAGAAAGTCTTGTAATCACATGAAATTCTGACATCTTTCTGTCTCTGTTTACTTCCACGTATAAAAGCAGCTGTAATAACCTTCAGTATGTTTTTTAAAGGTTAATCACTGTATCAGGCACAATCATAATTATATAGGACTGCAAATCAGAGTAAGTTACCTTAATTTACTTATTTGCAGTTACCTCTTCTTATTACTTACTTGCTTGTGGCTTTGTCAGGAACTAAAGCCCTATGATGTGCAGTACAAAGAGACTGTTTATTTGAAATATAATGAAACAGGAGGGACACAAACACAGAACAACAGGGAGGTCAGCAGTCTGGCTAGCATCTCCCAGGAAGTGTAAAGACCTGTAAATATGTTTTCAGTTGGCACAGGGCACTTTTTCTTAAGCAAAAAGAAAGCTTTTGGTCTCCATGACTTAGTTTCTTCATTCTAGTCACAAAATAAGACATGAAAGGAGTTCATCTGGAAAATGTGCTACTAACACGCTCCAGTGGCTTGCTCTTGAGAACGAAGATTTCTGTTCACAGTACTTCTAATTAGCTCTCAACTAAGTCAGCTTTATTCTACTTTCTACTAGGCAAGACACAGATCATACAAATCATAAATAAATTGAACTATAAGAACAGACTGTATTTTGCACATTCACCTTTGAAGAGCACCATTATAGTACATGAGACCTACAAGTCTCTGCTAGACAGGACCAGAGTCTCTTCCAACTTATGCATGTATCTATGCAAAAAATAATCACTGCATTTAATGCTGCTTTCTGTACTCACAGCCAAATGAGGACGTGATTACAGGTGGTGAAACTCCAGTGAAAAAATTTCTTCAAGTGTAAGCTAGATTTGGTCTAAGTAATGTTTATTTCTGACATAGATGTGTAAATGTATACATATATGCCAGTAAAGATGGCATCTTCGCTCTTTTCTCTCACAAGAGAATTTGCAGTTACCCATGAGCATCATATGAAAATATTAGCCCACAAATGCGCATGGCTTCATATGAAGTCAGTAACACTTTTCCTTTGTGCCCCTATTTATTTGTTCCCTACAACCTGATGAGAACACAGTTCTCTTTTTACTACACTTAACTTACACTATAAATCTTTGCCCCCTTTAGATTTGAGAGCAGGAGGATGGTGCACATTGGAAAACATGCTAAGGAAGCACTTCATATTGCATGCCCCCATAGGACAGCCAAAGCCGCAAAAACCTTCATGTGCCGCTGGGTACCAACCTCCAGATATATTTACTGTTCTATTTTCTCTTCCAACATTCATGAAGTTATCAAACTTCACCTTCTTCCTCCTTGTCCCTCAAAAGGTTTGGCAGCTACTGACAATACTGCTTTCTGTATAAACTTGCAAATTCACATTCCAGAAGAACAGTCGAGAAGAACAAATAGCAGCTGTTTATACAGGAATTTCTTCTATAAATAATATGTGCGCATGTAAAGTATATATTTAGGGGTGTGTCTGTGTATATACCTTTTTATATATTTACAAACACTTATTAATGCATGTATACAGACCCATTTCAAAGCAATTTATCTGTTACACAATCTCTTTATGTTCAATAAACGTAATGTGAAGCAGAGGGAATCACTGTTTGGCATGCTTTTGAGATTAAAGAAAGAAATTTATGAAGGGGGTGGGTCTTAGTAATTGCAGGTGAAGCCTTCAAGAATAACTGCCAGGATGAAAATTGCCCCTCTTCTTGATTTTCTTCTCACACCTTCCCCCCCCAAAAAAAGTAGCTGGAGAGAAAGAGGCACAGCTAGCTTCCCTAGTCTCCTTTCTCTCAGCCCATCCGCAGACTGCCCCCCTCTAGGCAGGTTCCTAGAACAATTGCTAGGGGGTTGGAAGTCAAAGGTGGCAGCTCTGGCTCCAGTAAAAATCCCTCTGTTCTGCTGAATGGTGAATTACCTCAAGTTTATTCTTTCTTTCCTGTTTTTCCAGACTGGCTTCTATTCAGCTAAGCTGTTTATACTCACACAATAAACCCCAAGGCTTTCTCAAATACAGCATTAATTATTGCAGAGTGGCCTAGCAGTCACACCTGCATTCTCTATCTCTATTTTTTGGCTTCTCTAAACGAATGCCACTTTATTTGCAATGTCTCCTTGCAAAGCAGACACTGCTTTTGGCTCCTGCTGAACATGGCTTGCAGCAAGCTGCTCGAGGGGGAAGGCTCATGACAGCTGAACCATAGGCATGAAGAGCGGATTGTGTAGGGAGAAAGTGGTGACACGTTCCAGCCCATAGGCAGCAGGTTGTCTTAAGCAAGAGGAAAACAGGAAATAAAAACAGGGAGGCAGAAGAATCATATGACTTCAAGAACCTTCTAAGTGCACAGCACAAGGACAGGCAGGAGAAATCTCTGCCAGCCAACAGAGCACATAGCAGTGCCAGTGTATTTCCCTATGTCTCTCTTGCTAATGCCTATCTAGAGGGTATTATAATCCAGTCCATAGTATGTACTTGCTGAGAGCCTTAGAGCAGCAGTTTTGCCTCAACTCATACTTAGGAGTCTGTCCCAGTGTGTATGCAATGACTGCTTTCTTGAACCAGCTGAAGTTTTTTGGCAGCCCACAAGCATTTTCTCTTGGTTAGGCTCCGTAAAAGCCTATGCAGCTTCTAATGGTGCACCACATCTGCTTTGCCCTACCTGTTACTGAACCAAACAACATACATCAATTCTTCACCATCTGGGTTTTCCAAAAGATGAACTGCCTCACATGGGAAAAGACACACTAGGACATCAAATTCCACTGGTTTGGAAACAGTTCTTGTTTCTCACAGCAGAATTTAATTTTGCACTGCCTAGCTTTCAAAATCTTTCGAGTCTCATCACTTGTACAACACCAGTGGAAAAAAAAGAGTCTCATGACTCTGTTATGAGTCCATTTTATGTAACATGTTTGCAGTGAATGATTAAACAAAAAGATTATTGCTTAGTAAGTTTTGAGTAGTTGCCCAGAAATCATGCATGCAGAGCCAAATACTACCACTGATGTTTAAGCACTTTTAAAAGGATTAACTAAAGGAGATCATGCCAGAATTCATCTTTTGAACAGGGAGATGTGCTTGACGTTGAAATGTCAATGACAAACTCAACATTGATTTGAAATGACGCAAAATGCATGGAGAACTTCATTCTCCTGTTGCTTTAGATATCAGCACTAATGTACACTGAAGGACGAATACATAATAATGAAGTTAGTGATGGCCATGATCCAGGCGAATGGGGATGTGTAGCCTTACGTCTTTGGCAATTCTCTTTGTTTTTCCTTGTGAAAGTCACAAACATTCATGACCCAGTGGGCTTTTCAGAAATAATTTACATCTGTAATGCTATGATTACTGTTTACAGAGATTTCATTATTCCTTAACAATTTTCATATCAGGCACATCAAAAGCTCTGGTGTAAACGCTTGGGCAAACACAATCATAGAAGAACTCACAAGGTTCCCTATTACTTGGAAAATATAGGGGTTTAGTGCCAGCTCATAAATTGCTTGTGAAGAGCAAAACCAAAATAAACTACAGATGCCACTGCAGATCTTATAACTAATTGCCTTCATTAAATGTTTTTGCAATTAGCTCAAGTCTAATGGAAGGTCTTGCCTGTACTTACAAGTTAATTCTGACCAGAACACAGTACATGTACATTGCAATAACTACTGTAAAGTAACTTGTGTGTGAAAACCTCTTCTGGAATCAGTCTGCTTCATTCCACTTCAGATTAATCCACTCTGAAAGAAAGAATTGGGATCTGACACATACCAGAATTGAGAGGCCTTTTTTTAGAAGTACTTGAATTTGATACTGTCTTTCCCTGTTCTCTCCTTCCCTTTTCAGTATGCTTTTTGGCATACATTTCATTCAGCTCTGCAGTAAGGATAAAGGGAATAGTAAAAAAAGAAGGGAGCCCTTCTGGACTGTATTGATTAATTCCTTCTGACATCCTTGAATTCTACAGCAAATGTTGTAACTAATGATCTCCAGGTATCTGAGGCCTCTGCTTGTACCTCTAAGGTTCAGAACTTCATGACCATGGTGCCCAAGACCCCTGTGTAACTTGCATAGCCAGCTCTGTCTCAATAATACTGCAAGGTATAGGCAGAGGATTAGCTTGGACACTAAAGCTGCACAATGAATCACTACAGTAGCCAATAATAGTACTTTTAGAGAGATACATAGTCTTGCACAAGATTTTAGTTCCCATATTCTTTTAGAGCCTCTGAACATAGCAATAATGACACTAGCAATCAGTGGCTCTTTAGACAGCTTTCTGCTCCTTTTGCCTGCAAGAAAAACACCCAACATGTTCATTTCCAGTACCACATAGCAGGCCAGAAGTGCTTACATGATGACTTTTAACCCTTGTGGAATGGGATGATCAACCCCTTCCAAGCAGGCTCATAAAGTAAAAAAGGAAATGCTCACCAGAAACTCTTTCTATTGGGAATGCATGGCACAACTGTTGAACAAAAGATAGATATATAAAATTAAAATAATAAAAAGTCAAAGCAGTGGCAATAGATGACTCCAGATCATTCAAGGCACTCTGTATTTCTTTTCCTTGGCTGTTCTGACTGTTCTAAAAGCTGGTGCTCAGAACAAAGCTGCATCCTAGCCTTCAGCTAGTTGGGCAGGAAGCTCAGTACTGTGCTTTTGACCACAAAGCATTCACCTGGGGCCAGGAATTTGATGTGACAGTTTTAGACTGGCTACTACTAGATCAAAACCTCTGTGGCCACAAGCTACATAGAGATGATTCAGTACAGATTCAGCTTATTAAATAGGGGGAGAGGGGGGGGAAGAGAAGCAGAAGGAAAGTTTATTTTGATGGATGTTATGCCACATGAGGCATAAACTGTCCTGCTGCACATAGCATAGAGTCTATATAAATGAGTTAGTATGTCAAATTTGGTAGAAATTCTATCAAGTGCATTCATCTCATCTCTGTGAAATCATTACTCTAGGATGCTTCACAGATGAACAGAGACAGTATCTGGTACCGGATGGTGCACTCTGCTGCTGACAAATTAAATACCAGACTCATACAGATGCCCACCAGAGGCACTCACTACTCTGGCAGAGCTGCAACTATAAATCACCACACCAGGACTTAGATAATCCTTGGATTCTGCCAATGAAGAGTGCTGCTGAAGATGAGACCCAAAGAGCTACTGAACATGCCAATGATGACGATTTTCAGTTTGAGAAAACAAAATGAGAAAAAGAAGAGATGCAGTGTCTCCAGCAGGAGTGTCTCTAGGCTTCAGCAGCAGTATGAACTGAATGTAAGAGGGCTGGCAGCAAACAATACCTTTTAAGATACATAAAATCTCAGTGTAAAGCAACAGTTACAGTACTTCATTAGGCATGTTAATACTTGAAACCTTCTGTGGCTTGGGTAGGAAGCCACTGGTATGAATTTAAGGTAACCTATATGTGCTATCTATCTTTTATTTCACATGAAAGTATCCAGCCAGAGCATGATACAGACTGAGTTCAGGGACTACCATTGATTTGTAACAGCAGGATCAATCTAAAAAAGACAAGCTGCTTCAGATTAGGAGACACTATCATCTACATCCCTTATGACCACTGCAGGGAAATGTCTTGATACCTATCCTGCATTAATTCCTTGCCTCCATAGACTGTTCTTTTCTTTTAAAATGCCAGGGAAGCACATTTCCTCAGGGATCTGAGCATTTCAAAGGTGCGGAGAAATCTTGCAGAGTAAGAGAGACAGAGAGAAGAGTGTGTATGTCCATCCCGAAACATGCATGTATATATGTGAGCCTCAAGGAGCTTTACACATGAAAGGGTGTGTCAAGCTTCTGCTTGCTCATTAGCTCCATTAAGCTAGACATCTCTTAAATTTGTTAGAATGGACCATATTCCCAGTTGGTATAAATTATTGTGGCACTTCTGGCTTCAGCGACGTTATGCAAGTCACAAGAGCCTTGGATCAGTATCTTTATTCATGCACCTGCATCCCCAGTCTCATGCATTCAAGCTACTGTATGAAACATAAAATGTGAGTTTACTGCTTTTACCCTCAAAGTGCATAGACAGCCTAATGTGAGAGTATGTGAGCTGGTGGCTACCGATCGGGTGTAGGTTTGCACTTCAGGCTATCTTACACTAATATATCATAAAAAGAAAATACTAACATAAATTAAACAAGCTGGTTGAAAGAGTCAGCAGGTTGGCTTGTAAATAAGAATCATGCTGGCTCCACTTCATTCCTAGCATTAATTTCTAGTTAAATAATCAATTATAAGTGTCTGAGAAATTATGTTTACCATTTATCTGGAAAAAAGAATTCCGCTTTGCCCCCCACATCCTATCAGAGACCTCCACCGTGCACACATTGCCCTACTCAACCATCGCAACTCCTCTTCTCTTGGCAGCAGTGACTGAGGGATATACATAGTAGCTTGTTCACTAGATAAGTGCAACTTTTCATACACAGAGAGAGAAAAGGAGAGAAAAGCCTCTCTGCTGCTACCTCTACTTCTCCTTGCTATCCCCCACAATACCTTCTGAGCCCCTATCACTTACACTTCACCTCTGCCTGCCATGTGGGCTCTCTCCTCCTCCCCATCCTCTGTTTTCCCACACTAGTTCAGAAGCCCAAAGGATTGTGCTTTGCTAAATGTCATGCTTCAGCTTTGTATTCATACACACTGGAGTGAAATAAGCAGCCACAACTGGCAAGCAGTGTCCAAAGCACTTTCCTGACCTACAGTGAAGCAGCCATTCACAAAGCTTCTGGGCAGTGAAGCTCCAGGAATTGATTCCCAGAGTCCACCTTCTACCTTCTCCTGAACACAACAGAATCTCTTTTTCTCCACTGTGGCCAGTCACACTCCCAGAAGGAAGAATTCAGGGCAGAATTTGCAATGGCACTGAAGGAAATACCTGGGTTTTGAGTCAAATACCAGCTGTACTATCATGCGTAAAACGTCTAGTTTTAATAGATACTTTGAAACACTTCTCCATTCAGATAGCTCACAGAAGCTCAAAACCTTTGGTACGCAAAACCTTTCAAGCACTCATGTTTTACCATGTTTTCCTGATGCTGAATTTAATGAGCAACATCTACTTTTTCCAAAAATCATATATTTGATACCAAAGTTTAGGAACCTCTACTTCCCTTTTACCTTCAAACCCTTATATGCTGATTTCGAGCATCCTTAAATACCTGGGTACAAGACAGTTAACCTGAATTGAAAATTGAGTTTCAGCAGATTGTTTAAATTACACAAAATCCCTGTATTAGATGCTATACAAACATAACTGCCTCTCCAAATTCATCATGAGTAAAGTAAGAAAAAGTAAGATTATAGCTAATCCTCAAGAGGTAACATGTGTTTGGCCAAGGAAGGCTACACTGTAAAATGAGTTGGTTTGTAAGCATTACTTTTATTATGCATGGCCATTCTGTAAAATGGATTTGGTTCATTCATTGCCAAAAACAAATGATCAAAAATTATGAGTTAAGACCTCCACTGATCATCAGCTTTTCTAAAAACTTAGTAACATATTAGGATATTTATTTGTCATTTATTTTCAGGGTATGTTCAATGCCTTTCAGTGAAACCACTTAAGAAACCATCTTTCAGAAAAAATTAATCCTTCTTCATGTACATGGTCAAAGTAACAGTTTCTGGTGGAACACACTTTCAAGGAACACATCTAAAAATGTAGAGTTTAAAATAACCTTCTGGGTGAAGAACTTCTCCAATATGCATTGCTTCATCTGTTAAACTTAGAACCACTATTGCATAGACCTACTAACTTGGGAGAGATAAAAATACCCTTAATGGGCCACAGCATTAGGCTAAGCCTTACTTCCTAAACCCCGCACACCTCTTGCCAAGCCCACGTAGAGGATGCTGTAGAGTTAGGTGTCTTCTGCATCACATGGCTTTACCACCTCCCAGTGCTGTTCACCATGATGAAGTATTACTCTCCCCTTGCATCACCCCACTGACAAATTGTCACACCACCTCAAGTGCTCTGGAGCACATGGCTTGTCAGGCAAACTCACACCTGCTCACTGCTGAAAGCTCTTCACAGACATGCTCAAGGAGACAAAAAAGCCAACAGGAGAGACCCTTACCTCCCTGTGAAGCCCTCAAGACAAAGAGGCTGTCAGAGGGACAGGGGCTACTTGTAAAAACACAATTGGCTCTGATTTACAAAACCCAGAAATTGTCCTACCAAAGTAACAGTTCCCTCCAAAACACCACAGTCTTGTACGCAGCTATGGGGCCACCAGGCCAGATAGTGCCCAGGGTACATCTTCCAAGCTTTTATGGATGCGGTTAGGAAGCTGGTGCAACTAGCAGACCATTTCCAATAGGCAGGTTGGATGCAGACATCCTGCTCTGGAGGCCAACACTGATGTGGGCCATTCTGGGTCACAGGAGTAGGTGACTAATGATTAGGACTTTGTATATTTTAGTACAAATGGATTAGGCTCTTTGCCCTTTACATCTTTTGCTACTGTTTTTTCTGTTTCTTCTAAGATTGAAAATACAAGCCTTAAGTTCTTCATCAGTTGGCAGTCTGACTTGGCACAGAAATTAACAGTTTAGTCCCCATACAATTTTTCTTTAAATCCAAGTGTCAGAAAAATGTGGATCTCAAAGCAAATTTTTTGGTTGAGTCCATGTCTAATTTTACTATAAAGCAAATTATGCAACAGGATAACCTGCTTACTGTGTTCGTTGAGTCACCTTCATCAAAGGCTTTCATAGGAGGTGATATAACATCCTAGTAGGCTTATAGAATTAGTGACTGCACACTGACTGTGTGACAGAAACAATGTTGGACTGGAAGAGAGAGGATATTTTCTAAGCTCTGGGTAAGTATGTCACTTCTGTGTTTTCATATTACAAAGGCCCCAGGCATAGGGAAAACAAACGTAACAGGATGTGCAAGAAACACTACATATCGTTTGAAGTCTCCAAAATAATGCAGGAATTAACTTTCTTTTTTTTTTTTTTCAAGCTAGAAGCAACTGAAAATGCCTTTAAAATGCCTGACATTGCTCTTTGCTGTCCCTTCCCTGACTCACATTTTTTTGAGCCATCTTGCGACTGCAAGGGTTCAGTGACTTGCCCATGCCCTTCATTAGCAACAAGCTCTTGACCCTGCTCATCAGTTTGCAAGCATTTAATGGAATCTATAATCGCAAAAACTGGCTCTTTTCCCAGGTTATGTATGATTCAGGCTAACGAGAGGGGAGAGGGAGCACTGGCCAGCACATATACCCTTTAGAAGTGGCGAGATCACAAGTTAAACAGAATCCTCAGAAACTGTCATTTAGTTGTTTTGTTGCATTTAATGCACTCTTTTGTTTGATATTTAATTTCTTACTGAACCTTGAGCAACCTGCTACGACACATGACATCAACCATGAGTAATCATTTGTTTGTGGTTAGTTACTATTAACACTACCAGGTAGCTTAGTCAATAATAATAAAAAAGGCAGAAGTGCTCAAGAAATATTCTCTATCTGTATTTAAAGGGTCTCCCTCTTTGTGTCTCTGATGACTGAGGAAATTAATAAGCAGTGTGGAAAAGGCTGATATTATTGTGGAGCAGAGCTATAAATGTGGAACTAAATCACTAGATATGGTTTTCTATCAGGACACGTTTTGTATTGACTACTCATCTTGCTGCTAAATTGCTCGTTTTGTCAGACTTACTCCAGAACTGCCCTGCTGCAATTTTTGACTCTGATCTCTCCCTCTTTCTCTGTCCTTTTTAAAAACAAATACCTGAATGCAGTCTTTGTTATGGTGGGTCCTGAGGTACAGAATTATCTTCTGCTGACATCCAGCTCATCTTTCCAATCCCAGTTTCCAAACATCACTGACATTATATATGTACTCGAAGCTATGTTTACTGTGACCAGTGTTAAGTCCAGTTCCTTTCCCAGTTGTATCCCCAGTCTAACTCCTTCTATTTTCCAGCCCTTTCAAATAAACACTCCAGTTTAGTTGGAAGTTACAAGCGTGATTTGTCCTGAATGCACTGATAAATCAAACCAGATAAACCTAACTGTCCTTTTTGGTCCTTTGCTCTGTGAATTTCCTTACATGGCTGCAAGTCACTGTTGAATTGTTTTATTTATTTTCATGGAAAGTTTTTGGCATTTAGTTGTATAGCAACTGGAACACGAAAAGCCTGGTCCAGGCTTATGGCTCCCAAAACAATTGACTGTTACTAAAATATAGAGTATAATAATTGATAAATATCAATCTCTGCATTACACTGGCAAAGAACAATCACTGCTTTGGTCATGGATACCAAAATAAAAAGAAGAGATAATAGTGTTTTTAGAGACTGTCATTGCATTTACATACAAATATCATGGTTTATGAGATTTCTATCACTTGCACAGTATGTCTTCATGTTCCCTGAAAGCCCAATTCAGTACTGCTTGCACTGCATTAGGTTGGATGTACATTACAAGATAATAAAGCTTTAAAACACTTAGAGGAGAATTGCTGTAATTTGTTTAAGGTTATCTAAAACAGGTAGAAAGCCTAGTTCTAAGACAGGGAAGCTTCATTCACTCTATTCAGAATCACAGCAGGTCTCCGACAAAAATATCCAGCAATCTTCCCAGATATATGAGAACATATTGGTAGCTGCAGGACACTAGACTGTTTCCAGGTACTAGGAATGTACCTGTCAGGAGAGTCCATGGCTTGCCTGAAAAGAGTCAAATAGTTCCACACAGCACAGGACAGAGGCTCATCAACAGTCGTTATGCAAGAACAAACTGCCGATAAAGTTTCAGATCAAAACAGTTCCAAAACCATACAACTATTTCCAGGGCCATGGAGAGACATGTAAGATTGGAATGTAGTGAGGAGGAGTGACTATAAAAATGCTGTTCTGTGCAGGGGGCTTTGAGTAAGAGACCCATCCCTCTAGCTGCCTTATTCTGTATTACTAGGCTGGAACTACACTGGACCTGTTTAATTAATAGATTTTGCTTCAGAAATTGTTTTGTCAAACCAAAGCCATTTGTTTGAACTATCAGTTTCAACGTTTTTTACTAGATTTTGCAAGTCCAGTGTACATAAGAAAGAAAAACTTAAACACAGAGACTGACCTTTTCGCTCTGCAAGTAGACATTTCAACAAAGTCATGTCTGATTAGAGATTTCAGGAGATTTCAAAAGTTTTGAAAGCCTTGGAGGTATTTGTGAAACAGAACCTGGTTTTTTTATAGCTTGTTCCAATGTTGACATGCAGTGAGAGGCAGAGCAGGACCTGGCACTCCAGCACACTGTGCTATCACAGAAATGTACCTGGAGACAAATACATCTCTGCTTACACAGACTGAGAGTTGATAGTCTATTGGCTAGCCTCCTTGCTTTGATGTCTTGTATTTTCTTGTCAAACAAATTGAGACTTCCTAGCCAACCTTATTAACACTGCATTACTATCTATGCCTGCATTATTTCTTTTCAATACAATTTATAATAGTAATGTAAATCTCATATCTAGGATCTTTCCCCTATCCTTGTATCAGACAACAGTACATAAGCTGTTGTCTTATATAAGATTTTGCAAATGGTGCAGTAGAGGAGGTAGATACCCATGAATCAAAGGTGGCATAAAGTGGGTTTCTCTTGCAGTGAACCATGTTCCACTTAGAGGTTTCTTAAGGATGTACAAATATAGATTGAAGACAGTCCTTCAAAGACCTGCTTTCTGTCATACACCAAATGAAAAGAAAGCATGCATTGGTTTAACCAAAAGGATGTTCAAATGCATTAAGACTGTATTAGAAAGAGAGCTTTATCATTTCTATACTCAGTTTCACCCAAGTGTAAAATGCTGGAACACTGATTGAACCCAGGAGACCATGAAATATTGTTATCTAGAGCTAAGCATTTCCAAAATGTTCATACAGTTCCAGAGTCTCTCCTGCTGCCAAATTTAAATTTAGTACATTAACTTTAAAAACATCTCTGCTTTGGAGAGGAGTTTGGAGCCAGCTGCCCTCCCTCTCTCTCAGCATATGTAAGTGATAATGGCAGGTGAATATGTACTATACTGTAGCGTCACGTTTCTCCCATTGGGATCCATGTCACTTTCTATTTTTGAGAGCTGACTGTTTACTAGGCTACGCTTCATCCTCCTCCTTCCCCTGTACCATAACCTTGTAATCCAAGCTGCTGGAAGCAGTATTGGGTTTGCAGTGCTCTGACCTTTTGTCCCTCTACGTGAAATTGGCTGGTTTTATCCCGCGATGGCTGCTGGTTGGGTTACACAGATAACCTTTCGTGACATGCCTGATGAACTTCCCAGCAGAAACAGGAAAAAACCATGGCTTACCTCAGTTCAGATAGAAGCAATTAAAACTTGGGTCCCTGTTAGGCTGGGATGGTGGCAGATCTTTCTGAAACTCCCCTATATACACACAGGGCCATGAAGGAACTTACCATTTAAGCCTTTGGGTGACTGATCCACAGGTGACCCAGGGACCAAATTCACATTCTGGGCCCCTTTCCTCCAGCCCTTATTTAGGCAAAATACTTAGTGAACTTCTCAGATATCTTGCCCGGTGAAGACAGAATGATCAAACCACTTGTGGAATCCATCACATATATTTAACAAGAAAAAGCAATTCCTTATTCACAGTGCCATAGTACATCACCCCACATACAAACCCAATCCCAAAAAGATACCCAGAGAAAGAATGATGGGATAAATGGGAAGATGTTTGAATTATTTTATCATTCCCATCTGGAGGGTCTCCACCTAAACTCCCTGGGAGTTTTAGCTGTGTGCCAACCGTGAAATCAAAATGGAACCAAAGCATTGACTGCCAGTGTTTGGTGGCCTGTTTTGCAGAATAAGAAAGACTTGGTGGAAGCTGGACCATTGCTGCCACTTGTTAGCAGCGTTGTGGGTTTGGGTTTGGTTTTTTATTTAATCTTTTAGCCTATCTCCTGATTTCTGGTGTGTGAGTGAATCTGTGTTTCCATATCCCACTCGCTTCACCTCCAAAAAGGTTTTATTTTCTATTTCAATTTTCTGTGACTATTCCAAACAGGAATGTTAAACTTTGTGTTCCTTTCTATATGTAACAACTCAGAGGGGTGAACGCAGTTCTCAGAAAAAGATCAATAGAATATTCTTATCACCTAGCTAAAAAAAGTATCATCTTAAATCTCCTCTTTGCATAGCACTTGAGTCAATTTTGGCTTTGGCATACTGTAAAATGGTGCCTCACTAAATAGCTAGTTACTGCTCAAAAGGGCAGTTCCACCTCCTCTGATCCCTCTCTGTGTCTTCCCAACCCCCCCCGCCTTGGCCAACATGGGCACTCAGCTGATGTTATGGAGAGCCAGGTCAGGAAACCTAGCTGGCAAAAAATTAATCACTCTTTTCCTGGTTTAGTTTTTTGCTGGTTTGATTTGAACAAACTCCCTGAAAGTTCAGAAAAATTCAGAATTAAACAAGCAAGCAAACAAAAAGCAGCGCACTGTTACATTGGCTCAAGCATTTTCTGAAACTTTGCTTTTACCGTTTGCCAAAAGCAGAACTTCATCCGGTGTGACTAGAAACCCTTCTATCTTGCCACTTTTCCAGACTGTGATCTCTCATATTACCTCCGGATTTTGACAGTTCTGGAAAGCTCGGTGGACAAGACTTGGATTCCTTTTAGCACATATCTCCACAACTTACTTTCTCTCATCTCCAAATCGCATTCAATTATACTCAAAGCAACACAAATTTTGAAAGCTTTTACATAAAATTTACTAAGAAGCAAAACAGACTTGTTTGGCCTTTCAGGTATTTTAATAAGTTGCTGATACTTTTCCCAAGCAGCATTCTTTTCTTTTAATCATTAGCCTTCTTTTTTATTCAGACCTTCTTTGGGGGATTAAAGTTCTTTTTCATAAAGCCACAGCCTACCAGTAGATACTTAAAATGCAATCAACTGCTATTTTCCCTGCATATTATAGTCATATTTTATAGCACACTTTTTTTTTTTATTGTGGATAAGCAGACCCAGAGTTTATACTTATTCATAGAGAAGACTTCTTTGCTTTGATTGAGTATTCATGAGAGTAACTGCTGGCCAGTCTAGGATTTCCAGAGACCAAAACACGTTCTTTCCCAAGTCACTAGAAAATAGCAGCAAGGGAAGCATACTGACAAGACCTTGCTGATTTATGCTAGCTTCTCAGTTGAGCTGTCATACCTAGGGTTGCTGTAAGAGGTAATAGACCTTTACATTCAATCCTTGGTTTGTCTGCCTGACCTGCCAGTTAACTGGTGGTTAACAGTTAATGCATTTCCCAACAGTGTTCTGTGATAAAGGAACATCCTCATGTTTTCATAATGCATAATTCATTGCAGGTGCAGTCTCCGTCAGTTAAAAGACTGCCTTTCCCTATTTACAAGTGTTATAAAGCTCAACCAATTTTCATGCTTTGGAAAACAGTAGCTAATATATTGTACAAATTACAAGCCTCTACCGCATGTATGTGACTTCTTTAGAGCTCAAAGTATCATCCTTGATAACAATGGGAAATGCTGGCCTGGCTCTTATATGTCTGATAAGTGTGCACAAAACAGCTGAGTGAATTAACAAACCAAGGGCAAAAGGCAAAGATCATGCATGAGTTTAAGGCAGACAGTGATCCTCCCTGAAACATGCTACTTGATAATTTCATTTTGAAAAGGCAATATGTCTTTGAAGTCCTAGCACTATTTTCCATAGAGCTGAAAAGTAAAGATGACAGATGTACGAGCTCACTATTGACTGCCACAGCAAATATAGTTTTTCTTGTCACCACCTACAAATCCCAGGGTACAACTGCCTTTCCTCTCTCCCTTCTATTTATCCCTCCATGTCTAGCTCCACATTTCCTCACCCCACCTGCTCTGCCAAAGCTCCTGTCAGCTTCCCTCACAATCACTGCCGCTGAGTCCCTGATGAGCAGAAAGTTTCCTGAGCTCATTTGCAAAGTCCCTATCCTTCTTTTGATGGCTCATTATCATCATGCTACTAAGTGCAGGCAACTGAAAGTAACTCCTCTTTTTATAAAATAAAAGAAGGAAAGAGTGAGTTTCTCAGGAAATCCTGAGATGGATGAAGCTGCAGGGAAAATGCACATTTGGTCAGGATTTCACTGACACACACTGCTGATTTTTATTGGTACCACTGGGAAACTGCATAAGGATATAACTTCTCTTGCAAAGCTCAAAACATGGCAAGGAGATAACAACAAAATGAAGCTTATAAAAATCTAGAAGAAAACTGTTACAACACTGGCAGAGGTCATTCTGTGAACAGTCATCGTATTTTGGTATTGGACCTCAATTCTGCTTCCTACTGCTCTGGCTGGGAGGACTTTTCATACAGGGGCACTACATCTGGCCTGAAAACATTCTCCAGACTCTAGCAATGATGCTCTTTCCTCCTGTCAGGGTCTTCAAGGTCTGAAGGCACAACTTTCCAAGACTCCCCCACAGTCCATACTTGCTATTTCCAGAGCTCCACTTTCCTATTTCCAAATTTGTCAAAAAGAAATTCTCAACCTAAAGTGCTTTACTCACAAATGAAATGAAAGATACAGGTTATGTCTACACTGCATAGTGAAGACCTAAGTATCACCATGTGACTTATTTTCAGGCCCTGAAACAGCACAGTACAGTGAACATATAATACCAAACAAGTTTTTATATCTCTATGGCGCCAAACTAATACAGTTGTGCCGCTTCCAGCACTCCAGCTAACATCTCTGCATGTCCCTGTCTTGTGGCATGTGGATAACTTGACTCATGTCAGCATCCAACTGGCAGCTCTCCACCATGTGAGACATACCTATCATTGCTGCTCCATGCATCTGAAACACAAGCGTGGGACTCCATCTCAGTTGTCTAAATCTCTTGCGTCTTTTGCGCCTTCCACAGCAACACAGAGTGCACATCTCTTTGAGTATCACCTCTAGTTATTGACGCCCCTTGCTGAAAAGAGCTTTCTTTTTAAGGAGCAGAAGGTAAATATCTTGGTCTCCACCTGCCCTTCCCCTGGGGTTTTATCATTCTCCTGTCTTGTTAGTTACAACAGATAAGGCTGATTCAGCCAGTCAGCAGACTTTTTTGCTCATGCAGCTATAGTTCTGCTTCTGTCCTATACTGGATGTCCTCTTTTGGGCTCAAGAGTAAAGTATGTTTTAGTGCTTGAACTGACTATGTATTTCAGTAATTAGATAAGTAATGTCTGCCTTCCTGCAGATGTGTAATTCTTTTAGGACTGGATTAACCCTTTGCATGCACAATATCAACAGTCACATAGACAAATGATACATACAGAAGCTATTCAAAATAACGCACATCCTCTGCTAGCCTGGTGGCCACTCTTGCGTTTTACTACAGCTCTACTGTAATCATATGAAAGATCTTGTACACTCCCCACGTCTTTCCTTTCATCAGCAAAAAAAGTACTGCATTAATAAGAAAAGCCAAAACCATGAATCCTTGCAGTCATCAAATAAGAGTAGTGCAAAAAATAAAGACTGCCAGCTTTGAAAGAAGCCTGTGTTCACAAGGCACAAAACAGCCAACTTTCACAGACATAAATACCAACAGCTCGCCCAGAAGCAATTCCCACCAGGGAATCTATTCACAGGTCCCTAGAGGGCAATGTAGCTAAGTAAAATGCAGAGCAATGAGGTTCCTGGAGAAAACAAGCAACGAGAGATCCTCCCAGACTGCAAAACAAGGTAAGAATTAACCTTGGCAGATATTCCTCAAGGTAATAAGAAAGTATGCCAAATGCACAGGGCAAGGAACTCCCTGAAATGTGTCAAACAACCTTCTGGCAGCAACCAAAAAGTTTCATTCCACTGTGTATGAAAGTCCACCTGATACTTCAGGTTGTAGGGGTGGAGCAGGCAGTATCTCTGGAAGAAGAGCTCTCTAATCACCAGGCTCCCCTTCCTATCCAAAATACTGTGAGCTCAGCAGCAATGCCATCCATGGGTTTGTATAGCCAATGCAAAAAAAGCCAACGTGAGTTTACTCCTCTAAGCATTTCCACAGAACAAACAATAACCATATATTTTGAATAATAACTTCAAAAAGTATACTCTGTAATCAATAAGAAAATACAAATCTGAAGTGGGAATCACCAAAGGCCACTAGTGTCAGGAGTTATGTGGAGGGCAATTAGCATGGAGCTGCTTAAAGCTCATATGTGAAACTTCAGTGTGCTCCTTAAGACCAAAGGATGTTTCCTTCAGCACAGACATAGCACATATCTGCCTATAAAAAGTCTCTTCCAAGCCCTCCCATGAGACAGGTAACATGTACAGGGCAAGGGAGTCTCAGTTTCTATAAGACTTTAATAAAATGCTTTACAAGCATATTACATTATGGCTAAGCAGGCAAGAGTTACAGCAACCTCATTTCATCCACTAATACTTAATCTACATGCAATTACATTTTATAAATGAACACAGTAGAATACAGGAGGCTTTTCGGGCAGATATAATTTGGTCTGAAATTACTAGAGCAATGCAGCATCTCATAGATCACCACCTAAATTTCAAAGCACAATCATGGTTCCATTATGTGCACTGGGGACATACAAACACTCTACAAAAGCTCCCTATACAACAGCAAAACCTTAAGCAACATCTCCAAACCTTGTGCAGATGTGCCCAAATGTTTCTGGATGCCAGTCACAGCTGGGCCATGGTTATCTGTACAGTGAGCTAAAGCAAAACCCTGGGCTCATGTGCATTCACGCCATAAAGAAGCTTGTATCTCAGTCAGGAGCAAAGCATTGGACTGTACTCCAAATCAATCCCTCATGAATGACTGGTCTTTCTAACCCTGTGGGGCAGTTTTTCTTCAGGGATATTTTGTTCAGCCTAGGAAGTGAACAATAACTGGACATCCTGCCTTCCCTGCAATTAAGTACTAAATCATTACATTCCTGCAAATTTTCCTTGTCTTCACCATCTCTGATGGGACAGGGACTCAGAAAAGATGAGTGTATGTATGTGTCCAACTGCACTGGAGCTGTTGTAACTTCATTGCCATGTGGCCATTTGCATTACTCTGTGCAGAATTTACCTCTGCCTGTGGCGTTAGCACAACGCGCAGTAAAAAGGAACGTGCTTTGTCTCCCAGATTATCTACCCATACTCAGCGTGCTACTATGGTAGTCTGCCAAATCAAGTCCGTCCAGCTGAGGGGAAAACTCTCTTCCTAAGCAAGAGGATGTGACTGTGCGAGAACAGTGAGTGAGGTTACCTCAGGACAAGCAGCAGGCCAAAAACCAGATTGAGTCAGCATGGGAAAGGATTGGGCAGAAATGGAGGGTGTGTTGGGGCATGCTGCCAGACTGAAAAAAGCTCAGAATAAACAGGGAGAGAGTCGCTGGCTGGGGGGGGTTTGAATAAAGGCCTCAGAAATGCAAAGAAATGGGCCACACTAATGAGGGCACCAGCACTTCCCTGCAAGCAGAAAGCTGGCGAGGAGGGTGGAGGGAAAGGAAAGCTGGGCATGGAAAACTGGAAGATTTGCAAAGCGAGCTTTAGAAAGAAAGTAATCAGAAACCTCAATCTGAAGGAGATAAACAGTACAGCTGGTTGGGAATTTGGTGGTAGGGCTCCTCTTGATAAAGTTTAATTAATGTATAATCTACTATGGGTGTAATTGGAGCACCAAGGAGTCCTTTACAAGGACAAAGTGTGGTAGAAACAGAGGATGCCTTTGCCCCAAGGAGCTTACAAATTACACTTGGGCAGACAGCTGCAAGCAGATGAGCAGCAAGAGGAGATGGAGAGGCACTACTGGGCTGGTCTCAGCACCAGACCTGAAAACTCTGGTCCTCTGATTTTGGAGGCCCCACAGGATCTGAGGCAATTTTAAATGAGAGTGTACTTAGCAAAGAATAATGTCGTATTTCAGCAGATGTTTACGGGGCACAAGTGAAGGACTAATGGAAGTGGAAATATGACAGGGGTCCTTCGAAAATTTATCAAGGGAGAAAATTTAGCACGGAGGACTAATTGGAGAGAGCTGGGAGTAACTGTTTCAATAATATATGAAATGTAAAGGAGGGTGAAGGAGACACCAGGAATGATCCTGCAGTGAAACACTCTACACTCAGGAAATGGAAGAGAGTGCTTGCCAACAGACTAGTGAGTAAGAGAGGAAGTACTGTGCTGAAAGTTACAATAAAATGCTGCTGTAAAAAACAAAAGCATTTCTATAGAAAGGGCCCTTTGACAAAAACATTTAAAAGGTCATTGTTATCCTGAAAATATCAAGAATAAAAAAATTACTGTGAAACCTCTAGTGAATGCTTGCTGCTGAACTGACAGTGCCTAATGCTGTGGGTAGGATGCAGAACTGACAATTAGAGCTAAATTTTGTTCCTAGCTCTGCTATGAAACTGCTACATAACTTTAAGCTAGTCACATTACTGTCTCAACAGCCCACCTGTAAAAGGGGCATAAACCCAGCCATCTGTGTGACAGACATTCATGCTTTGAAATGATTAGATGCGGGCAACTGTAAAGGGTGTTGAAAGGGGCCTTTTCTACAGGCAATAATGCACACGTTCTTCCTCCTATTTTACTTATCTCCCTTTCACTGTTGAAGAGACATCTACAGGACTTATTTGTAATGAACTGTCATTTAAATTTCTATCCAAGCAAAAAAAAAAAAAAAGAGACTCTCATTGCCTTTAGCTACACTCGGGTGAAATCCCTCCTAACTTAGGTAAATGCATCTTATAGCTTGCAGTATTTTATGTGGGCTGTATCAACACTTTGTCACATTATGCTTCAACACAGGTGCAGGCAGGGAGAGCTCCAGGTTTTGGGGAAAACTTTTTCAAAACCTTGTAGTAAGAAACTCACCCCACTTTATAACCATACACAAGAGGAATTCTGGTGTATGGTTATATGTAACCATACACATAGATTTCCCTATCTCTGTAATCTATTTCTGACTTTTAATTTATGGACATCAGTCATAATTTCAATATTACCTAGTTCTTATCTGTACATTTGTTGCATTTTATCCATTTAAATAGTCAGCTCCTTTTAGCCATTTAATCCCTTCCCCACCATCAGACATACAGTGGATGTTAAATCAAAAGACTGAGGCTTTATTTTTCACCTCTCTATGTAAACACTACAATTCTGAGTAACCCATACAACTGTGCAATAATACAGATCTTCTTTCCAGTTTGTGAGGTACGTACAAAGTCAGCATGTAAAGATATATTTATATATATAAACATACACTGATTTCTTAATTGACCTAGTCTGTATAAAGTTCTTTGATTTTTTTTGGCAGGATGTTGCCATAGAAGTGCACTTTTGTATCCTCTTGTATGCTTTTAAGCCCTGAGGTTTCAGTTAGAAAGTAAGTTTAAGTGAAAGAAATCTACAGAACAGTCTTTCACATACTTTAGCAACAGAAAAATGGATCCAAATATACTCACCACTGTAATATATCATGTACATATTCAGGTACAAAGCAGCATGAGATTTCAGCATTCTACTTTTAAAGACTTTCCTTCCCAAAGTGAATAGCGTTGTAGGGACTGCCATCCAGTGGTGAACCAAGGGCTTAAATGATGATTGAAACTGCAGATACGTAAAATTAAAAGGCGTCAAGGCTGAAAAAGATTAAGAGTAATGAATAATAATGATGCTGGAAATACTAAAGCTAGAAAGAATTTTTTTACTTAGCTTCAGGTATTATTTACAACATTTGTTTTCCAAATGTAGCTGTGCAAAGACAGTACTTTATACTGCCCATACAAAGTAGGTAAAATGAGGCTTGTTCAGTCACAGCCTAGTAAACAAGCTGCAGTTAAACACAACTCTTAGACTCATCCAAAATGTTACCAGCCTGATTTCTCTCTTTGCACCTGTCTGTCTCCATCGATTTCATCAAAGTATAGACTGGATTTATCTAGGTCTCAGATGAGACAAGAGAATATTTAAGGTCACTATATGTCCCTACTGCTTTCTGAAACATTCGAAGGAAAAACCTTCCTCATATACCTAAAATTATTCCTGCCTAGGCTATGATGATTTAAATATAGTTAATCATTTTGTTAAGTGGCAGTGGTTTTAAGCATTGGGTGCCTTGTGTACCTTTAAAAAAGGTCTGACAAAATATTCCACTTCCCTGGTTTTATGAGATTTCATATTTATTGCCTTGTCTACTGTGTATATGAATCTTGGTATTTGTGACAGACTTTTCTTAGTTTGTTCTATTGTGTACGGACCATATGTTGCCTGTGCTCATAAAACACTCAGTAATTGTGTTTGCAGGGGAAAAAAAAAACAGTTATTCACTAGGAAACTTAAGAACTTTCAGGTTATCCCTGCAGAGGTGTTTTTAAATCCAGCCCCAGGAAACAATTGCCTCCTTTTCTTCGAGTTGTGATGAAACTTTGGCAGGATTCTCAGATATATTTGGCAGTTAACTTCCATTGATTTAAACAAAAATTATGTACCTGAATTCCAGGAGGATCTTTGCTTGACTGCTGCTGATGTAGATTTTGGATACAGGAGTGCCTTTGTTGGCTCCCCAGTGTAATGCCTGGGGATGCAGTAGGATTTTTATTGTTTTCAGGATGACTCATGCAGGCAGCAGCACAACAGATGGTGTGGAGTGTAGAACAATAAAGACAAAAAGATATGAGACAGCTAAGAGAAAACTGGAACAGTCAAAGGAACAACCAGAGGATAAGAGTGGCTGAAAGGATGAGAGAAGCCAGGAGGTTGAGCTTTGTCACAGATAGCAGGAGCTAATGAAGTGTGGAGTCAGTGCAGGGTGAAGTAGCTCAGACAGTGGTCAGCAGGGAAAATAAAAGGACCTGTAGTCAGAGTAGAAGGAACAAAGGTAGGTAAGCCAAGAGGAGCAAGGCTGATGGATAGCAAGTGCCTGGTGGGACTAAGTGATGGATTTCGATGTGATAAAAGAGAAAATACTATTGGAGGAATAAGGAAGTGGAAGAGCTGAGGAGACTGATAAATAATACCCTTTGAAGGCAGAAACACCACAGCAGTTAGAAAGAGAGCAATCAAAACCAGCAGTGATATCCT
Source organism: Lathamus discolor (assembly GCF_037157495.1). NCBI lineage: Eukaryota > Metazoa > Chordata > Aves > Psittaciformes > Psittacidae > Lathamus > Lathamus discolor. Next base: position 110,590,152 of record NC_088884.1, read on the forward strand.
GAAACTCAGAAGACTAGAATGACAGCGAAGAAATGAGGGATGGTAGCTGCTGAAAGACAATAGTATAAAACCCTCAAAAAGAGAGCAGGCCAGGAGGACAGCAAAAAGGAGATGAAACACAGTAGTTCAGAGTTGGTTTAACAACTGACTGGAGCAGAGGGAGGCAGACATGTTTGGGTAAAACATGAAAGAAGTTAAATTCTATGGGTCAGTGAAGTACAGTTCCTGAAAGGAGGGGTCTGGAGAAGCACGTGTAATTGAAAAGTGTATTAGTGTCTTACTGCTGCTCCAACTCGGTAAAGGGAGAAACGGAGAGAAAGTTTCATCAGCAAAAGACTCCCTAAAAATATCACAAGCTCCTTCCTGTTCCAATTGTTCTTTTTCTAATATAGCAGCTATACTGATGAAATTTAACAATCTTGATGAAATTTAACAAGGGCAAGTGTAGAGTCTTGCATCTGGGGAAGAACAACCCCATGTACCAGTACAGGTTGGGGGTTGACCTGCTGGAAAGTAGTGAAGGGGAAAGGGACCTGGGGGTCCTGGTGGATAGGAGGATGACCATGAGCCAGCAATGTGCTCTTGTGGCCAAGAAGGCAAATGGCATCTTAGGGTGCATTAGAAAGGGAGTGGTTAGTAGGTCAAGAGAGGTTCTCCTCCCCCTCTACTCAGCCTTGGTGAGGCCGCATCTGGAATATTGTGTCCAGTTCTGGGCCCCTCAATTCAAGAAGGACAGGGAATTGCTTGAAGGAGTCCAGCGCAGAGCCACAAAGATGATTAAGGGAGTGGAACATCTCCCTTATGAGGAGAGGCTGAGGGAGCTGGGTCTCTTTAGCTTGGAGAAGAGGAGACTGAGGGGTGACCTCATCAATGTTTACAAATATGTAAAGGGTAGGTGTCAGGATGATGGAGCTAGGCTTTTTTCAGTGATATCCAGTGATAGGACAAGGGGCAATGGGTGTAAACTGGAGCATAGGAAGTTCCACGTTAACATCAGGAAGAACTTCTTTACTGTAAGAGTGACAGAGCACTGGAACAGGTTGCCCAGGGGGGTTGTGGAGTCTCCTACACTGGAGATATTCAAGGCCCGCCTGGACAAGTTCCTGTGTGATGTACTGTAGGTTACCCTGCTCTTGCAGGGGGGTTGGACTAGATGATCTTTTTAGGTCCCTTCCAACCCTTGGGATTCTGTGATTCTGTGATACTGATAGCCATCTAATTGTAACATGTTTTAGGTGAAAGACTAACACGGAAATTAGGAAAGTAAAAGGCCTTAAGCATTCACCAATGCGTTTCTATTTTCCTTACCCCCAAGAGCTAATTCATTTTCTGTTCTGGCAGAAGGGAGTTAATGGAGCTACTTCTTGCTCACATGCCCAGGTCATATAACTATTTGACTTTTTCAGACTGCTACAACTACACTGCAGGCATAATTTTAAAGGACAGATTTAGCTACTTATAAAGATCTTTCCATAACTGTTTTTAAAGACAGAGTACATCAGTGTTTGGAATGTCCAAAGTTTTGTTCTCAGCCATGGAATAATGAAGATGAGCAGCTGCTGGAAGATGCCTCAAGAAGCTAATCACTCACCCCAAAACAAGGCCAGACGTATCTGCGGATTTTAACAGGTATTTGCCTAGCCTGTTCTTCAAGCTGCACACAGCAGAAATTCCATCACCACCACAGACCAGCTTTCCAGCAATCAACTATTTTACCCTCAAAAACATTTTTCTAGTATTATCCCAACTCTTCCTTGCTGCTACTTAAGCTCTACCTACTACTGACACAGAAACAAAATTACTCCTTTCCTTACTTTTATGCCTCATACACTTTGTAGTTAAAAGTTTTGTAAACATCTCAGTGTAATGTTGTATTGATGCACAAAAGGCAAACTCTCCAGCTTGCAGTGCAGGAGAACCCAAGTATTTACTCTGAGGAATCCTGCTTTCCATCAGTTATTTTACTTGAGTTACATTGGTATTTTGTACACATTCCTAGGAAGAATAAACCAGTCTACTTTTGGGGGGGGACATTCTTTTTGATTTGTTAAGACCACTATATATCCTTATTTCACCCTCCAGTCTCTCATTTTTATGATTTCTACTAATTTAGTAAGGACTCCCTACTCAATCCAGGTCACTGGGTGTTGAACAAAACTACCCACAGGAAAGACTTCAAAGTTAAAATATACTTCCACTTTTATGAAAGGACATCCACTGATCAATAAGCATTCTCTGAAAATGGCTTTCAAAGTAGTTCAGCATCCATCTTATAGTTCCTTCGATTAAACTGAGTTCCATAACATTCAAAAGAGTATCAAAAGCTACAGCCCAAACATCTGCTTTTCTCCTGTCGATGGGGCCCATAACTCTCCATGTATGTTTTTTTCTTCCTATGACTTGTTCTTTAAAAATCCAAGTTGGCTACTCATCTTTTTGCCATTTTCTTCCAGGTGCTTAAAATTCTCACCCTGCTCTCAAACGCCAGCTTTTTCTTCAGACTAAAGTCAAGCTTATTTTTTATCATCCCCCATCCCTCACACTCTCCATCCACATTTAAAGACAGATGAGGTACTGGAAGGCTGACTATAGTGAACATATTACCTATCATCCAGGAGCTGTCAGGAATAGCAAAAAGTTTGAAATTGTTTCAGCCTGTTCTTAGGCACATAGAAAATGTTTCACTTTTGTGGTTTCCCCCAGAATAACACAACCAGTCTGAGTCTTTTCCAAATTTTTCTTTTTTTTTTTTCCTGTTTCCAGCTAAGAGTGTACGATTTCCAACAACAACAAAGGGATACCAGTCCCCACCTCAACGCTGATCGTTGTAGTGAATACAAAAGAAAGAATGAAATTACAAATGTCAGTCTTTCGTATGCATAAGGCAGCAGATGATACCATATTGATCTGATTTACTCACAGCTAAATACTGTTTCTTGCAGCCTGCAGGTAGAACACTCTCAGACCTTTGGCATTTATAGAACCCATACGGGTTAGTGACATGATGAAGTGAAATTCCATCTTATACCCAAAGAACATTAGTAACTAAACTGATATCATTAAACAGGAGCTCAGCAGATTCAAGATACTAGATATCAGAATGAAGAGCTTCACATCTATATTACCAATTAAAATGTGGGGCAAGTCAGACATGCTTGACTCCCATTACAGTGCCACAGCTGTTGCTCTAAAATGAGCCCATGGTCTCAGTCCAGTTCTTAGCTGACGGGTTTCCATGTCAAACAAAAAGGATATTATTTCTTACCAAAAAAACCAAATCACCTAGAAACTCTCATATTCCTAGTAGCTGCTTCCCATGAAACACTACCCTTTAAGAACAGTTCGACACATTAGTTGTATTTTTTTGCTGTCACTGAAAAGCAGATTTCTCCAATCATCACTATAGCTGAAAGGCCTCAATGCGACTGCAGAGCATTACAGAATGTTCTCCTGAGATTCTTACAATTGTTCAATTCCATTCTTGTAATGGCTTCAAACAGGTTTAACCATGTTCTGGAAGAAAAATATTCTAAAGTAACTGCACAGTTGAGAAGAGACAATTAGAAATTCTAAAAATAGGCCAGAGCTGCAACCCTTTTGTGAGGAAAACTGAAGGAAAAATAAAGTCATCACATTCACAAATGTGCAATACCAATTACATTCTCATAGACATTGCTATGCTGTAGGAAGCTTCCATTGTATCGGTATTTCTATGCATGTCAGGGAAATAAATGAAAATTTCTGTCTTCCCCATACCCACACTGGACCCCTGTATTGGGAGCAACAGAAGAAATACAGGATTGCCTCAGTTTCTAAGACTGTGACTTTGAAGATGTCCAATATCTAGTGCTTCCTAATTAAGAACATATATTTAGGCATATAAAATACACAGTAGATTACAGTAACCATAACAAGCAGTGTTTTTTAAGTACCCAGCTTTGTAAGTAGTTCACTGAAGCACTTTTAGACTCCTAAGCAAAATTCCATTAAACACAATATATTTAGAATATTCTTATATAGAGAATATGTAAGTAATTCTTACATAGAGAATATATAAGGTGTCAGTTTTATTTCAGGCATCAGTGTGGACTACTTCATACCAGTAAATAGAACTACCTGTAAAAAACATTACAGGTTTTGCACACCTTTTTAAAAGTTGATATTTGGATGTACAACACCACACTTATCTTTACCAGCAAGAGCATTTATGTGTATCTCCTCAAAACGGCTGAAATGTCCTCCTGCTTCCAAAAATTGTTTCGGTGGCACAGATATTCCAGACATATCTCAATTCTCAGTGATGTCAGGATAGAGGTCAGCAGAATTGGCACCCTGGGCTTCTGGATGGCATTTTGTTCTGCTTAGGAGCCTGGTTGAGAGAGCCCCTTGGGAGGCAAAGAGGTCTCAGAAGGCTGTACATTCTTAAGGTGCAAGAGCAGCCTGTCCCCATAAGCCAACACAGTCCAAGACAGTTTAGTGGTGAACTACAGCAGTAGTAAGTTGGACTCAATGATCTTAAAGGTCTTTTCTCACCTAAATGATTCTATGATTCTATGTTACTGTTCCACAATTGGCAGCAGTCTGGAAAAACTACTGAGGGGAAAAAAAAGGAAACCAGAATGTCTGGGGTTTTTTACCTAGAGGTATTTTTCAGCTTAACTCATGTAAGTATAAGCTTACTTAGATTGTTAAGGGTTCACATATGTATATACTATTTTCAAAAGCTGCACAGGTTATATATCTCTTCTTGACTACACTGACTAGGCACCATCACTCAGATTATACTGAAGCCTACAGAGAAGCAACAGATTCAGTGTTTTCTCTAGCAAGACAGACAGAAAAAATCAAGACCTCCACACTTCAGCCTGATGCTTTTTGTTACATTTGGAAGTAGGTCAAACTTCTGTTTTTAATCATGGAAAGATGTGCTCTTATAAACTCTGCTTTACCCTTATCACAGTGTTTCGATCTTGGTTTTAATCTCCCACCATACAATCTAGTTCAGTTCACCCTAGAAGACAGGAGCACCAAATGCAGATGGGCATTGTCACTAGTTACAGGAACTTTTCTTTCGTTCACTGAAATATTCCTAAACCCCTACAGCAGAGGCCACCTGCTGTTACCTATAAAGAATAGCAGACATTTACAGAAAATACCAGCCTTTCTTTAACTGGAGATGGGATTCCTATAATGCACAACAGTACCTCTGCAGCTTATTTGACAGTGCTCAGCAAGAATTTTCTCTTGGGTAATAAAGAAACCTGCAACCCATATCCAAAATGAAACAATTTCCAGTTGTGCATTCTTACATCTTGATACCCAGCATACACCTAATTTCTGGGTGGTCCGTCCTCTGCTCTGCATTTGTTTTCCCAGTTCTCTCTGTGCGTCATGCTTTGGCAGAGGATCATACCAGATTCAGTTCATAGCCTGTGACCGAAGAAACATACGGGATCACTCAACCTTGTTTGCTGCAGACAGAATCATCACCTGAGTTTTACTCTCCCAAAGCTCTCTTCTACCTTGAAATTATAAATCTGCTTTATTTGTTCCAAGTTATGTCACCTAGCAAGCAATTATAATCAAATTCATTTCATAGATCACAGACATTCAACTATGCCCTTAAAACCACTGTTAAAAGAGCATGCTTATTTAGAATCAGCTGCACACACGAAGCCTGACGCTGAACTGCAGTGGAACAAGTACTGAGCCTGAAGAATCTTGATTATACTCAGTGACATGACTTTCTGGTTTGACTTCACTCTCAGGTGTATTTAAAAGTTGACTTACATAATCAGTTATTTACTTACGTAATACTAGTCCTCCCCCTTGAAGGTAAGCAGATGTCTCACTGAAAGCAGTGACTGCTTTGAGGGTAACTGCTTGGAAACGACTGGAAACTTTACAGTTATGAGCCTTATAAAAAAGGTTAAGCTACCTTAAATCTTAATGACAAACATCCAAGATAAGCAAATGAAGTCACACTGTATGTAATGAGGAGTGAAAGTGACATATCCTGAGGGCAGATGATTAACAGCTCAGAAATTTGATTAAGTATGTGAACAGTACTATGGACTTCACAACTATGGGAATAACATTTCTCACTGACAACTATTATACAAATGAAAACAGTGCTTTAAATACATATTGCTTGCAAAAAGGACATTTATGGAGATTTAGAGAGGTATTTCCTTCCCCAAAATGCAGTACTTCAGTGAAATGTGATACTAACATTCAATCTTTTAAAATTAAGACAAAGGAAGTTAAAGCCTCGCCTCTCACACAAAAAAAAAAAAAAAAAGCAGCTTCAGAAGTTTCCTTGGCTATGGATAACAGTATGTCATCTGGATACAGTACAAGTTCATGGAAAATCTGAGGCTTCTTGTCCCTCATATTGAAAATAAACCAAAATAAAACATTATCAAATAGTGAAAAATAAAGCTGAAACTATATGGTCATGGCATCTCAAGCCTGGTCAAGCACACACACAAAAAAAAGCCTTCAGAAATTGCATTGAATAATTTTGTAGAAAATAAGTTTTATTTGGCTCCTTTCATACACTTTTTCAAAAAGAAATGCACATTCATACAGTTTGCCTTTCCCAGTGCATGTCTGGATTTGCTCACATATAGCCATTAATATCAAGGCAAAAGGTGCCTTTGATATCATTTCAGACACATTGTACTTTGACTGTAAAGCACCCGAAGTTACTAATTTTCTAATTATAACTTGGAAAGAAATGTTTCTAGTGTTTCTTCTGCAATTCACACATATAAGTGTTTCACACAGGGAACAGGAGACAGACTTGCAACAAAGAACTGTCAAGCCAATGGCTAACACTCATTTCAAGTGGAGCTAGAGACAGGTTCTCTATTTCATACTGAGTTGGGATATAAAAGAAAAACCCAGCTAGGTAACTTGCTCTTTTCAAAAGCTCTGAAACAGAATGGTAATACATTGCTTCAAAGCTACAAATCAGCCACTGGTAGTGAGAGTTTATTTGCAGAGAAAGCACTCTTTCCCTAGTTGTTCCTCATGGATAGGTTTCTTTCCTGTTGATGGTGACTGCGGAGTTTGCCTTTTGGTGCTTCTTCTTAAACACTTCCTGAAGAGGAGTAAATTCAGCTCAAAACTTTCATACAGCACAAGAAGTACTAACCCATCAAGTAGCCCCTATAGAAAAAAAAGTTAGAAACCAAGTTAGCAAGCACAAGCAGCACTCCTCAAAAACTGAGAAAACAAAAACTTCAGACTGCCATAAACTCTGCTGATCAAGGCTAGTTGAAATAGTAAGTCCCGTCCAAAGTACAAACTAGACAGCTTAACCACATGCTTCTTCTTCAGCTGATTTTCTTCAATGATCACTGAAAACAGATTAGCCTATTCTCAAACCAGCTTTGGTAATTGGAATTTTTGAAGCCCAGGTTACACCCTATAAACTGTTCTTTATTTGCACCCACTGCACAAACTACCAACATTCAGATAATCAGTATAACCCCATATTTTCTGACACTCAAGACAACTCTGGTCTCTCTCTTCTATTTCTCTGAAGCCCTGTTTCTTTAATGAGTTTAAGAAAGCGAACTGTTAAGACACATGCGTACTCAATGCAACAAGAAAATACAGAACAGGTCTCTATCCAGCAACCTGCCACTAGGGAACCCATCACTCCTATATTCCAAAACAGAATTTTTAACTACACTCCAAAGTTTAAAAAAAAAATATATTTAAGAAATGAAAATCACTGTAATTGTTAAGCCATGGAGCTACTCCAAAAATGAACTACCAGTTAATCAGGTTTCAGCTATACTTACATAAAATAGATGGACTGAGGAATAAAAAGGGTGGGAAGGGCAAACTGAAAATCCTGCATTTGGATTTGGCAATGCCCAGGAGCTCCAGAGATTTCCTTTTTGATGTGTGAATACAGATGTACTAAAATGCCACATATATTGTATGCTTCAATGTTACATTCAGTTTTCGAGCAACAAAAAAACCTGAAACATCACCTTCACTATAGGACTGCTTTGGATGACTCTTGAATACTTGTTACTGCTACCATCAGTTCTTCTAGTTATGATCTTTCATGTGCATTATCACTACAAGGAACTCACTTGCCTTCCTTCAAGTTCTTCAACACTTGCTTTTTCCTCAAAGCCCTACCTTGTCATTACTTTTACCAGACCAGTATATACCCGTTCTACCTTTTAATTTATTGTAAGTAAGTCAGACTCACTAATCGTATCTTCTGACATACCAGGAACTGCCACCTTTCTTAAACCAGAGCACAATCATACAGTAGCCAGCTCCAAAGAGCCTCAAGGCAGATTATTCTAAAAAAGCATTGAAAAAAGCAACTTATAGCCAACCTGCAGATCTTTAGCATTCCTCATTTTATTTTCCGTTACTCTTATAGTTAACATAGGCACATAAAGAAGAAAAGCTGAAAGACTATTAAATCACTTACGGTAATTTCATTCTCATGAAAACTCTGGCCATGAAGAAGCTCAAGAGCACACTGACAAATCCGATAAAGAGCAAAAGAAACCTATTCAGCTTGGGGATATTTGGTGCATTGGATCGATCCAGAATGATGAATCCTATGCCACCCATTGTGAAGAGGAAGCTGGATGCAAGCCCTTCCATAATATATTGTCCATTTACTCTAAAAAAAAAAAAAAAAAAAAAAAGAGAGAGGTGGGGGGAAAAGAGGGCACAGGAAGAGGAGTCAGAAAAAATAAAGCAAAAAGATTAGTTCCAAAGCCCATCTACTCAACCTACTTTAGCTGTACAAATACACATACACAGGATGATTAACTTTGATGGCTGACTTTCTAACAAAAAGTAGGTACGGAAACTGACACTATGCAATTACATCAAGGCTTTGACATGCAATTTATCTCCAGAAGTGATAGTGTGCAAGGTGATCAGTTGAGCATGCTAGTGGTTTTATACATAACAGTGTATGCTAATGGCTATCACACAAGCTCATCAGTTTTTGGAAATATCTAGTCTAAGGTAGAACCTGGTTTCACGGTCTCAAGGCACGAAACCACAACCCCTGGGCCACTGAGTTTTCCAAGTCTTATTTCCATCCCAATGTTTAGGCAGCACAGCCTGAATCCTCATCTCAGTACAAATCCCACTCAAAGCACTATATTAACATATGAAGCACATCTACTGACTCCAGCACACAGCAAAAGCAGTTCCTGCCTGCAGCAATTTTTGCTACCTGCTCACTAGGTGTACATATATTGATTGTGGAGACCCAGCCTGAAAGTGCCCCAGCTCTCTGTCAATCCACAAGACCAGATTTCCTTCTTCTAAAGTTCAGATGGAAAGAAGGGAAGCAGAGATGAAGAATTAATATTGCACCTGGATCACGAGCCTCCAGCTTCCCAGTCACTGAACCCTTTTCCTATCCTTGTAATTAGCAATACTAACAATCTCATTAAATTGCTTTGGATGAAGCTACTGTAGATGCCAATAAATTATTATGGTATATCATTATCATCTCATATCCTGAAAACAATCACATCTTCGTGTTGTTTCCACTGACTTGTACTGAAGTGCTATCAACTCAGTGCAGCAGCCCAATTCATCTACACTGCAACAAACCAAGCCAGCCTGAGACATAATACTACATCTAGTCCAAGTCAGAATCTGTACATGTGGAATATCACAGACCTCACAGATTCAAAGAACATTTTTTGTATTTAACAAAAAGCATTACTTGTTCACACACACATTAAAAACAGTTACAAATGTAGATTTAAACCTTCTCAGACCAACTGGTTACTATATTTGCAGTAACAGAAGTAAAAGGCTCAAAGGCGACACTTGTTAGGCATTTGTAACTATGTTCCCCACCCTCAGACGCAAAAGTTTTAATTACACTAGAGTTTAAAAGGCCAGAACCTGAAAATTCACAAACATTACGTAAACTGTTATGAAATACGATCAAATGCATCCTCATCCACTATGAAACTCAACTTTAATAGCAAGGGTTTGGAAGAAAAATAAGCACTGACAGAAGTACAGACTGTCCATTTCATTTGTAGAAGTTTTAGAAGGGCTGAGGTTTTCTATTTCCATTGATGTTGATAGTTTTTTTTTGTAATATTTGCAAACTAAGGACTGATATAAAACAGATCCTGCCTCACACAGAGGTCCAAAACAAAAACCCCGTAGAAGCAGAGCTCCGCAAGACAGGTTTATTCCCTTGTGCTTAGGCCTTTACAGCACCTCTCCTGCTGAGGCAGAGCTCTGCTCCTACCCTCTTACCTGTAGGCCAAGAAGGCCACCGGCCTCTGGTGCCCGTGTTCATCTGTCATCGACCCCACGCTGGGAGGTTCCACAATTACATCATAGATAATCCCTGTGGAGAGAAAGGCAAGCGACACTTCTGACTCGTGAACAGCGAGCACTACCCCAGCACCCTAGGGATGCTCGGGCTTGGACCAGGTTCCTCTTTTATCATCGACCTGGAGCCGGGCAAGGGGGAACTCTGCTGCCCCGGGGCAGGAGCCAGCAGCCCGCCCCGCCCCGCCCCGCCACAACAGCCCCACCGGTCCCGGCCTCACCTCCGGTAATGAGGAAGTAGGACACCACCACCAGCGCGTAAACGGTCATAGCCGAGGGCATGTGCACCCAGCTCGGCCGCTTCAGCTTGATGTTAGGACACTCGAGCACGGCGAAGGGCAGGCGGAACAGCGTCTCCATGGCGGCGGAGCGGCCCCGCGGACGGCCACGGCCACGCTACTCCCTGCCCTGCCCGGCTCGTCCCGCCGCGGCCGCCGTCCACCAGCGGACACGAAGGCGGAAACGGAAATCGGCTGCCGAGTCCTGACAGGGGTAAATTAGCAAGTTTTTAAAAAGCCAGTCTAAACGAAACACCCAAAAGCTACTCCCGGAACGGAATGCCAGACATAAAGCACAGACTTTTTATTTTCGCTGCTCAAAACCACCTGGAAACTCGACCGCTTATGGGAGGCTCTACCCCATCTTACCCACCTGCCAGGACCCAGCAGCCCTGACGTGTCGGTGCTGGGTAACGGCGAGGCGCTTGGGGCGGGGCCAGAGCCAGCCACGTGTCCGCTGCGGCCGGGTCCTGTCGCGCCGAGCAGGTGGCGTGTGCACGCCTGGGTGCTCGCCGCCAGCCCCACTATGGAAGGCTCCTATGGGCCGGTGCAATAGCAGCCCCGCAGCCACCGCCAAGGGCAGGGAGCGCTCTTTGAGCGAAGCATCCCCGAGCATCGCGGCAGTTTCCTGGCAAGGGGGAGTAAAAGCCACGTCCCGCTCATCAGCTTGCACTGCCGGGCTGGGGAGACACAAGTCCGAAGGAAAGATCGGTAGCGCGGCTCACCCGATTCCATGGGTTTGCAGGGGCGCAGGGCCGTGATACCCCTTGGCTGCACCGTGGGATGTGGACCCCGTTGTCGTGGTGTAAGCCCAGCCGGCAACCCAGAACCACGCAGCTGCTCGCTCACTCCCCCCTCCAGCCTGTTCCTCCCCTCATTCCCGGAGGGATGGCAAGGAGAATCGAAAGAATGTAACTCCCATGGGTTGAGATAAGAACAGTCCGGTAACTACGGTATAACACAAACCACTACTGCTACCACCAATAATAATAATGATAAGGGAAATAACAAGGGGAGAGAATACAACCACTCACCACCCGCAGACCGATACCCAGCCTGACCCGAGCCAGGGATCTAGCTCCTCCGGGTTAGCTACCCCCAATTTATGTACTGGGCGTGATGCGCTGTGGATGGCATACCTCTTTGGCTAGTTTGGGTCAGGTGTCCTGTCTCTGCTTCCTCCTGGCTTCTCCTCCTCCTTGGCAGAGCATGAGACTCACAAAGCCCTTAGAGTAAACATTACTGAGCAGCAACTAAGAACATTGGTGTTATCAGCGTTGTTCTCAGGCTGAAAGTCAAAACCACAGCACTGCACCAGCTACTAAGGAGAAAAATGACTGCTACTGCTGAACCCAGGACATGCATCCTGTCCCAGCCACACACTGGGACTATGGCGGGGGGGGGGGGATAAAGTGCATTAAACCAGCCCAGCAGCTGCCGAGAGCAAGCAAGGTACCTGTCTGTACCCTGATCGTCTTATTCCTGTAAGGGTACTTACAGGAGTGTTCTGGGTTGCCGGCTGGGCTGAAACCACAACAGTTCTAATGGATCATTTCCAGTCTGAGCCCTCCTCTTTGGAAGAATCTCCCACTCAGCGTCATTATCCTGTGAAAAGATGTTTATGACACTTCTCCCAATTATTCTAAAGTATTCTCCCTCCACTGTGCCTCTTTTCCAAAAGCCCCAAGGAAAACACTAATCTCCCAGCTTTTCATGTAAAACAGGAGCACTTCTGGGGCAGATTAGCTACGCCTGCCCTACTTGCTACTTCTGCTTTAAAAACATTTTTCCAGCACACCAAAGTATTGACTTTGGTACTGGCAGAGTAAGGCAGCAACCAATAAAATTCTAACTTTATAAACTAACTATAGTAAACACACCTAAAAAAGTCAGGGTACTAATGTTAGTCCTAAAACCTTTTAATCAGCTACAGCCTTTGGAACAAGTTTTGGCATAACCCAAGCTGAGGAGAAAGAAACATTTCATATTTAAAGCTACATTAGCTGGGGGCAACGCTTACCTATTTTGAGAATATTGACAATTATTTTAATGCCTTGGGACTGTGAATCCATTCTTGGGGAGGTACAGCTCCTTTCACCATGCACAGCATTAAGCTAGTTACCCTGGACATCAGCCACCTCCTGCCACTGAACCCAGGGGACACCAGCACCACAGCTGTGAGTTTGCAGGCAGGTAACCCTGAGTACCAGCTCACTGCCATCACAGGGCAGGCCTTTTCCTGCTATCTGTTTCCTGGCTGACTGTAAAGACTGACAAGCTTCAGGGCTAGGCATGGTGTGGAGACAGCACATCCAGAGGAGGAATGTGCACACATCCCTAGGAATCACAGCCTGAGCAGATCCACAAGTGATCCTCAAAACCTCTCCAAATGGCATCCTCACTGCTCCCAGTAAGTCTGTGTGCTCAGTAATTATTTCTCCTCCTTCCTTATTATAGCAGTGGAGCTGAAAGCTCACTACTTTTTGACAAAAGAGTTACTAGTAAAAATAGATACCCACTTCTTACCAGACACTAAGACTGGTTCCAAAATTCAGAGCTGGCGTGAGGAATACCACTGCACCTGCAGTTAGTGCAAAAATAATCCAAAGCACTCTTGGATAGCATTAAAGGCACATTTACAGTTCTTCCTACAGAACAGAATGAAGCCAATGACAGTCTGTTCTAGCTGTGCTCTGGAGCTCTTCTTGAATCATACATCCAACTGCTGGAAGCACCTAATGAACAAAGAGAATAAACACAACAGGCACAGCGTTCTTTCAGGAGACCCAGATGCAGCAGTATACAGCTGCCTGGTAAATACAGAACTGGCTTTGAGAAGTCAAGCAAGCTGTTCCTCCCACCCTGACTTGAGTAACTAACTAGCACATGCTTCTGAAAAAAAGTAACTACCTTACACCTATACTAGCTCTGTTCTTCATCTGACAAGCTCTCTTCCAGTCCATAGTTTTTAAGTCTTCTTTTGTTTGCTTTTCTTTTTCAGATTACTCAGTTTCTTCTAAGTGATGTCCTCTGATGATTTCATACAACTGCACTGCTCAAAGTTACTCCAGTCTCTCTACAGGATTGTGAGACGAGCTGAGAGTCCTTTTTAACCAGAACTCCTACCTGCTTGATCTCCCAGTCAGCACACAGCACAGAATCCTGACTTCCAGGATTTGCTGCACTAAACCCCAGGTTCTGCATTATACAAGCTGCAAGAGGCAGCTCCTACCAGCTTTGTCTAGTACATGGAATGACTGGACACAAGAAAAGTGGAGCTTTCATTTATTGGGCTGAAACTGCAAAAAGATTCACTTTGACTTCTGGCTCTGTGCCTGTGCCTTCAACACTTTCACAACGATCTTCTGCTCCTCAATAAGAAAAGCTCTTTTGATTCTGGAAAGGAGAAAAAAAAACAGTAAAACTTTGGGACATGTATCTACTGAAGTGAAAACACAAAAAACAAAGTTATAATTAGTTCTGGTGTCTCCAACATTAATTACACATGGTGTTAGTTCCAAAAGTACATGAAAAGCAAAACCATCAATGTGCTTTGCCAGTATCAAGAGACAGGGACAGTGAACAAATGCATGAACACAGCAATCTGGGGAAGAAGGCCTAGTGCACCTGCAAACTTACTGTGAGTGGCCTGTAGGCAACCAAGGTAATACCTGACGGCTGAACCCTGGAAAAACTCCCACCTCCACTAACTTCAAAGGCAAAATCGAAACTCCCCACTCACAAATTTAGACATTCTTAAAGTCAGAACTGGTGTGACCAGTCGCAGTCAGCTCTCTTCCTTGGAACTACAGAAAACTTTATGTGAGTCCAGTTACCAAAACAGACAGTTTCTCTCTCAGGACTAAAGCTCCCATGCACATAAAACTCTGGCAGGGCAAGCCATGCCTGAAGACAGTTGTCTGTGAAAGACATGCAAGGCTACCATGCAGATGGACGCGACAGCACTTATACATCAACAGCCCACCTGATAGCTTTAAAAGCACAAACACACAATTTCAATGCTGTTCCATGTGCATTCGGTATATATGGCTACTTCTGCAGCACACAAAACCTACCAAAGGTGTCTAAACAGATGCAGAATAGAGTGCAGTTTAGGCAGAATAAGAATAAAGCATACCCATGTACTAAAAAGAACCTACCAAGCTCATAAAGTGTTTGGAAAAACATGCAGAAAAAAGACTGTCTTCTAAGACAGAGAAGTTACACTACAGATCTGCAGCTGTAACAACCAGTCTCCAGTGGCATCTAACACGATTCAACTTAGAACTCACACAAGAAAAACGAGTGCTGGAAAGATTTTTACTACAGATGAAAGAACTGGCATTAGATTGCTGGCTCCAGAGATATGCTTTGATTACCATTTTCAGGGATGTCATTCTTTGTAATACATGTTTTTCCTCAAACTTGCCAAGTAAGTATAGGATGTATAGTTGTTACATAATAAAACTGAATTTGGTGACATCCAGCAAAGTCCATCTTAAAGCTTAACCACATAAAGATGCTTATGTGCAACCAATTTATAGCTCTGAATCCCAAACTGCATAAAGAAGCCAGAAGCCTAACTGATCTTACACTAGTATCTTTGCAGAATACAGAAGAGCAGGCCAACAGAAAAATCTTTACTATGTGGAGTCAACATAAAATATAAAAATCCAGGATAAGCAGACTGTTTCGCACCAAAGCAACAGTGCACTAAAAAATAACGGATAACAAATTTGCTACAAAGAAGCTCCACATGCAGGAATTAGTTCAAATCAGAGGGACAAAACTGCATGCATCACTACTAACGTGCTTCGTGCCTGACCCTCTCATTTTACTATACCAAAGCCAGACCAGTGTTTTCAAAGTTTTGGTCCACACTAAGAAAATACACGAGATGTAAAATGTCATGTAAAGTACAAGAATAAAGCTGTCTTTCTGTAAGCTTACCTGTCGCGGACACACTTGGCACACATGGAACCACCATAGGCCCTGCTAACATGCTTCTTCGTTTTTGACAGCCTCATAAGAACTTTAGGACGCACAGCACGAACCTACAAAAATAAAAAATGAGATGTGTATCATAAGAGAGTACTTTTGGGTAACAGCCATATCAAGAAAATAATTTAAAATAGCAGCAACACCTGAAGTTGACTATTCAAGATGCAAAAGAGTGACTGAAATCGCGGCTTGTGAAGATGTGCCATCTTCAGTAGTCCTAAGCTGATCTTTTCATTCTACCCCAGGATTTCACCCATAGACTCACTAAAAAATGATTAAAAAAGAAAAGACTGTTTTCCCAAGGGTAGGAACTGCTCAAATATTGACATTACTCAAGCATTCACTGTTAAGAGCAACAGCATTACATCAAGAAAAGTTTGGAGAAAGACATAATTTTAAAAACATTCATTCCTTTTCCCTAAAACTGAAAGCCAACCTAACAAGTCCAACCTAAAGACTTCTAAACCTGCTACAGAATCACCTCAAAGAAAATTTCAGCCAGTTATGTCTTATAAAAAAGAACAGAGTTCAGATATAACAGCAATGAGAACCACAAACAAAAGTGGTTTCTGTGGAAGAACTTAAAAAAAGGCACTTACTCTTTTAGCTTTCAAAGCTTATTTTACCCGTTAAGTTTTATAATGTTTGGATAAAAATATTTTAAGAAAGCTTTTCCAACAACGATTAATCAACAAACAGACATACTATATTACATACAAAGGCCCTCTGTAGGGAAAAATCCCCCATTAAGTCATATGCCAGCAAGGCTAAGACTTACACCACGAAGCCTTCCTGGGCAGATACCACATGCTGACTTAGGAGCCTTCCCCACTTTCTTGGTGTAAAGGTAAACAATCCTGTTCCCGGGTGTTCGGGACCTAAATATGGCAGAAAAACACTCAGTTAACATAACAATCAAAACTGAAACTTGGCTTTCTCAAAAGGCAGGTTAGGTTTTCATCAAAACTATGTCTTACTTACAGTCTAGTCTTGTTGGAAGCTGTGTTGTAGGACAACCTACGGCGGTAAGTCAGGCGCTGAACCATTTTTTACACCTGTATGAGTCAAAAAATAAAGCAGTACTACTTTAAAGGCACGACATCCATATGGAAGTTCACATATCACAGCATCACCTGCACTGAAGCACTGAGCAAGATCTGAACCAGCAGTTGCCGATTCTGTATTAAAACAATTAAGGCATTTACTCATCAATGACAGCTGACAAAACTACACTAAAAACCAACAAAACAGGATGGCAGATAGAACGTGATTTGCAATGAAGATTCATGTGAACTAATCTGAACGCAGTTCAACATCTTGATCTTGCCTGTATGATGTCACGTTCCCTTAGAAAACTGCTTAAAGCTTTAGCAGCTGTGTATTATCAACACAAGCTCCGCTGGCAAGACTGAAAGCCGAGATAAAACAAACGCTACCTTTTCCTACCTTATCTGACACGAAGCTGTATTAAACACACTCCAGACCCAGGCCAGAACCTTCCTTGGGCCGAGCACAACGCGATGAGGGCAGCGAAACCCTCAGAACCCCGCTCCTACGGCGGCTCAAGGGAACAAGGCCCCGGCAGCCCTAACCCCCGCTGCCGAGCCTGCCACTCCTTGGGCGCCGGACTGGGGGGAGGCTCGGCTCAGCGCCGCAGCACCGGCTCGCTGCGGCCCGGGAGACGCGGGCTTCTCTCGGAAGCCCCTCGGCGAAGGTACGGCCTCCCTGCCGTACAGCTCTGGCCCCGCCGCCGGCCCAAGCGAGGGCCGCGGTGCCGCCGACCCTTCGCCACAACCCCCGGGGCCTTCGGTCACTCCCCACCGCCCGCCGAGCCGCGGATGGGGGTGGATGAATGCCCACAGACCTACGGTACAACCCGCCATACCTGGTGCCGCCGGACCCGGAAGAGGAAGCCGACGTGGGCGGGTCAACATTGAAATAGTGGCGCTCTGAAACCCGGAAGGAATACTGGCGCATGCGTGCTGTGGCTCGTGTTGGCCTCGGGTGTATAGGTGCCACCATGTTGTACGGAAGCGGAGGAGTGAGGGTAGTGCCATGTTGTACGTCTGGGGCCGGGAGGCGCCGCTCAGCGGCAGGAGAGGGAAACAGCCGGCAGCGCGGCCGGCGGAGCTGGTGAGGCAGTATGAGAGGATGTGGTAAATTAAAGCACCACAGAATCCTCCCTGCCGCCAATCGCAGAATGGTTCAGGAGGGACCTTAAAGATCACGCAGTTCCAACCCCCCGGCCACGGGCAGGGACACCTTCCACTAGACAAGGTTGCTCAAACCTGGCCTTGAACACTGCCAGGGACGGGGCAGCCACAGCTCCTCTGGACAGCCTGTGCCAGTGCCTCACCAACCATGCAGTGAAGAATTTTTTCCTAGTGTCTAATCTAAATCTCCCCTCTGTCAGTTTAAAGCCATTCCCCTTGTCCTAGTACTACATGCTGTTGTAAAAAGTCCCTTACCAGATTTCTTGTAGTCCACCTTTAGGCACTGGAAGCTGCTCTAAGTTCTACCCAGAAAACTTACAGCTTCTCCTGGCTGAGCAAGCCCAGCTCTCTCAACCTGTCTTCATAGGAGAGGTGCCTCAGCAATCTGGTCGTCTCCGTGGCCCTCCTCTGGACTCGGTCAAGCAGGACCATGTCCTTTTTATGCTTGATTTCTCCACTTTACCCCGGGATCCTGTGCACATGCTCTCTTTCTTTCTCCCCCTCTTTTTTGTTTGTTTTTTGTTTTGGGGGGTTTTGTTTTTTTTTTTTGTTGTTTTTTTTTTTTTTTTGTATGCTTCACTGAAAAACTATTTTTCTAAAACATTAGCTTCTTTTCTCAGAAAGAACATTTTGTTCTTTGTTATGATAGTTATGTGCTTGAAGGCCCATAAGCCATTTCTCAGACTGCTGCTCTCAGTTCTAAATTACAAGTCACTCATACATGGGCTTGCATGCCAAGCTGGCAGATAACACACATGGGCAGGCACTCGAGCAGGAACATAAAGATGTATAAATGTTTCTCTGCTGGTCAGATCCACCTGACCCAAAATCCTATTTCCAAGCCATAAGTACCTAGGAGAAGCATAGGGGAAACACGACAAGGCTAGTTGATCTTTCCCTTAATACACCCCCACTACATTCAGCAGTTGGCATCTTGCAAGCTTGCTGAGCTGGGTCGTGTTCTCTGGCTATTGTATTTAATGGCTTCTGGTAGATCCCTGAGAAAAGAAAGGAACAGAAATGGCAAGAGCTAAGGGAGTGTAAGGTGGTTTAGTCAGCAGCCAGAAACAGTATTCCAGTGGTGCCAGACCTGCCAAGTCTGCAGTTATTAAAACATAAACACAAAGAGCTTCTCCGATTGACCCCTTGCAATTTCATTAAGCACTGCTTTCACAGGAAGGAAAGGAGGAACACTCTCTGGAAGGAGCCGCACTGAATTACACGTCTTCTCCAAGACGTTTTTTTCAGCTCCCAGCCGCACATGCAGGTCCCTGACAAACTGACAAGCACATTGACAAGCAGAGCTGGCCTCTGTGTTCTGAAATGGGTGGCTGGATGGTGATAGGAAGTCCCCCACCATCCATCTGTGGCCTCCCTAATGGATCCTGCCACATGGCACTGACACATCAAAGACTGAGAGATTTTAAAGCACAAGTTTCCATCCCTTCTGTTCCCCAGTTCCTGCTGCTGGTGGTGGTCCCACTCTGCCACACAAAGCCCATTTCCTCCTTCTCACAGTATGGGTGAACACGTTGTGGCTGCTGCTGCAACTGATGGTGACTTGCACGGGCAAAATCTTCATACAGTATCAATTGGAAATCACCCTCTGTGAGAGATACTGGACCAGGCCCACTCTCTTTAAGACCTGAAATGCTCCTTTGCTCCCCTGGCCTAAGCAATGTTCTACAAAGATAACCAGGGACCTAAGTATTAAATATGTAGGATGCTGCTGCCGTCGTTAGCAGCTTCAGCTTTGCTTTTGGAGAGTAGCGGGTGCTCAGAGAGCTTTGATGTGTGCTCCTGGCCTTATTTACTGGTTTGAAAGTTCATTGTACTGCATCGTCTCTGTTTTCAATCTATAATTATTATTTTGGTTAATTATTGAGTCTTTTTAAGTGCAAATTATGGACACCAGAATTTTTCTAATTCATGAAAGAAGAGAAAATATGTATGAACTAGATTTTAGGGTACATTAAAAATAGGAGCGTATTTCAGATGACAAGTATACTTCAGAGCAATTAGAGTATTTAATATGAACTTTCTAGGCCCAGGACCCTGAAGGGAATAAGAAAGCCAATTAAATCAGATTAAATAATCATGCCTAAATATAAAAGTATAACAGAATCCAATTGTTAAATAACAACATTATTAAATTATGATGGAATAGTTTTGTTTAGATGTTGTCAGTGCAACAGGTAACTATTTTATTATTGAACAACAGTAATGATACTTCTCAAACCTACCTAATTTGGGCTCTAAACTCAACTGGTGTAAATTTAGGAGCTGTCACTTAAATTCCAGCAGATTGCTTCTGCTGATGCACTGGCCTAGTTTTTTAAACATTTTCAGTTTCTTTCATAAGAGGAACAGGACTATCAGGCAGACAGCTGGCCAGAGCATCTAGAAATGTTAGTTTTATGACAACTGGTTTAATGCTATCTAACGTGGGAAGAAGATTTTAAGCAGGAGCTCACTAAGCCCATTTTGTACAGATTAGTGCTAGTCAAGTAATTCTCTCATGTTCTCTGCTACTCCTGCCTCTTCACAGGACCAAATTTTCTCTTTTGGGAGCATTTGTTTTCCATGCTCAACATGTTTCATTAACTCTTTCTACACTTTCTTCTTTCCTTGAAAACAACAAAGGGGACGGATCAGCAAATGCACAAGCCATTGACTGGGAAAACTAACAGTGGCATCCTATAAAACCCATATTTTCCCTTCTAGGATGTTAGTGGAATCACAGGGCCTAAGGATGTGGGCTTTTTTGCTTGAGAAAACTGAAGGTTGGTTTCCAGGGTGTATTTACTTATTGGCAGTATAAAACTGGAAGGCCGTTTTCCGCCAGAGATCGTTAGGAAGATAATAATCTCTGATTGCAGATCAGTAATATGGTGCATTTTGCACCAGCCAACAAGTTGTGACTGCATTCTGTTCACTGCATCAAATTCTTTGTTCCCAGTTTAAGACCAGTTCTTGGTATGTTGACCATCCTTGCTTTCTCTTCTGCATGGTTCTCCCCTTACCTCTCTTTTTGCTGAAAGTCCCCTGTCTATGTGCACAACCATTTACTTGGTCGCATGGTAGGTTCCAGCAGAGTAAGAGCAAGAGTGCTTAAATGAGTAAAGCTCTATGAGCTCAGCAAGACTCCCAGAAAGCACCCCCTTTTCCTTTTCTCACCCTCCTGTCCCACACCCAGGGATTTCCCAGGCCCACACCATAAGCTTCAATTGAAAAATGAGAGGTTGCTTTCACTTATATTCACTTGCTGTTGCATCAGTCTAGACTGGCAAATTCTAAGAGGCATGGGAAGGAAAGTAAGCCTGTGTGCAAGCATATACAGGGTACTGCAGAGAGGAAAAAAAAAAAGGTAATAGCTGGGGGACATGCTGCTCCTGTTAAGCCACAGCCACAATACTATTTCTATGAATGGTGGATGTATATGTGCTTTAGAAATGTCCCATTGAAATCAGAATCCAACCTCAAGTGCTGCATGGGTATGACCAACAGATTAGGTCTGTAAATAAGGGAAGGAAGTGAGAAACAGAAAAGTACTAGTAACAACTGGAAAGAACAGAAGGAAGATGTCCTACGGTCCATTTTCTCTCCAGAGCTATTTTTTTCTTAAAAATCTCATTGCCTTTCCTCCTTAACTATGTGGCATGTGTCACAATCTGATTATACTCATTTATATCAACATAACCCTTCTACAACACAGGTCTATGCAAATTACATTATGAGAAACTGTAGTTCATTTCCATTTCAGTAGAGCTTGTTAAACAAGCAAAATTATTTTGTAGCAAAGGGAAAAACAATTTAGTGGAATGCACTCCTAGTATAGGAAGTACATAACATCATATTTGGGTCGAAACTTTTTCTGTCAGAAATGTCATAACCCCGTAAGAAAGAGAATTAAAATCCTGTTATTTTAATTTACATCTAGCCATGAGATAAGTAAAGTTATCATTGAAATTCTAATTAAATAGGATGATTGACTAAGGTAGGACATCAAAGAAGAGAAGTGAATATGATAAGTCAAAGTCTTATTAATTAGTCCGCGTGGAAGAAATTCCAGGGACGTCAAGCTGAGGCTGCTGCAAGGAGAAAAAAAGCAGACAAGAAAATGTGTGTTTCTTTGAAGTTAGGAACTGAGATAGTGATGGAGGTAATTGTGTCTGACTGGATCCAGTAATGAAGAGCTGTAAATCAGACCTAGGAATCGGAGGAAAGATTCTAGTAACGAATGTGGCTGCCCCCCTGCTGCGAAGAAACAGAATGCAGAGCTGACTAATTGACCCAGTCTATCTCCCAGTAGCTCTCTGTTATTATTTATTAATTTTTAATTTCTGAATTATTTACGTTCTGGGAAATTATTTTTGACAGCCTGTTAGGCGTGCCAAAGTTAATGGAGGATGAAAGGACCGGTACTAGAATTAGCAGGGATGCAGTCACAGGCTACTGAATTTAATGATTTTGGAAGGGAAAATTGATTTCACACAGTGTGTCACTTTATACTACTTTAGGGATACACCAGCTATTTGATTAATTGAGGAATAACCAACTCAAAGTATATTTGAAGTGTAAATGAATCACAGTGCTCAGCTGTTTATTTTTCTCCTTTTCTGATGAGAACATTGAGTTTGCTTAAAGTTGCTGATTAAAACCAATACAGGTAGGCCCCATACTCACACCTGCTTACTTGCTCCTGCCTTGGAGAAAAAAATAATAAACTTCACCATCTGGAGGAGACATGCAATCCTCCATCTCACTTGGGACGGAGTTCGTCCTTTCTACACAAACACCTAATTAAACAGGCTTTGTGTGTACTCCCCCTCCCTCTGCTGAAAGTGTTTTTAGACAGAGAAGGATACTGAGCCTGCGGGCAACTCATGCAGCTAAATGTGAATTCTGAACAGTGGTGGCTCCTGGCTGCTTTTCCTCCACTCCCTAAGATGAAGCAGGGGTCCCTGGCCTACGACATCTCCCAAGTCACTTCTTCTGGTACAGTGGTGTTATATTGGTCTACACATTTACAGGTGAGGAGCAATGAGAAAATAAAGGGGCTCTGCAAAGCTCTTCCAGGCTGGGAAATTTGTACTTCATCCTCAGTGTCAAATGCAAGCTGAATCCTGTCTGCTGCTCACGTCTAAGCCTTCTAGCCATCTAGGCATCAAGGGCATGGAGGCAATCTTTTCCCAGCAATGAGTATAATGCTGTATGCAGCTCACATCTCCAGAATGATTCACACTGGAAACGTCTCCAGAGCTGCTCGGGATCATCACTTGCTCCTTCCTCTGACAGCAGCTGCCTGAGGCAAAGAGTATGGCCGCATTTCATCTGCCATATAGGGAGGATGTGCCTCCCAGCATCCTGCACCCAGGATCAAAGGGGCAAAGCGCCCTTGCTGACACGGCTTCCTAGTGCAGAATTGGGGAAATCATTTAATTAAGGGCAGTGTAACCAGCCACATGGGCACTGGTGGTAGTTACTGTGGTTTTGGATTCGGACGGCACAGTGTGACCTCCAAAAGGTCAATCATGCATCAGGTACTTAAAGTGTTCAGGATTTAAAGGCACATTAAAAGGTATAGGGAGGTTTTGCTGCTTAGGTTCTCTAAGGGGTTTATAGTTCACTTAAACATCTTGCTAGGTTATTTTCCTGAGCACTTCAGGAGTGCTAGGAACATTCCTTTGTGATGTTTTACTGACAGGAACATGCAAAGTTAGCCTGTTCTTTTCTGTTGCTTTTTGGATTATATCAGAGGCAATTAGCTATGCAAGAAGGATCAGCTACAACAGGGTGTTAAAAGAGATGTGTGACCTGTGGCCTCTGCTCCAGGGATTGCTACTTTATCACTTTTTTTAATCATGTGCAGACGGGACTGGCTCCTAGAACAAAAAGCTTGATTCTGTGATTGTTACTAAAACTTTCTAAAGAAAAGATACTGTACATGATCTTGAAAAAAGAACACAAATTATGATTTACAAGATTTCACTTTTTATTTGTAATAAAATTGCATTCCTGAAACTACACTCATGGCCATGCAACTCTGAAGAGTTCAATTCACTGGTGGCAGAATTGAGTGCCCCTAATTTCACAGAAAATGTCCTATATATTTAGATGATGGCTTAAGAAACAGTGAGGCATATCTTCAGATGTTACAGATTAGGCAATTTATGCTACTTGAAGATCTGCCTTACAGTTTTAAAATGGTCAGTAGATAACCAAATACTTTCTATATGTATATGTAGAAATTAACCCTAAAATATTTACATTCAATAAATGCAACTAAGTAGTTGGATGAAGATGGTTTAGTGTGCTCTGCTGTTCCATCCTGGAATGAATCCATCACAGATCTGGCTTCTCCCTGTTTCAATATTAAAACAAAAGGGATATGCTTGCAGTGCAGCACCCTGGGAATTCAGCTCAGAAGTCCAATTAACAACAACTAATTCCCCATACTGCCTATTTACCCCTAAGATTTGGCTAGATATAATAAGTCATGCATTTTACATTTAAGCTTTTAGTGCCCAGAGGATAACAAAAATCTATCCTGATCACTTTTTATTTTCATCATATGAAGACAGAAGAAATCATCCCTCCTTCTCCCTTCAGTTAAGTGTATCCATATCTTGGCGCTAAGTCTATGAAAGGAGCTGTGCCCTGCCTTCTACCTACCCTACTTGTCCATAAATGCTTTCCTTCTTCAAGAAGACAGGAAGGTAGCAATCCTTTTGGGTACGTTTCCATAGAATCATAGAATAGTTAGGGTTGGAAGGGACCTTAAGATCATCTGGTTCCAACCCCCCTGCTATGGGCAGGGACACCTCACACTAAACTATGCCAACCAAGGCTCTGTCCAGCCTGGCCTTGAACACCTCCAGGGATGGAGCACTCACAACCTCCCTGGGCCAGTGCCTCACCACCCTTGCAGTAAGGAATTTCTTCCTTTATATCCAATCTAAACTTCCCCTGTTTAAGTTTTAACCCGTTACTCCTTGTCCTGTCACTACAGTCCCTAATGAACAGTCCATCTCCAGCATCCCTATAGGCCTCCTTCAGGTGCTGGAAGACTGCTATGAGGTCTCCATACAGCCTTCTCTTCTCCAGGCTGAACAGCCCCAACTTTCTCAGCCTATCTTCATACCGGAGGTGCTCCAGTCCCCTGATCGTCCTCGTGGCCCTCCTCTGGACTTGTTCCAACAGTTCCATGTCCTTTTTATGTTGAGGACACCAGAACTGCACACAATGCTCCAGGTGAGGTCTCACGAGAGCAGAGTAGAGGGGCAGGATCACCTCCTTCGACCTGCTGGTCACGCTCCTTTTGATGCAGCCCAGGATACGGTTGGCTTTCTGGGCTGCGAGCGCACACTGAAGCTGGCCCATGTTCAGGTTCTCATCGACCAACACCCCCAAGTCCTTCTCCGCTGGGCTGCTCTGAATCTCTTCTCTGCCCAGTCTGTAGCTGTGCCTGGGATTGCTCTGACCCAGCTGTAGGACCTTGCACTTGGCATGGTTGAACTTCATAAGGCTGGCATCAGCCCACCTCACAAGCGTGTCGAGGTCCCTCTGTATGGCATTCCTTCCCTCCAGCGAATCAACCAAACCACACAGCTTGGTGTCATCAGCAAACTAAAACTTCTGTTTTAAGTACATCTTAAAACAATGTAGAATTATTCACCTTCAAATTATGATTTACTGCTCATGCACTGGACCAAGCTTACTACCCTTTAGACTGTCACACTGTACTGTATGCAGCATACACTCCACTCACACTGGTGATAGCTCACTACAGGAGGTATTGAGGTAGTGCCCTGCTATGAACATATTTTAAAAGTTATAACTGTAACATAGTATAAGTGTTAATTACCATGCTATAACATGCTAAAGATTAGGCAAATACTTTCAACAACTAGAATGATCTTCTGCAGCTCAATTTTGCTTACAGTGTAAGTCTGACTTTGTGAGTCTAACTCTCCAAAGGTAAACATCCAGCATGTTACTACACACTTTAAATGCACAAGGGAGAGAAGCAGAGAGAGTGTGTGAATATGTGCACATAAGGCTTTAGATATTCCTCACTAGGTGGAACCTAAACTGTACCTTAAAAATTTGGGACACATTAAAATATCTAGCTGTCTATCTGTCCAGATACACTTTTATTGGTGTTTAACAGAAAAAATCAAGGCCATAAACACCTGTGTTTACCAAGTTTTGCAACAAATAAATAATGTGATATACCACGATTGCCATGGCTGAAGGGAATTTGGAAGAAAAAGGAAGTAGCCTGAGATGAAAACAACGGAGCATATAAAAAAATGAAGCATATCACACTGCTTATAGCAACGTAAAACATGACACTGTGCTGAAAAAAAATGCCTGGATCAATGTTAGGTAGCTGTGCCCGCAGAGCAGCAGGTTATTGTACAGAAAGCTGCCAACAAAATATTTCTGCAACACTGTACTTTGCTGTGCATGGCAAAAACCCCAGAAGGTGTTATTTTTTCTCAAAGCTGTGATGAACTTGGCTTATGCTCGGGATCAGACTGGCTGTTCCTTATGGGGGTTTCAGAGTTGCGTATTTGCAGATTCAAGGCCAAATTTCCAGCGGGGCTCATAGCCAGCTTTCCAAGTGCTCAGCTGCCAAGCTGAGGAATCAGGACAACTGAACGGGAACTGAGCTGTTATGAACATCCCAGACTAATTGGCTGATTTCTCTCTTAGCAGCTCTGCCTGGGACAGAAGTCGAGACAGCTGAATGCAGTATTTCTGACATACTCAGGTACGATTTTTAGTACCTGTTTTCTGTACAGAGCTGGCAGGTGCAAGAAGGGGCCTCCTCCAAACTTTTGAAGAAAAGTGTTGGCTGCATCTTGTTCTTGAGCAGAGTTTTAGATTGTTCTGCACCCTCCTCCCTGTGGGCAGCAAAAGGAGCAAAAGTCTGACACACTGGTCCTGAAACAGGGCACTATGGAAACAACATGAATCCTGAAACAGGGCTCTGTGGAGAGGAATACAATACCCACATTTGTTTAACACCCCATGGTCTAACTTCCCGCTTGCTGGGAAGCAGAGGAGGATGGCAGCACTAATGATTCTTTCCCTTCTAAAGCCTCTAGATTTCAAGTGCTTTGAGGAGATGGAAGGTAAGCATTAAATTTTGATTAAAGGGACACTGCCAACTCACATTAAGCTTAGAATTTAGTGGCTTATAACAGGCAGGTGTAGGTGGACTGGAGCTTGCATTTTGGGTGTAAATATTTCTTTGCCACAGGGCAAAGACAAGCATCTTATCTTCAAGCCAAAAACAAAACACATCAAAACTTAACTTGATTAGAAACAAAAATAATATGGTCCACTCTAGTTTTGCTGCTGAGGGAGAAAGCGTGCAGATGGGAGATACCATGTAGCTTCCCAGATGTGTAACAGCTCATCAGTTAAGTTTGGTGTGTGAGAAGCTCATTTGTTTGTTTAATGTGTTTTTTAACAGTGATAAAAAGCCACACTACAGTCCTATTTTAAAGAACTGACTAGTGACTAAAGTGAAAGGAAATGTTACTGCAGCTAAGCTGTTGCAGGGACTAAGCTGCACCTAGTAAATGCCTTTGCATCTGCTTTTCTTTATAGTGAATACATAATAAAGGTGAAGCCAACTTGTGTTTAATATACGGTCTATTGCAGCTGATGAGTGAGTAGCTTATTTGTTTCAACAATCAGAGATACTTCCTGCAACTCATTTTACCTCTGACAGGAGGCAGATCCAAACCAAATTTTCCAAGGAGAGAGCCTAAAAGCACCTCACTGTAGCTTTAACATACGCTAACCCTATAGAAAGAATATTACCCAGAACTTCTCATTCTAAGAGAAACAATGGCAATATCAATACAGATTTTCACCTGATAAAAACCAGCTCCCTGAAAAGAGCTATTATAATAGCAAAAGCTCTGACCCCACATCCCAAAAAGTATTAGCTACAACCACAGAAATCTACTGCAGTAAAGGTGTAGCTCAGTTTGGTCTTGGCTCAACCCAAAGCTGGGTTGCTGCTGCAGATTTATCTGTTGTCTTTGCAATATTTACTCAAACAAGCCTGTCAAGGGAACAGGTTAAAGAAATCAAAGTGAAAGACAACAACGGCTGTGATTTTGTTCTTCATAGAGTAGGAAAGAGTGAAGCAGAACTCAGATAACCATCCCTGTAGCTTCAGATACACTTTGGGTACAATGATAATGCCTCCTCCCAGGGTCCATACATCAGGTGAGAGGTGCTCCCCAAAGCTGTATTGTTAAGTATATATGATATGTACGAGGACAGATGAAATAAGGCCATGCTACTGCACTAGAGATGGTATACCGAGTACAGAAGAGAGCTGGAACACAAATTGAAAACTACTTGTTAAACAAGGTTAATTTGTTCTCCTTCCACAGTGTAAAATGGCTTCAAACACTTCTAAACTAGGTCATTTGACTGCTCAAGAAATACATGGTGCTAGGCAGCTGTCTTTAGCAACAAGTTTATTGGAGAGTTTGATTGCATCCCAAAAGCATGCTAGATATTTCTGACCATATCAAAGAAAACTCAACTATATTATCAAGGCACACTAATGAGGTGGTTTGTTTAATTGAAATACTTTAAGTTTCCATGTAGTACAGCATGAAAAAATCATTATTTTCATTAGATGAGCTACTCGTTAGCTGAAAATCTAAGTTACAAAATATCACAGTGTGAGATAATAAATACATTGTAAAATGCATTAAATCCAGGTTATTAAAACGAATTTCTACTTAAAATATATAGCCGTGTAATTTGAGCATAATTCCTAGTATTAGGAATCAGGTCTGGTCCTTTGAAAAACATAGCCCAACCCAAAGGACCTTATTGTGCTGTCATTGCAATCACTGTCAAAACTCTGAGCTGTTATACCCCAGATAAATGACTTGATTACTCTGTGTCGCCATTCTGTAGTAATGGGTCTTGCATATCACAGTTAGAAGTTCTGAGACTCACCTAAAGGTCCCAATTTTAGTCTTGAATTCATCACTGCTCTGTTTGATGCCATCATTAAAAGCAAGTCAGGAAGCACGTTATAGCTTGTATTTTTAGAGTCAAATGTTTACCTAAAAGTATAAAACTTGGAGAATTTGTGAGCTTTACGGAAGAGCAAACATCTTCATGGGGCATCTCCCATGTATTTGGTGAGAAGCAGTTTAAGAACCATATTGAGTCCATGATAAATTTAGGTGAAAAGGGAAAAATGGCTGGAAATTACCTCTGGAACAGATCCAGTCCAACCTTTCTGCTCAAAGCAGAGTCAGCTGGAGCACTTTGCTCAGGACTGTGTTGAGTTGGGTTTTGAGTATCTCCAGGGATGGCAACTCTACAACCTCACTGAGCAACCTGTCCAAGTGTTTGACCACCTTTCTAGTAAATAAGTTTTATCTTATGTTCTGAATTTCCTTTATTTCAGTATTTCCTGTATTTCTGCCTCACGTTCTTTACACCACATTGCTCAGTATTTATACAGATTGATAGAACTCCCCCTGAGCCTTCTTAAGGCTGAACAAGCTCAGGGTCCTAATCTGCATACCAAGAGTTGTTCCTGATCACTAGCAATTAAACATTGATCTGAGATGAGGAGAAAATTGTATTTTGGTTACTGATTCACAGATGAGATTGGTCCATATGAAAAAAAAAAAAAGAAAAAAAGAAAAAAGAAAAAAAAAGTAATATAAAACTGTGGTGCACCCATTACAACAGGGCCAAGTTTTATCCTTATTCACTGCACACACACCTCCCCTCCTCTTTTCTATGTCTTAGATTAATGAGGGCAATTTGTCCTCAATTCTCATATCAATGGTTCATTCCTAACTTATTGCTACACATACCTCATCTCACTCATACTTTTTCTCTCCTGCCTTGAGGGATTATTCCACCACCACTTTGAAGGCGTACTTACAGCATTACTCTGTCACTAATCTAGCCAGCACAGGTCACCATGGTTGTGCAGAAACAGCCCCAGGTTTTAGCAGCCACATCTTAATTCCTGAGGAGCCCTGGGCATGCATTCAGGTTGCCTCCACATGTTGGCATCCGGTGATGTTGACACATCTTCACAGCTATTGCTCTCCCTGCCAGCTAAAGCCAAGTGAACAACACTGTACAGTGCCACCAAGAGCACATGGACATGGGAGGAGGAGATATAGCAGGACTGCTGAAAGATCCCTTTAGCCAGCAAGCCAGCCAGCGTTCAGGAAGAGTGCACAGATTACAGATGGTGCAATAATCTCACAACTGGCCAAATTTGGAGCCTAAGCAACACTTACATGTAGATGAGCCTATATTAAAGGCTGCCAATGTGACAGCAGAGAAGGCCAATACTGAGGCTTGCCCAGGAATGGCAGGCTGCCCCCATACAGCCACCTGCTGAGATTATTGATGCCAGAAATGCAGTAATCCTGGTAAGGCAGGTGCCTGGGGGTATCAGGTCCTTAGTCAAAACCAAAACAGAAATGCAAGAAAACAAGCCCAGGCCACCTTTATACACCTTACAAGAACCCCTCTGTTGTCAGCTGCAGGCTGTGAACTCCAGAGGCTTGAGCGCCAGAGAAGCTGAACCCCATGCTCCTGCCTCTTTCCTCAGTTATGAAAACAGACATTTCTTCTTTCACAGAGGCAAAATTGCACATCTCTGAGCTGCCTCTTGCTTCTCTCATTTTGTGTGGGTTTTGTTAAACATTTTTATAAGCCTTTCCTTTTTTTCTTTTCTTTTTTTTTTGGTTCCTACTGGGGCCAGGAGGGATGTGGCTTGTAGATTAGTCAGCTCTCTTTAATAGGGCTTTTCTTATCCCATTTAAGTAGAATAAAGAAGCTTCATTTGTTAGTTTAAAAAAAAAATCAAGACTTTAATTCTTGATCATTGCTCCCAAGAGAACCCAGTTGGAGTTCTCTCATCATCGCTGATCAAGTCTGAACTGTTTTTGTTTGCTATTCAATTTCATTTGCTTTCATCATTTCAGAGCACTAACAGGCTTTCAGCCTGGCTGAAACAGAGGACGAGACTTTAACCATATTGCGGTAAAGTCCCTGTAGCAATGGAAAACTCCTATATAGCATTCATATGTGCTGTCCCTTCCATAAAACCTGCATTTACACTGAATTAAAATTAATCTGCTTACTATTGTAAGAATAAATATTCCATGTGTCTCTTTCTGCTTTTATATTATTTACTCGTTGTAGAGAGACTCTCAGTTAATTTCTCTGATTTCAGGCCAGAGAGAAATTTTATCTCAGACCAGTATAAAAATCCTTCTGATTACTAAACTGCTGTAGATCACCATCTGGATCTACTGCAAAAATGAAAACCAGGGAATGAAGCTTGCTTATGCTACAGATAAACTTGCTCTGATGTTTTATAAATGTGTTGTTTTCTTTTTTTCTTAAGAGATCCCAAGAACAAGTTTACAAAGGAGATTAGCATAGAAAGTCTGGAAAGCAGTTTTCCAGTTAGGATACATCCATCCAGGCCCATTCTCTGATTGCTTGTGCCTATCATCTCCTAAGACAAGAGATGACAGAGTGGGATTTTTATGAGTAAAATCTTTCCTGGATTTGCTCTCTGACTGCTCCTTGAGAATGACTGTTACCCAGACTCTTAGCCCTTGTACAGGGAGAAAGCCGTTGTGATAAACTGATCAAATAAAAGCCACTGCTGGACCATTCCCAGTAAGAGTAATGCAAAGCCTATCTCCCAGCTACCATTTTTGTTCTTCAGGGTATGGGGGGAAAAACCTGTTTCCAGAGAGGGTCTGGGTAAGGCAGTGAGACCCTGAAGTAGTCTATCCTCAGCTTCTGCTGCTTTCCAGCTTAGTTTCTGTGCTCAGGGTACTCATCTGCACTTCTACTTTTCTCCTGTTTCATGGCTCACATGCCTGAAGGAAGTCATCAGCATCAGTTTTTGGAGCATTAAAGTTGTTCACCTGGCAGAAACAATACAAAATACATGTTCCTTCAAACACAGCTGGCAGAGAGAAGAAGGCTTTCTGCTGAAGACTCGAAGGCAGGAGGTAGCCCTTTGCCAATGAGAAAACCAGCCCAATGCTCCTTCTAGTGAGGAGCTGTACATGGCTCCACCTTGGTCCATCTGATACCACCCAAGTGCCCAAGATTTTCAGTGCTCGAAGTCTGCAGACAGTTTGTGGTTTCTCCTTGGAGGGCTGGACTGTGGGAAGAGAGCTCTCTGCACCTTGCCAGTGCATGGGAACAGCTGCAATTTGAAACACAGAAATACTGTTTTACCCCAAGCAGTTTCCAATTAACGTGCAGATGGAAACCACATAGATGGTCTGTGGGAGAGAATACTTGCTTGGCAGAGAATGGGTTATTGCTTTTATGAAATGCCATAAAAGCTGTAGTAGTAGAATGCCTTGGTTTTTAAGATTCCAGCTCCCCATTCAGGGAGCTCAGATTTGTACTGAAAGACTTGATGTTGCTGGAATGTAAACCTGTGAACTGGGATGCAGAAGATAATCACGAAAACACAGGTTTTGTAAAAATTATACCATTCTGTATATAAGGGAGGGAAAAGTAAATTTTGCAGGGGGGAACCTGTCACAGTTTAGCTGTTGGGGGCTGGAGAGAACTAGAAATATCACTGGGCACTAGCAACATAGTGGGTACATGAGGAAAGGCCCAGAAAAGAGCACCTTCTCTCACTCTTGGAATCAGCATACAGAGTAGATGGCATTTTCTTGAAAATTCGTTTTCAGATCCTCACAGCTTTATCCAGAACATGTCATTTTCCAGCTTTAAACTCCACAATGAAGATGATGTTACAGTGGGACACTCCCTTCAAAAACTGTTATGTCCTGCAGCTTACCAGTGTGAACACCCTGCCATCCCTTACATAGGTGAAAGTGCTGCACACCTATGAATATGAAAATCCTTATTTTGAAAGGACTAGAGGACACTGGTTAATCCCAGTTTTAGGCACCTCAGATTTAAACATTTCAGACTTTATTTTTTTCTCAGATTTCCCTGTCTGTAAAACAAAACCAAATTCAATCTTTGCTTGTCCATTGTGATTTTTGAGATAATTACCTGTACATAATTACTTTGTAAACAATTACTTGTACGGGCTTCAGAGAGATCTTCAGATGACAAGTGATAGAAAAATATGGGACATTATAATCTTTTCTGTTTTCTTTCTCTTGCCATCATTATAACTCATTTTATTCCTCTGTTTTTCCACAAATATTGCCAAAAAATGATGATAATGCCAAGCAACCACATCACCAGAAAGTTTTAAAGTCAAGAGGTAAATTTTCTTCTGAGTTCTTTTTTTATTAGCTAAATTCATTGTCATTCTAGTTTCCAAGCATGAGTACTACAGATAATTTCTTTTATCCATTGATATTAGAGCTCATTAGGTCAGGGTGAAAATAAAGAGCCTTTGCCATACTGTATGTAGAACACACTATATGTGGAATCTACACAGTAGCTCCCACCTACTTTCATCATGACCCATGTAGATTATTTTGGGTTATCACAACAGATCAGTTATTATTTGGGCTATTAATATAACCCTAAGCATATCCAGGAGATCGGATGGTTAATCCATGACTAATTTGCTTTGATGTATGCAAATAATGCACACATTAAATATGTCAAAAAGCACAATGATAAGCTTTGCAATGATAAGCATTGCAAATGAAAATGTGTTCTGAACTGTGCATATAGGGTAAAAAAAGTTGTGATTTTCATGGGGATAAAACTCTCAACTGAATTTTACTGTGTTGCGAATAACTGCATACATTTTCTTCTGCAGAGGGACCCATGCTCAATAGAGGGCAGTAGAGGATGAAAATGTAACTGTTATCTATTCACTTTGTTGCGTTCAGATCAATTCTGTGAAATTCTTTTAACTGGCTTTAAAATGGACCCTTTTATCTTGAAAAAGGAGGAAGTAAGAGTGTTGGCCATCTGGGAGACACTCTGCAAACACCCAGATGCTAGCATCCTCCTGTACCATTTACTCCATCAACACATCAAGTTGTGCTGGGTGGATGAGAGAGTGAAAGCATGGGAAGAAGGGATGCTTTTTTTTTCTGGAAGGGGAAAGTCACTAGGCCCGTGCCTTCACAAGGGAAATATCCTGGCATTCCTTTGTGACTGCAGTCTATTAGCTCATGGTGGCCCTGGGAATCAGCGCTCAATTTCCTCAGTGAAAACAAATGAAAAGGTAGGAACTTCCCCATGTACGTGTCAGTATAATTATTCTGCCAGAAACAGCAGCACACTCCAGCTTACAACTGGCAAACTCTGCTGGCTTCAGCCCCAGCTGCAGAAGTCCAGTACCCCAGCTGGGCAATGGGAGGAAATGACACTGCCCCTTAGGAGCAGGAGGCAGCTTTAGCAGTAGTAGCCTTTGGCCTTGGCAAGGTGACTGCTGCCCTCAGGGCAGGGGGAATAAGGTGTTGTGGTGGGCCAGGGAGAGGAACCCAAAGCCTGACTGGGATGTCAAGGAGCTGGGAAACAGCCAAGGTGGAAGGTGGAAAAGGCCAAGGTGGAGCAAAAGCAGGGGAAATCTTTGAGCTGTCTGAGTGTACTGAAGTCTAGACCTAAATATGCTGGAGGCCCTGCCTTTTGCTTGAATCTGCAAGCACCTCTGTGGGGTGGCCTTGGCACAAGTTAGGTTCTCTGAGGCTTGCATATATGCTTGGTTGCTTTATGAAACATATCCCAAGAGCATAATTTGGTTACACGTGTTAAAAATAGCATGATCCTTTCTGCAACAGTCACTGTGCAAACCAATGATGGGATGTGAACACATTTGTAACATGTAATACAAGCCTTTTTGTACCTGCCAAGCATGGATATGTTTGGCATCTCGGTGTCTTTTTCTCCATCTTCCAGCTTGCTCCCACAGCTTCATTCTCTGCCTTGCCAGGGGCCTTCCTATCACTGCTATCTCAGATCTGCCGCTTCTCTTAGTTTTGCGACATGCAGCTCCAGCGCTGATGACCACATTACACTCTCTGCACTGTCACCATGCCTGATGTCAACACCATGCGATGCCTGATCTATCATCCCTGACTGTGCTATCTTTGGTTAGATCCCCAGCACTCACAGTTAGCTATCATGAAACACTAAGGTCTTTTAATCAGCTATAGTAATTAAAGCTTACAAGAGTTCAGGTAAGACCTTACATGTTGTAGCTTTCTGCTTCTTCTTGTTCCCATGCAGAACAGCAGACAGCACCTGAGGTAGCCCACAGTACTACATCAGTGCAGGCTGTGTATTCAAGTTTGTCTTCCTCAGTATTGAATGAGAAATGGAGAAAGTCTACTCCAGCTGACAACAAAAAGCAAGTCTGCTTAAAGAGAAGGACAGGGAGAAAGAGTCTTGTGAATTTGTACAGGGGAATTCAAGGAATTTGAGATGTCAAGGGGAAGGTCTTTTTGGTCCAGAACATGTTATGCAGAAGTCACAAATGTTGGATCTGAACTCAGTTTAGAGACAGATTGGGAAAGGTCCTTGGAAGACAGATAAGAAGAGGGAAAGAGTTGCTTCAACAGGACACAAGGAAGCGTCCTTCATTGATTCAAAATGTCCACACAAAAGAGTTTTCAGTAGGATCCGTCAGCAGCATAAGGTGGGGTAGAATGAGAGTGAGTCCTAATTTCCCAAATCTCTCACAGCAGTCAGCACAGCTGGGAACCTTTCCATAAAAAACAAACAAACAAAGAGAAAAGCAGAGCCACCAGTCAGGGATTTTTTGGACGGGTATTTGCCTGCATCAGCCAGAATTCTTCCATAATGTCCTATATATGAAGCTTACTTGGGCTTCACTTTTAAAAAAAATCACAATCTTTCCCTAAATAGCTCACTCACTCTTCTCTAAATGCCAATATCTAGATGGCCAGAAGGTTCACTGGGGAGAGAAGCAAGACATTGCTGTCTCCTCACTCCCCGGTGACTGAGCTCCTCTGCCTTATAGCTACCCTGCTGCAACAGCTCTGTTCAAAGCTGAAAAACTCCCACTGGTGATGCGAGTACGCTTGGGTCCCAGCAACGAGAGCTGCCTTCTGTAGATGTATTAGTGCAGCCAGCTCAATAGCATATTTTCCCTGGAGGTAGTAAGACTGGTTGGGACAGTAAATAATTAGCTTTTCTGCCTTTGGCTATAGAAATGATTATGAATTTTTAAGCAATGATAGTGATTGAAGCCATTTCTGTTTGCTTTCTTTTAGTTGTGTTACAAAGTTTAGCTTCAAGAAGAAAAATTCCCTCAGAGGAGGCTGACAGACAGGTGGAAAAATACAAAGATGCCAAGAGATCAGAGGTAAATCAATGAGCATTAAGAGCTGGGAGAGAAGGTCTCAATAAAAGGGGGGTGACTTTCATAACAAAGGAATTATCTTTCTTGTTCAGTCCTTCCTTTATCTGATAACAGGCTATTCCCTGAGAAAGTTGGCTCCTGGGCAGTTAATTTCAAGCAGAAGTTGAACATGAAAGTTAATTTTTTGGCAGAAGTTACTTTCTCTTTATTTATTTTTGCAGATTTATCCTTTTTTTTTTTTTTTTTTTTTAATTAACAGGATGCTGAAAGATACTGTGGAAAGTTGTCTCTATTAAGACACAGATAGGATTTTATCTCAGAAGTATACCACCTCCCCATGGCCTGCTCAAGGCTGCCTGGTTATGCCTCCTCTCTTGACAGCAGTCCTGCCTCCAGAACCCCTGTCCTCTCTGGCAGGAGGGCAGCAAGGGGTCCCCTGATGCCATGTTACAAAGTTGGCTCTTGTTCAACCTACTTGGCACAGCTATGAACCTGGAGGTGCTTCAGGTTTTGCACACAATGCCTCTTACTTAGTAACTTTATGTCTTGCTTGTCAACTGAAATCAATATTGATAATAATAAATGCGTTAGCAATTAATTATAAATGAATTTTCATTCCCTGGAAAATGCTTCTAAGGTAAAACATGGAAGGATTTTTCTGAAAGCTCCCTGTTTACCTCCTCTCTGAACCTTGCAATTTTCTAGTGGTTTTAAAATCTTTACTGAAACATTCAGTTTTTTTCAGCTGCTCCTCCACTTTGTTCTTGAACCACCATTTGACTGGGCCAGAAGGCACCTTACGCAGCTTGAATGTTATCTGACTGCTACATAGGGACAGCAAATAACAGACTCCTGCTGCAGTTGCAAACAGGACTGCAAATCAGACCATGCAATAGCAGCAGCTGGAGCGCACAGAGGAGCCCAATACCATCGCATCAGATGAATGTGCGTTTAAAACCTCCTCAAGGTGGCAGTGAGGGCCCAGAACAATTGGCCTTAGGTGTGATGACTCCTAAAATACGCAACTGTGTTATCCCACCATAGTACCATGAGCCGTTTTCCCTGCTGGGAAGAGTAGAATTGGTTGTGATTGCAGACTGGAGATGTTTTTCAAATCAGTGGGAGAAGCTGAAGGAAGCTCCTCCAAGTCCTGCAAGAGGGAGACCAAAACGTAGTTCCCAAAAGAAGGATTTTCCACCTCATGGCGGAAAGTTAGGAGGCTGAACAAAGGAAGGAATGGGAGCTTCTGCTAAACAGAGTAGCTCTATGACTTTAAAATGCTGTTCCCCAAATTACTGCATCAGTGTACAGCTGCCACAAAGAAGACATAATTCCTTACTGTTGAAGTGGCATCAGGGTGGGTGGAGCGACCAGTTAGAAAATGCAACTGCTTGTTCACCCAGCCAAAACCATTTCTCTTCAAAGTCTTCCTTCATAAATTTACAATGATGTTAGCCTTGTCCCACACCTTCCCATGAGCCAGGATCAGGTTAAGTCAGCTCTCTGTAAAGTATTGGTCTAAGCTGTTCTCAATTGTTCTAGTGAAACATCCAGAGGAAACCTAATTTCCAAAGTATAGATTAAAATTTCTTTGCTGCAAATTACGTTGATTTATTTTTGTCCTTCTCACAGTGGCCATGGAGAACAAATGATAGCTGTCCACTTTAAAGCAATTGTTTACATATTAGAAAACTCATGTGTTTTACCCCATAGTCTTTTTCCTCTAGACTAAACAAACTCAGTTTCTTCAACATTTCCTCATCACTCATGTTTTATAAACCTTTTATCATTCCTGTTGCTTTCTTCTGGACAGTCTCCAATTCATCTACATCCTCAATTCTGCTTTGGCCACAGCTGACAATCTGTCACCAAGAAATATGCCACACTTCTGACTGAGATGCTAGAGGTCTGTTTCCAGATTCAGTATTTTTCCATGATAAGTGTAAGCATTTTAGCTTCTGTTAGTACCACTAAATATATATAAAATAAGACAAACAAAACAAAACAGAGTCTCTCATTCTTGAAGGTGATAAGTCAGTTTTGCACTCCAGCAGCTGTTCTCTTAATAAAATGCTCACGTGTTCCTTCACCCTTTTTCCACCTAGCAGCATGGATACTGAGGCAGCCAGCAGTCTTGCAGTTAGCAGCCCTTGTAGAAGAGCCTCTTACAAGGCAGTGCAATTAAAGTCAGCATTCAAAGCATTTCAAATAATCAAAAGACTAATCAGGCCCCAAATAGAGGCAGAATCAAAGAGCCTGGTGTGGAAAGAAACCCAGTGACCCTGAAGGCATGAGCAACCAACCCAAAGAGATTAGGTGCCAACTGAGGGAAATGGGGGAGGAACTAATGGCATCAACAGTGGAACAACAAACAAATTCAGGAGACTTCAAAAAGTGAATAACTGGGCTACCAAACTACATATGTTTTGTAAGTATTTGGGATAAGGAGAAATCTGTGTGGTAGGAGTGCCCAGGCTTGGTTTAATTGCCCACATTGGAAGTCATTGGGTGTTTCCTCCTTGGTATCAGTTGCAGCTACCATCAAACACTTATGTAGTTTTGAAAGGTTCCACACTCACAGTCAAATCAGAAACAATCTCGTCTTGTGCACTCAAAAGCTCATCTATGAGATTAACCTGTATGCATCACATCAATATCCTTAAGCCATGATAATTGCTGTCGTGAGGCTTGAAACTTTTGCTTGTAGGTTGTTTACTCAAAAGGTTTACTCAACTCAAGGGCAGTCTCATTTCCAAAGATTTCTGTTCTGTCTCAGCAAAATACTCAGCAAAATATAGAGTCAGCAGCTCATCTCTGGTTAGAGCTCTTCAACAGGAAACTTCCTTGACTGCAACTTTGGACAAATTCAGGGATCACTCCTGTCTGTTCCCTAAGCTAAGCAGCAGCTTTATCACCCATACATTGGCTCTAAGAATTTTAGGAGAGAAGCAGAAACTCCATGTTATGTGCATCATGGAGTCTTTTTAAATGATAGAACATGGAGCAACTCATCCTAAGGGTGAGACCAGCAAAAAAACAATTTGGTGCAATTAATTTAGCAAGCTTTCAGCCTGATGTTTGTTTAACCAATGTGAATGAGAGCAAAATACCCCCACAGCCCCTTTTAAACACCTCAGCTAAGAAAATAAGCTTGAGTGTGCTAAAGAGCATGTTGATATCCCAAGGGACCAGAGAAAGCGCAACAACAGAGCGCCTTATACAGAAGGGGGAGTGTTAAGCATATTTAAACCAAACATTTCTTTCCCTTTCCTTTGGGATAAAACTATTTCCCATAGAAACTAAGGCTGTGCCCCTACATGTGTAGCCCGGGGAGGGATGCTTTGATGTGAAAGAGAATCCTGGTAAAGTACCGGATGCAGAAGCCAGTGTGGAAATAGGAGGGACTTCCAGAAGCAGGAAAGAGCATTGTCCCAGAGGGGCTTCCATCACCCCCCCCAGGTCGTCACTCAGACTGTCTGGCTAGTTTCCTCCTGACAGTCACTTTGCTGTAAGGAAAGTCTTGTCTTAGACATGGGGCAAAAGTTTATAACTTTTCCCTTACTTTAGAAAGCTGGCAAAGGGAAAATATGAGATTTTATGGCATAATCTAGATATTAAAAAAAAAAAAAGTGAAAATTTCATGAACTATAAACCAAACTCTGCTTTCAAGTGTACCACAGAAAGCTTGGAGAAACCATAATTATTTCAGAAAAGCAGGAGTGCCATAAATTGGTTTTAATTAAGGGAAAAGGGGAGAGTGATTTGGTTCTGTAGGTTTTTAGGAGGAATACAAAGAAATGAATGTGAGAATTACCACAAATTTCTCACGAGTATGTGCACTCATATGCTGCTGGAGCTATATGGTAGGGTGAAGGGAACCTGCACACAAAGTGCAGATGATTTGCTTTAGGTTATTGGAAGGATAGTCTCAAAGGCATACGTTGTGGGGTTCTGTGTGTAAGACTGGTATTGCAAAACTGAGAGCCCACGGGGACCCTGTTCTAGAAAAAAATCTATGGTGCTTTTTCTATCCATTCTTTAAAAGAGCCAACATTACTCTCCCCTTTCTTTACCACTCACTCAGATTTGTGCTAGTTGTGGCCCTGAACTCCAAGAGTGAGCTTAGGCAGAAAGCACTGCTAGTGCCATTGTGTGACATACAAAGAGTCATCCTCCTGCATGCTCATGAGCAGATTCTGGTTACATGCAGAGTCTGTTCAGCAGCAGCAAAAGACAGTATGAACCATAATAACTTTTTATTGTACAGTAAGTCCCTCCCCACTATCTAAGTTTTCACCATTATCAAGTTTCTTGTGGGTACTGTTTCTGAAACAGCTGATAGGGAACTGAAGTATCATTTGATCAGAAGACCTTATCTAGACAAATGACCCTATTATGGTAGTGGGTGAGTTTTGTTTCTGTAAGTATTGCAGCGCGAGGCTTATGGATAATAAACTACATCATCATTTCTTTGTATGTTTTGGCTTGCAGTGACACATCAAGTGGGGCATTCTGCAACAAAGAGTTTGTCAGCACTCCCACTAGAAAGCTGTGAAGGTTTAACACGGCATCCCAGAGTAAAATCTGACACCTTGTTTTGCACCCAGAACAATGTATTTGTTTAATCACTGAATTTGTTGAGTTAGTTCTTTGATGACTGAGGAGAACTTCCCATAGGTGACCTCCGAGGTTAATGATTCAGGTATATTTATTACTAATTTAGCACTTAATGTCTAACTCACATAGATGAAGTACACTCCCTATCTTCAACATCTTCTTGTGCTGTCTACTAAATAGATTACTGCTCCACCTGATGTTCGTATAGCTAAACAGAATATTGGCATATGGATCTCTAAGCACTGACATCTCTGACTGAAGATACAGGCAGCTGGAGGAGGTCAGCAGCTCTGAAAATCAGCCATGGGATCAATGTTACAGCTAAACCTTCAGTGTCACAGCTAAATCTTCAATATCACACCTAATCTGATCAGGACATTTCCCTGGACATCCAGTTGGCAACTCAAAGTCCTTTGAAATAGAACCCACAGCTTCAGGAAGCTCCAAGCCCTCCTGCACAAGGACTGGTTTCCTCTCTCACTTTAATGGGAATAAGAGTATTTTGCTCTTGCATAGGGAGCCCTGAGGTGTATTTAATTAACGCTCATTATGAACTCTGAGAGGAGCTTGAGACATAAACATTATTATAGCTTCAAAGCCTACGGGATCACTTAGGTTTTATTCAGCTCTCTTATGCTGGCAAAGTTCTTACTAACCTCTGGAAAATCCAAGCAGATGGAACAAAGTTGTCAGAATTTGGCCCATAATGTACCTGTCTCTCACTCCTGGGCTGGACTTCTCTCTAATTCATCTGACATTCTTCAGGCCCCATCTATTCATTGACTTGAGCAGGTATTCAGAGGTGTTGCTCCCACTGTAATGGTTCTCATAAAAACACATGCTCACTATCAAACAGTCTGGCCCTATTAATAATAACTTTCAGGGGAACAGAGAAAGAGGAGACAAGAAGTAGATTCAGTTTAATAAGATTTTTCTTTCACCCAAGTTTTATGTTATTTTCTTTTATCTTTTTATCAAGGCAACTGTATTCTGTAAAGCCTCAGGGTACAATAAACAACAGAAGGTGATGCAATGGCTGCTCATTATTGCTTGATGGGTGAATCATCCTACTAGCTGTTATCTGCCTTATTGGAACAGATCACTCGAGGGCTGCATTGAACATGGGCCACAAAATGTAGCACTGTTTTAATGTCATGATGTGACACATCAGACTCTTTATTTCTAGATGAGATTCCTTTCAATTGCACATAGATAAAATCATAAGGAAGGGTGCCCATGGGATGTATTAAAAATTATTCCTGGCCCTTATTTTTATCAAAGCTCAGTTGGTACCGACTGGCCAAATCCTGCAGCCCATGCTCATGCCAGTGAGCAGCTGTTCATGCAAAAAATTCCACTGATTCAACAGGCCATCTCAAGCGAGCGACTGCTCCCTTTTCAGAATGAGTGCTGAGGTTTTTCTTACCCCACCCTGCTGTTTCACACAAAATACCACATCCTACATAGTTTTTATGGTATACCAGAGTACTCTTTTTTTTTTTTTACTGGGTTTTATGAATATTGTATTACTGTGACCAAACTGAGAATGTAATGTTTCCACGAGCAATATCTGATCATTAAAAAATTCAATGTAAATATACCCTACCGAAAGCAAAATTCCCTCTTTTCTCTTTCTCACACATGATGCCTACATGAGGACCTCAGTAATTAGGATTCTAAAACCTGACCTGCTTAGCAGAGGAGGCTGTTCCGTGGGTTTGTACCTGAGGTCCTCTAACCAAATGATACTTTTGATGGACAAGGTCTAACTCTTGGTGTTAGCTATACAATTTAGCAGCTGTGATACGCTTTTGCTTTGGATATTTAATTATACTGACCTATTGCCTTACATCTGGACTCCATGAAAACACTTCAGTCCTCCAGGAAGCAGGCACAGGCACAGCAAAGAAAATTTGTGACTTTAGGAAGTACCTCTGCCGAGCTGTCTCTAGTCAGATTCTGCAAACCAGACCTTGTTTACTCCACAGTGTTTTGTGGCATTTTCCCCCTTTGTTTCTTTCAAGTCTATGTGCGCCATTTCCAAACCCAAAGCTTTCAGCATCTAAACTAACAACCGTTAGCTGTCCCCTGGGAGCAGGATGTGGTACTGCATGGCTATGACCAGACCACATGGTGCCTAGAGCAGAAAGAGAGGCTTACACTTCATGCTGAGCTATCTGTGTAGAAGGAGAAATTAGGACAGTGAGGGCTGTAATAAAGTTATACTGTTGCTTGTAAACACGACCCACTGTATTGTCCAGTATTCACATAAGGATATCTTTCCTCTTTGCACAATGGAAGAGATACATAACAGCAAACGGGTCTAACAGCCTTCATTATGTATGTCACCAATGAAAGAATTTAAGATGACAAACACAGTTGCCTGAACAAAACCAGTCATGTGGCGGTAGGGCAAGACAGGGCCACACCACTAAGGTTGTAGAAACTTAAGGCAGTAAAGCAGCCCACAGGTGAAAGGGATGCGCAGATCTCCCCATGCAGCCATTCAAAGAAGGCTAGGTAGGCTTGCAGCTGCAGAAAAACCCAGGATGGTTTAGGAGTGGTTGCTTGGAGCTCTGTTGGTCACCCTTTCCCTAAAGGAGCAGCACAAAGTCTAAGCAGTAGCCTCAGTACCTACTTAAATATCAACATCCTTTACGAGTCTCACAGATGCATGAAGTTCACCTAACCCTCCTCCCCATGTAGCAACACAATGAAGTAGTAAGTAGAGAGGGATACAGTAATCATCTCTATCTGTATGGTTCATCATGGAATGTATTTGGAGGCCAGAATGTGGCTCTTAGTGTACACCTACTACTAAGCTCCTTTCAGCAGCATGTTTTGAAGACCAATTTGTCTCTTATCTTTTAATTTGTTGTACAGTTGAGAAAGAAACTGTTCAGATATAAGCCCTTTCTCCCTTTTGCCATTAACATTTTTTTTTATTTAAAAGATTTACAGTGATGGCAATGAATGCTCACACATTAGAAACAAATGATGCCACCAAATTTTTATAAAAGAGACCAGAAAGAGACATTGCTATGATTTCTATTTAGTCACATTTTCTTACGAAGGAGTGTTTCCAAGATGAAAGAAGTAACTGTTATTGTAAAATACTCTCCATTATGAATCCAGAAAATACAGGAAGTCGAGCAGTCTTTTTGTTCATCCAGCTACTGCTGCTGCTGGAGACAAAGCAAGTCATGCATCTACATAGTCTTATGTTGATTTTGCTTTTCTTAGACAAAAGCTTTTGTAAGGGGTGGGGTCAGTCAACAAGAACGGAGGAAAAGGGATTTGCAGTTACAGCTGTACTGCCTTCTGAGTGCTCTTGGTCAGCCTTCATCTATTTCATTGCTGTATACATTAAGCTATGGTGAAATTGGCCCAGACTGAGAGAGAGAAGAAAATCCCAGAATAATGCCAGCTTCCTGGGAGAAACCTTGCCCATGGAGATATGGAGCAGCAAAGGCCTCCTGACCTAGTACCCCATCCAGCCTCTCCAACCGCAGCACATTGGGTGTGTAAACACAAAAGAGGTATTGATGGTTCCCTTCCAACCCTCCATTTTTAATGACGTTTCATATGGGAAATTGGAAAGCTGTTGACCTGCTCTATGGCTGGGGAAAATATTTCTGAGAACGCAGCCAAAAGTTCTTTCCTTGTTAATTTTTAAGAGTTCAAAGGTTAATCAAAACTTCAAC
This sequence comes from Lathamus discolor, assembly GCF_037157495.1. Classification (NCBI taxonomy): domain Eukaryota; kingdom Metazoa; phylum Chordata; class Aves; order Psittaciformes; family Psittacidae; genus Lathamus; species Lathamus discolor. The sequence continues at coordinate 110,634,661 of NC_088884.1, forward strand.
CTATGATAAATTTCGATCAAGTCTAAGGAAGCACAGGTTTAAAATCTTCTGGAAGAAAATCTGAGAAAGATGAGCAGATTTGGAGACAATTTGAGACAAAAGCGTGTAGACCTCACTTGCTCAGAACAGTCATATGCTAGAGGCGTATTTATTTTTCCTAAATTTCAGCATTTTTTACATCTGCTTGAAAAATAAAATAGAATGAATTGTACAAATTGCATTGTACTTACATTAAATATAGTTTTAGAGCCTTCTAAGAGAAAAGGATTTTGCCCTTCCGGGTTTTGCTTTGTTACACTTCAATTCAGGGTAATAATATCAAGCTAAGGAGACTAATTCTCATAGGCTATATCTTCAGCAGCTGGAAATCAGTATGGTTTAGCAGAGTTCAGTTCTATAGATGAGTCCTTGACACCATGTGCTATTTCTCTCTTTGTTGCCTACTTGAGCTGAAAGGTGGAGTGGGTATATATGTCGTGAGGTAGGCAAAAAAAAAAACAAACATATATATATATATATATATAAAGGAGGAATGAGGCAAGTTAATTAGATGACAAGAAAAGACAGGAAAGTCCCATGAAAACAGAAGCAAAGCTGTCCCTGCGCTCACTGACCTGAGTCCAGAGACATGTGTTAACAGCACACACCGCAGCCTGAGGCAGAAAAATGTGATGTGGTTGACAAAACTGTGGCATGACTAAAGACAGAGCATGTGAATTGTATTTATGTACTAGTCTCTGAAGTGGAGAGCATATTGTCAAGCAGCCCGAGGGAGCTGTATCATATGCGGCTCCGTGTGCAGCATAGTATAGCTGTATCCCATTAAGATGCTAGTAACGGAATATATTAAATATCCTCTTGGAGGCTAAGGATCCAATCCTTCTGCACTGAAATCAATACAATTTTTGCAATTTATTTTTAATGGGTAGAGAACCAAAACCTTTCAGCTGTTACTCATCTGAAGGATTCACATGCATACACAGCAATCAGTCAGACTAGCAGAGAGCTCTGTGGCTTGCACTCCCAAAAATGCCCTGCCATAGTCACATCAGAATGCCTAGGGATAGGCTTGCACTGGTATACAGGGACAGACCTGCTACTGCTATGCCTGTACCCTGCCCGAAAGCCAAGTGATTCATTCACTGAGACAAAGCTATTGAACACTGTCTTTCAGAGCAAGTAGACCAGCCTAGGGCAGAGAAATATGTTTTCTGATTGTAATATACACCTGGATGTATCCTAAAAGATATAGGATTTTACAGTCTGCTGTTACAAAAGCCATCACCTGCTTCTTTCCTTCCTTTTTTAACCTTTTTCTTTCTTTCTTTCTTTCTATTTTTTTTTTTTTGTTTGGTTGGTTTTGGTTTTTAGCTTCATAGCTCACCTCCAGCCATGTAACTTGTGTGTACGATTTTGCTTCCAGCTCTCTCCGGAAATATGCAGAGCCAGAGAAATAATCAGAGCTTTAGTACACCAGCTTCCTGCACTGCTTCTTAGGGAGAACAGGCTGGGTCCTGTTCTGCCTTCCCCAGGGCAAACAGAGAGGATTCTGCTGGTCCTGGTGGAGCTAAATGAAGGTAAAATATCAAAAACCAAGAAAGAGTCATCCGTAGTGGGGTCCTGGGCTAAAAATATGGGGCAGTTCCCTAAAAAGCCAGCTGCTGGGTTACACAGGAGTTCCCTTTAAGGAGCAAAAAAACAGTTAAGTTTTCCATTTGAAGTGAACTTGAAAATATAATTTAGTGCATCCTGAAGCCCTGTTGGCCCATTAAAAAAAAAAAAAAAATCCCACAATGTGCGTATGTGTAGTGGACCAAATGCTGTAGGTGGGCAACAGTGGACCTTTCACAGGTGGTGGTGTCCTGAAGCATACATAGCTCCTCCTCAAAAGAGAGGCTGAGGAAGGAGCCAGCTCTGGGTCCTGCAGCAGCCAGACCTCAGTGTGCCCCTCGGGAGACTGCTGCAGTAGAGAGCACAGCTTCTGGCCACAGCACAGCAGGTAGGGACTGTGTTGTTTAATAAATTATCCTGTTGCATTGCTACATATTGCTAGCCCTATATAGGTAAACCAGGATAAATCTGAAGTGCAGGCCACAGAGCAGATTTTAGGTGACTCATTTTAGGTTAATCTCATTCCCTTAGCCATCCATCATTCCATACATCCAAATAACAGCCCATAAAGGTGAGGTCACTTTGAGATTTTCATTTCACAGGCAGGCATCTTCATCTACTTGGAAGGATGCAATCTGAGTTTACATGAAGTGCTGCACAGCAGTAGCAGGTTCAGCTGCTTATGAAGAAATCAGTTACCCCACAGTGGCTCTGGTATTTCTGGCTGCAGCCAGCTGTGTGAGGCAGAGGACTAAACCAAAACACCATACCTCAGGATGGTTTTTCTCTTGTCTGTATTGTAAGGACCACACAGCAGTTTTCTTAAGAATGACAGACTGCTGCATTTCTGGACACAGTGAGACACAGTGATAGTGAATACACCCCTTTCTCCCACAGCCAGCTTCATAGTCTTGGAGCTCCGCTGCAAGGTCTCCGACAGGATCGTACCACTGTGACCTGGATGTTTTGGTCTTACTGATATCCCTACTTTCAGGGTACTTTCTGAGAAATGGATATATATTGCCTGTAATTCAAGCAGATACAAAATCTATAGCATGATATGGAGATCACAGAACAAAAACAGCATAGAGGGGGCTCAAGCTTTTTTCTGTGAAGCAGCAACGGGCAAACCCCAGAACCTGAAATCAGAAATGGCATCAATTTATCAAGACAACTAAGAGACAAGGAACCACCGAGGCAAAGAGAATAGCTGACCTGAGAGTTTGCAGTGCCGTGGACAGTCCACCAAGAGTCCAAATGACACCACCAGGAAGGGATCAGGTATAAACAAATGCCAATCCATGGCACTGGAAAGCACAGAAAGATCATAGAATGGTTGGAAGGGACCTTAAAGATCATCTAATTCAAAGCCCCTGTCACAGGCATGGATACCTCCCACTAGACCAGGTTGCTCAAAGCCCAATCCACATCCCTGGCCTTGAACACTGCCAGGGATGAGGCAGCTACAACTTCCTTGGCCAGCCTGTTCCAGTGCCTTACAAACAGAGCAGGGTGACAAGACCTACAGACTGAAATGTCCATATTCAGACTCCCTTCTTAGCACTAAATTCTACTGAGGTACTCTAGGAGTGAAAAGTGTTTCATCTACAACTGGTGACCATATCTGGATCTCCCCGGCACTGAAGCAAAATATTGTCTGCATGCTCCCAACATGAAAGTTAAACATTTTCTATGTATTTTCTAAGCATTCTCATTTTTTCTGTGTTATTAGCAATACTTTTTATATATTCACACTAATTTGCTTCCAAGGAGACAAAATCATTCCTGAGTTATCTCTACCAGACATGTTTACTCTAGAAAGAATCCCTTTCCCCCTGTATTCCTTAAAATTCTATCATCTTCTAAATTATGCAGATTGCTATGAACTTTCTTGGGTTTTTTTACTCATCTCTCTCATCTTCTTTTGTTTCTTTGGGGGGTTCTTTGGTTTGAATGTTTGAATAATCATTGCTTTTACTTGCAGGTAGTTTCTTTAAAACCAGTAGAATCTTCTTTTCCAAATGTTCAGTTCTGGCTTTTAGCAGCCTCAGAAACCGTTTCTACCCACTTGTCAATTACAATTTTGACTTCCTTTTAAAAATTCTTTCCTCCAGCTGATTTGGCCCACAACCATTCAAGAAGGGCATCCTCTATCCTCCCCCAGCACTACTGATGGGGCTGGAAATACCCATGGGATGCTTTGCTTGGTCACAGCGCACTAAAATAAGCAGTGGTGTCTTGGCCACCAGGAACAGCTGGGCCTCCAGCCAGCTGGGGTTACTACACGTGTTTGAATGGTGATGGAGAGGCCAACATCTGAAGAATGTTTCTTGTGGTTTCCTATATATCTTACCTTTCCACAGCGTAGTAACACAGCAGTCAACTCTATCAGGCCACAAATATTTATTAAACAGCATTTTTGTCCAGTAGAGTTATGGCATTAAAAAAAAAAAAAAAAAAGGAAAAGCATGTGTTGCTCATACTTTTCCTCAAAACACTGATTGTGATCTTACTGCTTGACTTTGTGGGAAGCTGTTTCAACTAGGACTGAGTGCAGAGGGCAGGTTTCAATTTGTTAGGCTCACACTTAAGAAAACTGCTCCTACCACATCAGATCTCTGGCAGTACAGACTGTATCATACATCTAATTGAAGAAACAGAGGATGAGTTGGACTTTGCTTCTACAAATGGAGCTGTGCAGATGGCACAGTGCTTACAAAGAGGCAGGAATATTGTCTTTTGATCTCAGTAGGAGGGTGGGGACAGAGGAGGGGGAAATGTGATATTACCCACAAGCTGGGGAAAGTTTCAAATCTCTGGTTCAAACAGGCAAAGTATTTGCTGCTGGGTTTCTGCTTTTATCCTTCTGATCACCGGTATTAGGTCCTGATGCCCCTTGTTTATTCTTAATGAGTTTGTAGTAATTTTTAAAGCAAAGTTAAGATACACTGGAAGATGTACAAACTCAGTTCTTGAATTAGAAACTCTAAAGAAAAAACTTCCAAAGCACCAGTCAGTAAAACATATTTTACTAATGTTAAGTTTTCTTTTTTTATGAATAACAATCTGAAAATCCTAGAGCAAAGCAAAATTTCTGGTAGGATAAATGGGAGATTTGCGATTTGCTTGGACTTGGACAAAATTTATGAAGCAGCAACGCTGATTTAACTGAGTAAAGAGCAATAGATTTAAGATATGAATTTGACAAAACAGCTGTTGAAATAAGACTATGTCATCTGCACTCAGTTTAACCATACTATCAAATAGCCATGCCGAAATCAGTAATATTACAGAGAAAATTACAAGAAGAATGGCAGGGGTCATTCTGTGCAGTTCTGTAATCTGCTGAAATGAACATCCTGACACAAAGTCAGATTGATAAGTAAAGAAAACAAACAAAATCCCAGTATCTCTGAATAGGAATAGATCCTTATGAACACAAAATACTGCATGTGGGTTTTTTTGTTTTTTTTTTTTTATTTATATTCAAAACATGAAAAAAAAACACCACAAGAGAAAAAAAAAACACCACCTCATATTTACTAGTTTTGAAAACCTTGAAATTTTCCAAAGAAATTTGGAGAATTTTTGTTTTCCATTTCTTGTTGAATACCATAGTGAAAATATCTTCTAATCTCAAAATACATCCTAGTAGTTTAAAAGACCAGTTCCATTCTCTCTGTGTGTGTATCTCAGAGAGAGGAGGAAGAACCTTCTGAGAGCAAGGCCGATTACTCAGCATGATGAGTAATTCCCACGCCCTAACATAAGAGCAAACTGAGAAGACCCATGCTTGGCCCCAGAGCAAGGTATTCAGGTATTGCACTTTTTCATTACATACTTCCAGTCCTACTTCCTGTAACCACATTGTCATGGAAGACAATATGACTTTTTTTTTTCCCTTATTTGCACTGCAGAAGGTAGACAACAACTTTAAAGAGACCTTGCTTGATTTATAGGGTCTCAAGCCTTTTGGTCACATTTGTCACTTAAGAAAAAAAGCCATTTAACTTCTGTGTAAAGTAACATGTTAGCAAGAGAGAGGAAAAGCAGGCTTTTACGTGGCACAAAGAACTCTACATTTAAAGCAGAAGAAAAACTCATCAGTATTCAAAATACCTTCTGTGTGCTGTAAACAGGCTGATATTTATGCCAAGTCAGCAGAAGAGGTGAAAAAAGCTGAAGAACAGTGTATGCAACTGCTACCAGAAATCCCATTCATATAGATGAATTAGCATGGATGAGCCAATTTTGTGGGGGGTTTTGCATTAATTGGCTATGACACTAGATATAAGGCTCAGAGACCAGTGTTGACTCTTCTAACAGTTTGAATAACTAATCCAAACTCTCAAGAGAGGAAGTTTTATACAGGACCTGAACTTAGAACACGTGAAAAATCCTGCTCACAAGTTTATCTGGTTCCTCACTACTTTTTTTCCAGATTTTTTCAGTGAGTGAGAAACTAATTAAGTGAAAGACGCATGAAAGCCTTTGCAAACTGCAGAAACCTGCAGCATGTACTCATAGTGCAAGATGTCTAATTCTTTATGAAAATAATAAGCCAATTTTTGTATCTTGGGCTGCAATTCCTGCCGGGAGATGATTCTCTCTTTCTCTTCATTGACTACAGAGGGAGCCAAGTTTCCTCAGTTAGCTCAGGTAGGTGCCTAAATTTTTGTAGCTTAAATACCTCTAATGTTTCTAATGTGAAGAGCATAAGCAAACAAAAAAGCTTATTCCCTTAAATTTTGCAATCATTTTGGTGACACAACCTTCCTGGGTCTTCAGTCGGTCTGTTTCTCCTCTACATATGTTTCAATGTTTTCAACTCAGGACTTTGTGTACTTTTCCTATGCCCAATAAAGAGCAATAGGAAAGGCAGTATCATAGTGTAGTTAGCAGATGCAGCAAGTAAAAGTCATTACAGGGGGTGAATATAGTAAATTAAAAGCAATAGACATATTAGTTAAAGTTGAATTTTGCTGACAAAACTATGAAAGTAGTAAATCTGTGTTCATCTAGGGAGGAAGCTCCTAAACTATCTGTGCTTACTTTTCTCCAAGCTTACAGCTTCCAGAAGAATATGGAGGATACTCTGTGCTCAGGAAGACATTTCTGAAGGACATAAACAGAAGAATCATGGTGGCAAACACCTCAGCCTGTAGCATTCCACATCTTCACAGAAAGCTCTGCTAGAAGAGATGCTCACTGCATAATAATTGCCAAAACCTCTACAAGCTGCTAGTCACATCCTGACGAGAAATGGCAAATGGGTCAGCCTCATTCCCAAACAACCAGACCATCCCAACCCCCAAGAATACATAGGCTTGGGCAAGTGTTACGAGACCAAATGCTCCAGACCTCTTGGGATATGGTGAAAGATGAATACCTCATCAGCCTCTCTCCTGATTAGCACTTTGAACTCATACAGTGGGGTGAGATCCCATTTGAGGAAGCTGCAAAAGGTGGCACAGTGAGCGCTTTGCTCCCAAGGAAGGAAGACATTTGGTGGACTATTAACTATTTGCTGAACAATTAATTATTTACTTGACTTTGTTGCAAATGGGAATAATCACAGACCAACCATGTTCACGTGGCTTCTTCCTAGAATTCTTGAGACTGACAACATTGCCACTCAGTTCCTTTAAATTTTATGTTATTTTTTGGTGATACAAAACTTTGATCGAAGTGAGGTTTTGTGAGAGCAAACAATCTTCTTAGATGTGAAACACTTTTTCAACAAAAAGTACAATCAAAGTTAGCACACATCCACAGATATTTCAGTCCTTTGGCTCTGCATACTGATGACATAACAGTTTGTCACTAATTCCTGAGCTGCTCTGTGCTAGTACAGCTGACTCTGCACAAATAGTAAGAGCATTGTCCCTGCCGAGTACAGACCAATGTGACCCCAAAAAGAGGTAGTAACCTGGTTCGTTCTGATTTTGACATCATGGTTAAGTCAGAAAAGAAACACATGTCACTGACAAAACAAATTGTAGGAGGCAGACCAGACGCGTGTGCCTAAGATACCCCTAAAGAAAGCTTGGTAGACACATTCCTGTTAATGCATTTAGCCTGCTGTTGTGCAGAAGTAACCCAGAAGAAATGTTATGCCAAAATATTTCATTAAATAGAATTGAGAGTCTACCTGGTCTAATCATGTGCTACTCCTGCTGCTCGTACTGTCTTGCCTGGAATTTGAAACACTGTGTATGTGGAGAAAAAAGGTTAATTTAATGAAGCCTTGATGAAAAGCTTTGGGAATAGTGACATCAGCTGAGCATCTGTCCTTCTGTGCCTTCACTACCAGAGTTCACCTTGCTGTGGCTGCTGACTGAACGATTTTGCTTTTTTTCCAGACTTACTCATAAAGGTAAAGCAAGGTTGCCCACAGCCAAAAGCAAGCAATTCCAGGTCATGCTGTTCCATATGGCTGCATCAGACCTATTTTCATCTGACTAGTGCTTCTGGCGTTGTAAAAAGTAACATGGGAAATCCCTGTTTTGAGGTAATGCAGAATTAGAGATAAGTGGCTCTGCAAAAACCCGAGGCTGGTGAAGTGAATTTGGATTAAGACCACAACCGAAAGGGTTTTGAAGCTGTTCTTTCTGCACAGATGAAGACACGCACACATGTATATCATAATTATGCTTGACATCTTCATACCTGCATGTGCATCTCTACAGACATTAGCAATTATGCTACTCACTACAGAGATGAACCAATGTGGGTGTGGATAAAGGAGTAGCTGATAGTATCTTTTTCTGATAACATAAGAGTTCAGAGGATGTGGAAAACACAAAAAGAAATTAGATAACAATTGTTCACTAAACACCTCCCTGCTGAGGGAGACAAAATGTTCCGAAAGACAGAGGAAAGCCCATCGCGAAAAAAGAGAGCTGCTGCAGTTCCAAGCCCACAGCAACGTAGGGTTCTGTTGGCGGTGGGTCTGAGCTCTTATTTCTGCTGTCCACAAGCTATGGTAGAATTTCAAATGTGTTGCAGCTCACAGCCCTTGGGAGGAAGAAAGAGGCTTCTCAGTACATAAAATCACTCTCCTATTAATATTTTTTCCTTCCACTCAGGCCTGTGATTTGTTGGCCATATTTATAAGGTAACTACAGATGCAAAGCCTGGCGAAGGGAATCGTTCCCTAAATTGCTCTTTCAATCTATTGTTTACATTTCCTTGGATGAGGAGACTCCAGTTCTGCAGAACAAGGTCATACAGAAATTAGGCAGGCCAAAAACACAGGAAGAGAGGGGATGTCACAGTCATTCTGCATTTACGGGGTAATCAGAAGGGAGAAACCCTGAAACTACTTCTACTTCCCTTAAAGGGTGGCAGGTGGGGCGTGGATGATAAAGCACTAAGTGAAGCCAAAGAAAGAAAAGATTTCCATCGATTTCAAAAGTTTGCACCAGGTCTGTGCTGGAAAGGCTCATTGCCTTCAATTCCAATCAGAGGAAGCAGAGAAGACACCCCCACAAAGGCACCAGAGCAGGAGAGGACCTGAAAGGCAAAAGTGCTCTGAGAACAAAGTGGCAGCAAGCCGGCAGGAAGAGAGCTGCAGGGGCAGGGGCTGTTCAAAGATAAAGGCTTGCACACCTTTCATAATTCGGAATAAAACCTTCTGATCCAGACAGACATATTTAAATAATTCTGACTCATCTAGTGGCAAATACACCTCCATGGCAACTCCCTAAACCTAGCTAACATAGAGAAACACCCAAGGAATATGTTTGGGAATGTTAACTTAGCCGCTTCCAGCTTGGTTCTTAATACACTGGAGCCCTCTTAAACAAGGAAAGAGCTCTTGAAAGAAGCAACTTGTTCAAAGAATTGATTTCTTTTTGCTCCAGAAGATACAAAGAAAATACAGTGGAACCACGGAAAAAATAAAATCCCTTTTGAAGAAGTAAACCAATTAATAGAAAGAGAAGAGAGAAGTGATTCTGCTGGTATGATCTGATCGAGCAGGGTTTTTTATAAAAATAATGAGGGCCAGTTGTTCACTCTTTATGTAAATCTACCACAAACAACCGCTGGAGAGAAACATAATAATATAACAGCAAGACAGCACGCTTCTCGCCCCTCATCCAGAGAACCCCAGTGAAACTCCCTCGCTCTGGGAAGTCACGCAAGGAGTAGCAGCAGCATCTGCCAACACCCTGAGCTCAAGAGACTAGGATGATCTTGAAATGGGGGGGAAGGAGGCCACTGTAAAAATCTTTCTACCATCTGCCTCTTTTAAACACTTTGAAAATGAAGTAGATCCTGCCCAAGTTTACTGCTGATTGACCCTATGGCCATGAACACACCACCGTTCTTAGCGTTCCTGCTGGGGTGGGATCTCCTGATCTCATTCACATTCAGCAGGACATGGACACATATCCCATGGAGCAAATTGGCAATGTGCTTTCATCTCTCATCCCCTTCATTTTTTTGTTATGCCTTTGCCCTGCTTGGTGCCTTGCCTATTTAGGCTTCACAGGTGAAGGGTCCCTCTATGCTTCCTGCTAGGGCAGAGACTTACCCAAGCCTGCCCTCCCCACCGACTGCAGGCACAAGCACAGCAAGCACAACGAAGCTGCATTGACCTCTGCCTTTTGAGTGAGCTCCTCCTACAGCCATCACAAAACAAACACACAAACAAATGGGTACAATGGGTCAGAGACACCTCCAATATAACTATGCCGCACTGAACAAAACCAGGTAAGTTTCAGAAAGATTTTAAGCAAATAAATCCTCCCTTTCAGACAGTTGTAGCTAGGATGTGACACAACACTGGGTTTTCCCATCACCCTCTGGTCTGTACTCAAACAGCCCAGAAAAAACTAGCCCTGTAAAACAAAAGCAGCTTCACTAAGAGTCAGTGGGTTTGGTTTGGGTTTGTAGTGCTATAATTCAAAGCAATTCAAGTTTGTCTAGGTATCTGATATGTCTTCACTCTCTAAACACTTACTCCCTCTATCTCATTGCACATCTCATACAAACAGTGTCTTTCCTGAAAAGGCATGAAAAAAGCAATGAAGTTCCTATCTCTTATACTTTTTTCCTGCAAAGCTAAATTGATAATGAGAATGAATTATGAATGCCTTTCAGTTCAGCTTCAAAAATATGAGGACCAAATTCCCTTCGATGATTGTCAATTAATATGGACATGCATGTGCTCATTAGAAAATATAGTGCATCAAGATAGAGAGATAATATTGTGGTTTATGCATTTAAGCAATAAAATATCTTTTCCTTTGAAAACAGAATGGGCTTCTACCAGGGTAGCGAAGATGGTAGAGGAAATGAACTTTGAAGAATGTTCTTGAAGAAGAGAGGCACAGATATTGCACAACTTTCTCCTTGGGCATGACGATCGGTTGATGGGTTTTTTGGTGGATTACACAGCTCATTGAAGTTTTACATTGTCTGGAGCATGCTAAACATAGTAACACCCTTTCTAATGCCAGCACCTTTGCCTATAAAGCTAATAAAACAGGGCCAGGTACCTTTTATGGCCTAACCACACAGTGTAGCACTTGCCAGCATCTTTTGGAGGCTCCACAGATGCCCTGCAGTCTAATACATAATTACTATTTTTCATGTGTTTATTTCAGTTCAAAGTGTGTGCATAATGTGGTGCAGCTTACCAGATTTCATAGCGGGAAGCTGAGGTTATACCTTGCATGCCCTGGGGTAGGTAGGCATGAGGGGGCCTCCCGAGGGTGCAAAGCCTGGGAGGACAGTGTTGTGGATGGAGGTAAGCAAACCACAGAAGCGGGAAGGAGCCAAACAGTGTGGCATTCCCCATGCTTACAGTTGGGAATAGTCCTCACGTACACTTTTCTTTGGCTCGTGTCAGGAGTGTGCTAATAATTAGGCAGCAAAGGCAATCTGTGGTCCAGCTTGCTCCCTGGCCCTGTTTTATTTAGCTGCCTAGATGTACATATGATTTCACTGATACAGCACTCACAGAGACAAGAATCAGACCTTGCCTGGGAAGATCCTGCTGATAAAGGCTGGAGACGCATTCCCTCCTGGATCAAGATTAAAGAGACCCTTAGGGAGCTGGTTATAAATTCCTGACTCTCAGGTTGCTGCTATTTCCTGAACTAAACTAGAGGAGCACTGTACTAGCTGGCTGTGGGTTATGAGATATTTAGCATCACATAGAGATTGGTGAAACCGGTGATAACCCTACCTTGTCACTGCTCCAATGCACCCCTTGGTCCCCTTCTTTTGGTGCTGGATGAAATGGAGCTGGAATAGTTGTACTGGCCAAGGAGCTCCACCTTCCTCCAGAATGCAAATGTCAGCTAAGCAGGTGATGTTCCAGTTTCCATCTGTAGTATTAAGAAGGGGTGCAGAGCTGGGGCAAGGAAATACGGTGTTTCTCTAGATATGGTGTATTTGATTCTTAATAGAGTTTTTAGAATAGTCATAATCATGCAGTGTTCTGTGATCTTAGTGCTTTTGGGTATTAACATTTCTGAGGTCTCAGTGTGAGTCTCAATTATTGAAATGGCCAAGATTCTGGCAAGAAACCACAGGGAGGAAATCAGTTCTGTGTGAAAGATGCCAGGAGGCAAATACTATTTACATAGAGTGCAGAACTACAGAAATATAACAGTATGTAAATTTCTTGACAGATGCCCTGTTTGGCAGCTGCTCAGATGCAAATTTCACCCTCAGCCAGATCTGCAAAAGCAGAGATCTGTAATCCAGGGTGGATGTGATTTGGTAGAAATTCTGGATGACAACTTACAACTCCCCAAACTACTACTGAATTTACAAAGAAATAACAGATCAGGGAACTGTTAATGTCTGTGGGACTGAACCAAGCAAGGTCCCTAAACATATAAGAAACCTCAGTGAAGTCAAGAGAGACTGCTGCTTCCATAATCTATAAAAAGATTACTTGCCTGACTCAAACATGCTGAAGAAGGTATTGCCTACTGGGCAAAAATCTGGGAACTACTTGAGACCTACTCCAGTAGGGAATCTAACATCAAACAACACTAATTTCTCATGTCTGCTTGGTGCCTTCCAAAACATGAATTTGGATGGGTGTGCATCTCCTGTGGCAGCTAAGGCCAGAATTGGCATGGTCACTGCCAACACAGGGGACACCCAGTGAGGAGCCTACCTCAGAGAGTAGGTGAGAACTAAGGCATGTCTTTGGGGAAGTTCGACTTGTTCACAACCATATATGTTCAGTGGTTAACCTTATTTCTAATAAGACTGAAAACTGGAATTTTAGGAGATTTGGAAGAAAATTCTGAATTGCTCCTTTCTTTAGGAGATGCAGGATGGAAAAGTGGCAGATTTGCAGCTTAAAGTGGTGGAGTTTTACCAGTTTTTAATCATAGCCTGAGGGTGTTTGAGTATACTTAACCCAGGACCCAGTTATGACCAGTCTATTAGAAGACATCTTCAAGTTATTAACAAGCTGACAGGGTTCACTGGGAAGGTCTCTTTGAACTACAACTGAAAATTCAAACTGTAGTTGATTAGCAAGCGCTCCTTGTATTTAGGGGAAAGACATTTTCTGCTTTTGCTCACCAGAAGGTCTCTGAGCTCAGCCTTGTGCAAATACCCAGTGACTATGATTTTCCTTTGAAACCAGCAGCTTCCTCCTGTAGAACATCAGTGTGACCATTTTGTGTGCTTCTATCACAGGATGCTGGGCACATGGCCCATGCCGACGTCCCCATGGAGTGCAGTCTTGCCTCCTGCCCAGAACAAGAAAAGCTAAAACAACTCCAGCATAAATCTGTCAGCTAGATTTTATTCCATTAAGAATTTCAGGCATTATTGCCCTTCAGTTAATGTAGGGGGAAATCCTGCTTCAGTTTTGAGATAGTTTCTGCTTTGAAGCACCTCTGCTTTTGGAGTCATAGCCCTGGGCATATTCCTAGCACCTATGTCCTATCCTGTCACAAGCCAGGCAAGCTGCTCCCTCACATCTTTTAAGTGATATACCTACTCTGCGACAAAAACATCCTGCCCCAATCTGTTTCCTTCATTTCTCCTTCCCACCCACCAAATGTTACTTTTTAACTCGAAATAAACACTCTGTGCTCTGGCCAGGGCACATGCAGCACAGCTCCCAGGGGATGCAGGCACAGCCTGCAGCGTGGTGTGCGGTGAGTGGGCCCGTAAAGCTGCACCAAAAGCTGAAAGCAATTCAGACGTCAAGTAGCAAAACTTTATCAGAAGATCTGAGTTCAGGATTTCTTGGTCATTTGCATTTATTTAGGGATTATTTATGCCTCCTGTTAACCTCACTCAACAATGGCACGTGTTCCCCAGATGGGAAAGCCAAAGCAAAAATAAGCTCAGCAGTTTTCCCAGCTCATGCAGAACAGCAGTAAAAGCTGGGAGGAAGCACTGGTGAGCCCCACTATCTAGTGATATATGTGATCAAGGAAAGAAGATACCAGTGCAGGCTGGAAAAATTACAGTTGACAAGGAGGAACATATCCATGCTTTTTTTGGTAAGACCACTGGTGCATACCCCTAAATCTCAAGCCTAGTCAGAGAGGGACCACTAGGAGGTGCCGGGAAGATGGAGATACTCTGGCCATGGACCCAGCAGCAGGAGGGAAGCAGGCAGGGATGCAGGGAGAGGCAGCAGAGAGATGGGAGCAGCAGGGAGGGAGCCAGCATCCCCTGCATCTCAACTCCCATCCCTTGGTTGCAATGCTGAAAGTGTTTCCTCCAGAATGCCTGCCCAATGATAACAGAATCCCCTTCATATATATTAGGCAAACACAGACCCAAGGTGGGTAAACATCATGAGCAGACTCAATCATTCTGCTCAATGCTGAGATGGTAAAAATCCTGGTTGCACAAAATACGAGCTCTGAGCTTTATTTCTGTCCATCTCTTCAACAATAAAGCAGCTTTTGAAACACATAGGTTAGACGTTTAAAAAGAAAAACTATAAACCAGGCATCTGACTTGCCCTTCTGCAACAAATGGACGACTTGGTTTCACTGGTAAAATCAATGTCCTGCCTGCACTAACCTGAATATTTATAGATGCAAAAAAGCAGATCACTTTGTAACACTAAGAAATTGTGCACATGCACGAATAGTCCCTTGTAAAAGTAAATAATAAAAGGCTGTGTCAAGATATTAAATCAGTTTTCCTTTTCAGTTAAGATCCTTATATTTAGTTCTGTTAAAGTCATCTTGGCAGCCTGAAATGTATCTTGTTTAAACAGGAGCTTGTACTCAACTGCACTTCTATTTTTTCATCTTCTTTTTTTTTTTTGGAATGCTATTCCCACTTAAGCCTTGGACAAAAAATATTAAGAAAGCGGAAAACAGGAATAAAGTCACCTTTGTTTCAACTTTTCCTGTCCCTTTTTACTAAAAAGGAAAAAAAAAGTATCTGATAGACGAGCAATACTTATGTGTCAGGGGAGAAGAACTAAGCAACCTACAGACTTGGGGACTATTGCCTACTTTTAGCACTCTGCTAAAGGCTAGGTGACAAAGTGATTTAGAGTTAGTGAAGCAATTTTTGTTGGAAAGAAATATATTTTATATGCTTTCAGTAAAGATCATTATTTAGTAAAACCGCTAATTTACACAGGGGTTCAAACACTAAGATCAAGCGCATTGGAAATATTTTTTTTTTTCTGAGAGTCCAAAGCAATTCAGCATTCAAGGGATGTATTGCCGCTTCTTGCCAGTCCAGCCAGGAGAAAAACCCAGACACTAAGAAGTAAGTGTTGTGCTTTTTCTCACAGTGACAGTCACAGTGTCAGGACCTCAGTTTCAGGACACCAGTGCAGGAGGCATTAGGGAGAGAGAGGAGGGGTAAGAAGAGAGCATACACGGAGCAATTGCAAAGAAAAAGGAGAAAGCTGGAAACGGACAAGGTATGTGGACATTACAGTGGGGGTTGTGTGGCATCTCTGTGCATGGAAATCTTGGAACTGAGTTTATTTACCGGGGCAAGAAAAGTAGACATGTATGTGTAGCACTTGGGAGAGTGGTGGGTAGAAGAGTGTAGAAGGGAGCATGCTGAGCTGTGTCTGGACTGTGAACATTTCATCCAAACCGCTATATTGTTGGGACTCTTGAGCAATAAAGCAAATTTTCATTCTAATTAAAGGTTCAAGGGTTTTAGAACAATCACCAGGAAAAAAAAAGAGAAAAAAAAGACAAATCCTCAGAGGACTTGTTAATGAATAACAAAAACTGTTCTTTTGCATTGTCCAAAATGAATAGCATTCAGTATAATTGCAGATGGAGGATTTAATGCTACAGTCCACTGTGGTGTTCTCTGTGAGTAAATGTGGGATGGCTCATGACTGACAATACTTAGCCCAGGACAATGTCTTCTGGCCAATATGTAGCATAGATCAGGCTTGGTATGCCTTATTGTAGTCGCTCTGGTGGCAGACATTGGAAGGGGGAGAGCCTGATGGCAATTACCAGTTGCTTAAAGCTGTTAGAGAGGGTTCACTTGCACAACCATATTGGCCTTATGCAGAAAGCTTCCCTGCAGACATGTAGCAGTGTACCAGACAAGCCTGCAAGGGCACTGCAACGGTGCAAGGGAACTAAAGCCCAGGGAGCCAAGGAGAACCAGGTTAGAAGCTCAAGGGCGAAAGACACATTGGAAGAGCAAGAAGATATGTACACTTTGTAATTTCACTGTAGTCATAAATGGGGTAAATCTGCCTCACATTCATACGTAAACTAAGTACAGGATAGGAAAAATATTTCAGATCAACACGGCGAAACTGACTGTGTTTACTAGCTGCGTATTAAAATTTAAAGGGCAGAGCTACAAGACACACAGACACCGCCAGCTTCTTTCTGGCCCACAGCCCTATGTCTCCTTTCTGTGGTATCACGCTTACCTTTCACTGCCATATGAGGTGAGAACACAGCTGGGGCACTAACCTGGGTCCCTTGTTGAGACCATTCCATTCAACAGGGCAGTGGAAGGGAGAGCCTGGGCAAACTCTAAAGGATGAATATGAGTGCTCTGCACTTCCTGACACCTTACTACAGAGAGGCAAAGAGGGTTTCTCTGGTCCTAGCTCACCTCATCGTGCAGCTGGGAGTCAGCTCTGGCCAGCCCCTGCCAGCAGTGTGCTGCTGCCTTCACATGCCAGCCCTGCCAAAAGTACCCACATTCCACATACAGTTCAAGAGCCCAGATTAGTTATCTTTGCTCTAGTAGAAAGAGCTCTGGATTAGAACTCAGGAGGCTTAAATTTATTTGTCAGGTTAAGTATAGACTCTGCGTGCGTCTTTGAGCAAGGTCTTTAATCTGCCTCAGTGTCAGTGTCCTTTGGAAATGGGCAGTAATTCTTCTTTAATCCCTGAGGGTTTGGGGAATAAAACTGGTAAATAACAGAGCAGTACTCTGCTACTGACAGGATAGCTGTGCCGAGCCCACTTTCTAACTACACAGCATGTGTTGCAGATCTGGGGCACTCACAGTTAGTGTTTTCATGAAACAGAATATAAAATCAGAAGCAAGCGGCAGCTACAGGGGAATTTTATGTCCCCTGATTAACAAACCTGTAAGCACCCTTCACCGTTTTGAAGCATTCACTGGGGAGCCATGCTCACATATTACATTTAATGTCTAAACTTAGCTGGACACCTTGAGTGCTGCCAGTGCTTGTGTACTATTGTTCACTCCATGGGCACATGCGGAAACTGATAACAATGTAGAAAACACCAATCAAGGCTGCTTTAGTGGCATTTCCCAGAAACAGAGGGAAGACTGAAGACAGCGAGTCCCTCTTGCACCTCACCATGTTCAGCTTGCCCATTCCTTCTCTTTAACCTTTGCCTGCCCCCTTTTTAATGTTTTCCTTTCACACGTTTTCTGCCCACAGGTCTGCAGTTTTCCTTCCTGCTGAGCTACAAACCCACTGCAGCTTTATTCCTCCGCTTGGTGCTTCCCTGCCTCGGATCAGAGCACGTAGACTTCATCCCCTTAACGATCAGCTGAGGAGCAGATGGAGGATCAGAGGAGCGGGATGGCTGCTTTACGAGGCACACCCACAGCAGCACTCATGGAAACAACCAAAGAGTGACCACAAGCCGGGATTTCAAATACCTCAATATTCAAACTGGGATACAGGGAAAGGTCAAAGCCATAGGTCCCAGGGATCATGTAATTTTGGATAATTCTCAGCTTTTGCTTAAGCAAAGTTTCTAGTAGTCATATTCTCAGACAAAAGCTTGGAGATGGGAACCACCGAGGGCTTGAACATCAAAGGGCAAATAAAAGAATTCAGAACTGATTTTTTTCTATTTTTTTTTTTTTTAAATCTCGTGATCTTGCCATTAACCTCACATTATGTTGGAGGGTAGCTTGGGATTCTTCAGCATAAAAGTCTGGCAGGGCTACAGATGCCTCAAAATCATAATGAATTGAACCCACAGTCAGCGTTTGAGAAGGCAGCTCCCTTGCAGTTAAGACAGTACCAGGGTTTTGCAGAACCGTTTGGTCCTCCCCACGCAACCTCTCACTGGTGAGCGTTGCTGTCACCAGCCATTGTGGGCATGGATATTTTCCTTTTTTTAATCCCAGTTAGAGAGGAAAAGGATATTTTAAGTCCAAGCGTCTTCCACATCACCACTCAAGGTCGTGAAGACTTTAGGCTCATGAAGATGCCCAGAGGAGATCTCTCAGGCTTACCTTCAGGGCCAGCACAGCTTCTTAAGGGGACAGGAGCCTCACATAACCATATGTTGAACGTAGTGAAGTCATATGGAGCTAATTATGTAAATAAACAACTCAGACCATGATGATTCTAAATAATGCAAAACATAAAGAGGCAAAACACTAATGTTCTAACTAATGAAAATAGATTCTTAGGGTGATTCGTTTGCAATAAAGAGAAGCTTCATATGTCAAAAATTGCACGTCATCATATGATTTAATATAATCAGGTGCAGCTGCATTGCTGTTGATGTTTGTGCACAATGATCTTGTTCACCTCTTGTGCATCTGTACCACAATATTAAAGGAGAAGAAAACTGCACAGCAGAGCCAGCAAACACTTGTGAGAAAAATATTTTTAAAGCATCTCGATAAATATTTACCAGCCTTTGGGACATTTGAATTCTTGAGGTTGTGTCAGGAAAGAAGCATATGCTGATATCCTCAAAAACAACACAAGTGGTCAACAGTCTGCCTACAAAAGGGAATTGCTCAATACAATAGGCCACTGTTGCTGTGACTCTCAGCATTGTTTACCTCTCACAGAGCTTCCAAGTACAAACCACTTCAAACAAACTACAGTAAGACTTTAAACTGAATCCACCCAACAGGTTAATAAAACAAATATTGATTGGGTTTGAGAGCCACTACAGTAAACAAAACCCTTCAGGTTAAAAGAGTTCCTTTGTTCAAGCAGTATTGTCCAGAGCCTTCAAGCAACATATTAGAATCTCATCTTAAAACTTCAGGCCATGTTTTACAGTGTTTGCCCTCAAATCTGCTTTTATTTATAGCATACGTATAAATACAGATATATGAAAAGATATGGGCAAGTATTTCATGCACACAAAGGAAATAAATCATGCCAAACTCAAAAACATGCTGGAAATTCTAACAGCTAAGAGCAAAGGTAAAATTTTTCAAATGCATATAATGGCTTCAACACCTAAATCTTACTCCAAAAACTGCAACTCGTAGACACTTCTAGCTTCACTCCTCTAGAATTACAACCTCTGCAATGCAGACGAAAATCACACGAGCATGCCAATGCCCTTTCACAAGGTATCCCACAATGGATTTGATGGACTAGGAAAGCATCTTGACATGGTTCCTCACAGAGACACAACCCATACGCTTGAGAGCAAGGGCAGAAACAGCAAACACTCAGTAACACGGGAAAGGTTTGCATAAAATCATTGCCCCGGGTGCAGACTGATCTGGGCTGCTCAGACCTTGTTGCCTGGTTACTCGACAGGGAGTGAAGACATTTAAATGGCTTTAGAACCTCACCCCACTTTCAAAAGTGGTCTGGTATAGAAATCTTTACCAAGAGATGACCCAGAACAGGAGTGACCAGGAGCTCCAGTTGTGCCAGCTTTTGGAAATGCTTTAAGATGCTGATTGAGAACATCAAGCCAGACACACAGATTTAGGTATGTGATCCATCAACAGGTTTCAGTAACATCATCCTAGCCTAGTAATACCAAACTAGGGAATGACTCATATTTGCCACAGAAGTATGAAAATCCAGGGAACAGTAGGGAGTGAAAGTACTGTCAGAAGTTAACAAAGATATTTGGTATTCCCATACAGACGGATAAGTTCAGTAGTGCTGATGATTCCTGCAAACCTGATTCAACCAGCAGACCAGGCACATGGTACATTTGGGTTAATAAGACACTGCAGAGAGAAGTGGTAAAAGAGCAGGTAAATATCAGGAGAGGATGATTCTCCAGACATATGAGCAAACTACAGTGCGAGAGCTTTAAGGGGCATTCGCTGCTTCTCATTATCTCCACACACACATCACTTAAATAATCTTTTATTCTCTGTTTGTGGCCATGTAAAGCAAGTTGTGCTAAGTACACTAGCCCAGACCAGCAGCTGGGCACTGCATGGCTGCAAGGCCAGTACTAGCCTTTTCGCACCCTGGATTTCTTCTCGGGCATCCAATCAGACCCTGTCTGGCTTTTTCTCACTAATTCACAATATTCAGGTAATTCTCAATAGGGAATTCTCAAGTGAGCCCAGTCAGCAATGGAGACTGGTGTGTTACTACAGTGAGTCCCTCTAACACGAGGCACGGTTTCTAAATGACAGTGTAAGGTATTAAGAAATTATACCATCATTGAATAAAAGCGCAACCCATAACCAGTGCTCAGCATTTGCCTTAGCTTAAGGGCACAGCATTCTGCAAATCTTGTAAAATCAGGTGGTTGATCTGATAAGGTACTCCGCATCGCTGGGGCTCTACCTATCTGAGGACAGAATCAAACCCTATGAGGTTTGCTCAGAGTATCTCACTCGCAGCTAGACTTCTTTGCTGGAAGAGTTATGCAATCTTAGCTTACATCTTATCACCAGCAGTGCAACAGTCAGACTTCAGGGTTTGTTGTCTCGCAGGCACCCACTTTATTCTCACTGCTGGGTAGCAGCATTAGACACACAGCCTCGGAGTGAAAGAACAACAGGGAGGGAATGAGTGATAAGGAGCAGAAAGAGCTTGCAGAGTTAGCACCTGCACAACAGACTTATGCTGAAGCTTACTTCATTGATGTGGGGCATTTCTTGCATCTGGGGTGTGATGATTAAGGGAATAAAATACATGTTCTACCACAGTGAATGCCAGAAGTAACTGTCATGTTCTCTCATGCTGCACCACCGAGAAGATTACATAGGCTGTTAATTAGGTTTGGGTACAACAAAACATACTTTAAGAGATAACTCAAAGGACCAATGAAAGGTAGAGAGTGAATTTCTAAAATGGAGAATGATACATATCCTTACATATCCTTAATGAGCATATATATTCTTAATGAGCAAGAGGATCGATTAAATGCTCCGTCTTTTTCCAGTCGAGACAGGAATTTCTTTAGCAAGTCTCTATCTATGTCCAAACACTAACACATACACTGAGGCTTTCGCAGAATTTGGCACTCATACTCCTTTAAGTTGCGGGTTTTCTGTTTTTAACCTTCTCTATCCTTCATCACAGTGACAAATAAACTACTTGAAGCTTCTGAACCATTCACTGCATTCTTTAAGGACCAGAAATAGCTGAAATGCCTTTAGGTAAGGAAAGGAACCCCCTTGCCTTGCCCTGCACTGCCCCTGTTTACCATTCCCAGGTACACGATGTGTCGAAGGTGGATCCTCATCAATGCAGCGTTTCTCCCCTGCTCCTACTCTAAATACTGTGCGTCCTTCATTCTGTCTCTGATTGCCCGTAGGTGAAACTGTGGGTGCAGCTGCACCACAATTCATTTCCAAATTTTTAGAAAACACTATAGTCTTTTGAAAATAGAAATATATTTGCATAACCAGAAAATGCAAGGGGTCAATTCCATCTGATTCTGTGAATGCCTCGAGTTTTCAGGCACTGGTTTCAGTGGGGATTGCTAAGGCACAATCTAAAGCAGAGACTCTCTACTAGAATTGAGTTTTATGGCCCCAGTTCTTCCAAACCATGATAAACCATCAAAAAACAATGCTGAACAAACACAGATCTAGACCCATGCATAGCCACAGGAAACTGACAGCAAGAGGAACTGGAAAGCTTCAGCATAAAATATGAGGTTGCACATTAATAGCAGAAAACAATGTACTGCATATAAATCTACTATTTTTTCTTTCCTTAGACATGGGAAAAAATAAATCTTTATTTTGCTCAGAAATAGAAATCAAGGGATTAAAAACATCAGATGAGTGATTTGTAATTGGTCTCCAGACTGTACCTCTTCCTTTAGTAAAGTGCATGCAAGTGAATAAAACTGCATGGATGGACTTTATTAGCTGGAGCTTTCCTTCCTGACTCCGGGATTAGAAGAATACTTTAACCTTGACACATTCATCTTATATTCACAAAGCTCAACTTTTAACAGTCCCTTCTTCTTTCCTCTTCAGTTGTCTGGTTCTGGCACATAATTTTCTAAATTAGAAGAGGCTACTGTTCTGCCTTAAAAAGCAAAGGAATTCCCACTTATCTTTGATAGCAACAACATGGAGAAATTCAAGACGGTTTATTATGAATACATCCTAAAAGTCTATTGCAGACAGCAGAAATATGACAAGAACAGATGTTTGTATAAATAAGGCTCTTAGAAAGGATGGATTAGGCTGTCCTTTAAATATACGAAATGAAAAATAGAAGGAACATGATTTTATTTATCGGATAGCAAAGCAAAGTATACAAATGCAAGTTCCTTTTATATTACTGAGAAATTGGTTTTCCTTGTATTGCTTCCTTTACACCAGGGAAGTTTGTGATGAGATTTTCAAAAGCCCTGAGTACTGCTACAGCTCTGCACCGAGGGGCATGTACAAATACTGCTCCTGCTGCCGTTCCTGAAAGCAGAAACGGGCTGTTATGGAGTTTCTGTGAAAAGTCCATAGCTAGGGGGAAAAGGTCCATGCGCAGCTATTGGCACACCTCTCATCCACAAACAGGAAGAAAAGTGTCTGTGGAAATAAATACTTATTCAGAGGGGTGGGGGAAATGAGAATGCAAGGAAGTTTTTGTATGTGTGTGTGGAAGGGGGTGGTATTTAGCAAAACACTTGAAAGTCAATTGCAGAATAAAAGAATATACCTCAAAGGTACACACTTCCTCAATACACCAATTTATTATAATTACAGAGTTTACCTTTACCTTTTTTCTTTATCCAACCACATATTTGAGTTGCTTTAGATTAAAGTATACGTCTTGTTAATTATGGCATTTAATTCTCAATTCATAATTGGTGTCTGGTGCTAAGCTCCTATAACTCTTCTTGTCACTGTTTTAAGGGGGCCTGTTTAATTTGCCTGAGGTAAACTAAAATGGAAAGCACTGTCTCACTGGAGTAATGTGAGATATTTCTTGTGGCTTTAATGATCAAATATTGCATTGCTTTTGGGGGGTACAGCAGGAGGGGAGTGACAATGGGCAGTCCTACCCGCCAACAGCTAATCAAGGTAGATGCTCCCCTAATAATTTTAAGGGGTTTTATTACATTCTTTAAGCAGATGAAAGTAATATTGCTTAGAATAAACAAACACCAGTATATCTTGAATAAAAATCATTACAAAGAGCTACTGGGAACTCCTCTGCCATGTGTCTAGCAGGAGTGTGGAAGACAGAAGTTTCTACCCCACATAATCACAGCTTTCTCCTACCACTTGGGAAATGTATCAGGGACAAAAGCTGAAATTACTTTGTGTGTATCTGGGAGAAAAGCACCTGATGGCTGTCAGGTGCAAACCAGAAACGGCTGTTGCATCCTGCTGTAAAACCGCATTACCTAGAACTAATGCACACAAGCTTCCCCAAGGCTTTTGTTCAGGCTTTAGGTATTGTCTGGTAACTCTTCTTTCAGGTCAAGATAAGTGGGTATCTCCAAATAAGGCTCCAAAGCTCCATCATCAGCCAGATTTGCAAGGCTCTTAAGAAATTTCTAAATTTGTTCTCCCGGTGGCAATTTACCTCAATATGCATTTTCTCCCACAGTTTTCCATTCAATTAAGCAATTAGCTTGTTTTGTAGCTTTGAGGGCCTACTCTTTCTTCACACATAAAGGGTGGGTTTTTTTCTGTTCCTGTTTCCTCTGTCCTCATCATCCCCTACACTTTTTCTGTGCACCAGCTTATCAGTATGGTGAGATGGTTTGACAGTCTAGATAGTCGACAAGTTGTCACTGCTGTGCTTTTCTCTAAGAAACGCATCCCCAGCAGTGGTTGTTGCACACTGCCTGTTTTTTCACAGCAGCTCTTTCTACTGTGTAATGGATTTTCTCTCAATTAAGATAACTAAATTGGTGGCCATATGTTTGCTGCATTGTTGTCCTGTGTTACACAGGAACCAAACTACTTCATCTCACATTTACAAAATTACAAAAGAAGCCCTGGAGCATCTTTCCCCTGGCAGTGTTCAAGGCCAGGTTGGACAGGGCCTTGGGCAACATGGTTTGAGTGAGGTGTCCCTGCCCACGACAGGGTTGGAACTAGATGATCTTGAGGTTCTTTTCAACCCAAACCATTCAATGATTCTAAGCAATAACCAATTCTTTGGTGCACAGCCTTTCCACATTCCCTTCAGGTGCAGATACATGCTTTGTATGCATTGTAAGAGCACCTCAGTTTTATGTGGCATTAAGACCTATCTATCTCAGATGCTCTGTTTCTTGTTTATACCAAAGGGAAAAAACAACAATCACATTACACCCTGTTTCATCCCTTTCTTCATCCAGCAACAACCAGGGGAATGTAAGACAGCCATTCATTTACTGCTGTAACTCACATTACTGACAATGAAAGAGTTTTGTTTGCTTGCTGCTTCAGGTCTATGCAATCTTTTCCATAAATATGACATCAAATTTCTGATCATCAGGACTAGATCCTGCTGATGAATAGGGACAAGCAGCAAGACTTCTGGAGCCACTCAGAGTTGAACGGAGTCTTCAACCAGAAAGCACTTGCAACAAAAGTTCTGCCACTGCGGGATACAAATGAATGTGCCTTCCTGCAATTTGAGATGACAACTCTGGGACAGACAGAAGAATTCAAGCTGTATCATGGGATTCTTATGCATGACTTTTATACCATCTTGAAGCCAACTAGATGGACAGTCCCAATCAGAAACAGACTATTCCCTTTGTAGTTCTGTGGGACTAAGACATTTGTCATCGTAACATTGCTCATAATTCTTATTTTGCCTCACATGGAGAAATGCAGTGAACTTGTAGTCTTGCTGAAGGCACATTTCTTGCCTACTACATCATTAGTCATTGGCCACAGATTTCAATTTAACAAGCAAAATCAGCAAGCTAACAAGGCCATTGTTACCTGTGTTGCCTATCAGACTACATCATATACCTGAACAGTGAAACTTTATCATCTTGTTGAGAAATTGCCTGCTCTGGAGATGGCAAGATGACCCAAAGACTGACAAAGAACTTGAGCATCTCTTTGGCAAAGTACCCAAGCAAGCCTCCAAAGAAACATGCTACATTAGTTGTACCAAGTTATATGCCAAATTGTCATGTGGTGTGTGGTAATCTTAAGTACACTGATACCAATCTTAAGTGTATCTCATATCAGCACCTGCTGTAAATTGGCCATGCAGTGTTATTACTGAGGGAAAACTTGTCATGAAATTAGACCTAACTCAAGCATGCATGCAAATAGCTGATCATTAACAAGGACACCACAGGACATCAACTGATGCTATTTAGGGAGAAAAGGTAATGCAAAACACTTTTTGTGGTCCCTTTCCCTCTTACTCCTTCAGGAACTGCAGTAGTATTAATGCTAGAGGGTAATATTGAAGCGTATCCACAATCTTTTTGTTCATTCAGTTTCATGAGGCTCTTTGGATGTTCCTCACCATTGGTGTAGCATTTGATTTCCACAAACTGTTTATCAAAAAATCGGAGATTTCACTCTTCACTCCCTCTTCTGTCACTGATAAATATTCAGAACCAAATTGGTCCTAGTAGTAATCCCAAAAGGATGCTCGGGCTGACTTTTCTCCATCACAAAATACAGGCGCTAACAGATTCAACTTCCTTAGCCTTGATCAGCTTTCAGTTCAAAAATGAACCTTTCCTCTAATCCCACAGCAATTTTATGTCTTTAAAATGTTCTATTGTGGAACGTCATCAAGGACCTTCCAAAAATATTAGCTTAAGATATCCACTGGATCTCCTTCATCTACAGGCTTATTGACACTTTCACAGAATGCTATCAGGCTTCCCTTTACAGAGGCCACACTAACTCTTTTTCAGTAGATCGCTGATAATTTTGCAATGAATTCTGAAAACTCTGCTTTCCAGATACTCTTCAGCAATGTTTCTGTCTGGGTGTGCGTTACATTTTCTGAACAACTTCAGGGAAATTGGAGATAATTAAGAAATCTAAGTTGCAAAGGAAAAATGTAAAAAGTGGTGGGGCTCGTGCCATCCTTCTCAGACTCAGATGTGGTGCATCACTGCACCTGGCATCAATCTCACAGATACTGACAGGGACAATCCGCTAAGCCCCTGTTCCAAAACCCAGACAGACATGGGATAGCCTAGCTTCTACCACAGCTTTCTACCACAAAAAGAAAAGAAACAAGTGATGAACTTCACCGCCTTTTCATCATGGGAGTTTCATGGGAATAGACTTGCCAGGATATAAAGGCCTCCATAACTATTTGACAAGTTACATTCAACTCTGTGGTAGTTCACAGTAGCAGACACCACTTCTGGTTATTTGTGAAAAGCTGTCTTACTGCCTTGATGTAATTCTATCATGCATAGGACTGAAGCCCTTTATGCCTTATTCAAGGGATTTAATAGCAATGGACAAAATTATGCATGAATGACAGAGAAGGGTTTCCTACTGCTGCAGGAATCAAAATTTTCTGTAGTTAACATACACAGTTGTCCATTTGAGGTTTGTGTAGGCCACAAGTCACCCCTGCAATTCTCTTAAAATACTCCTTGTTAAATCCATGTGAATGCAGAAGTGAAATATTTTGTTAAACCTTGTAATTTCTGCAAGCCAGCAAGAACTCCTAACGCAACTGTTCTGAGAAAACTGCTGCTGCAGATGTGGTCCCAGACTGTGCTCACATTGTCACTGCAAGCTTTGCTGCTGGAGTATTTCCTTGGTTTTTCTGTTCATGCTGACGAGGTAGCAAGACTGACTGCCAAGGGGTGAACACTGCCTTGTGTTTCCATCTGATGTTAGAGGACAACCAGCCAAGAAATTGGCTAAGAAGTTCAATCCGTTTTTAATATGACAAAATGAGCTGCCTGCTCATAATGCTTGGGAATACGATCCCATTATTCTCAAGCATCCTGGCTGACAATTTTGCTATCTTAATACACCATGTGCAAGAAAACATGGTCATGAAAGTGCTGGCCTTCTGTTATATGCGATGGCCCAGAACTGAGGCCAGCTGAGAAAGTCCTAAAGGGGTTAACCACTTGCCAAGATCCTTGACATAGCCAAAAGCTTCAATAGTATTTCTTTAAAAAATGCCGAAGAAATCCTGATCCAAATCCCATACTGACTACACTGATCGATTTCTTGGAAATCACTTTTAAACTTCATCCAGACAAGGCCTGAGGTGATTTTGCTCTCCTCACAAACAGCTAGTGCAACTGTCTCTGCTCTTTGTCAACTATGAAACTTAACAGACTCTTGGATACTGTCACATCTGACCCTAGAATCTCCTTTTAACTCTGGTGATTTTAAGAACTTCACCAAAAGCACACTAATTTGAGCTGTCACTATCATGCTGTGCTGTCTCCAAGCACATGGTCTGGTTGAATGTAAGGTGCAACCAGCCAAAGATTTAATCCTTTCAAGCTGTTATTAATGGAGACTGGCTGATGAGGCTTGCAGGGTTCCTCATTGTTCTGCATGTCACTCCTCATCTGACTATTGTGCACAGCCCCCTGAAGCTGCCCCATTGGACAAGTTATCAAACCATGCCTCACTCGTCGCAACCCCAATCTATCTGAAGGACTGCAATACAAGCAGGAACAGGTTTTGAATTCATCTCTGACATCATCTACGTGCCATTCCTTCGCGCTAAGAGAGTGTATTTGCTCAAAGCTACGGAGCTGTGCCAAAGGCAGCCCCTTCTGTTATCAAGGCCACTGCACTCGACTCATTGGAAGTGCAGATTGCCAAAGAGTAAATTGGAACTGCTGCATTAACTGTCTGACAAGACACCTGTCTTTCAGAGCTTCAGGGGCCTCCCTCCAGAACCTGGGACTATTACTGCATTCACAATCCAATAGTGCAAGCTCAAGTCTTTACTCAAGTGTGTAATACTTCTCTCTTGCTCAGGGTTCATAGTGAGTCACAGACCTCACCGCTCTTAAGAGGAAAGAGTGCAAACCACAGAGGAGTTAAATTTGTTTCCTTCAGATGGATAATTATATCACCTAAAACACGCACAAAGGGCTTCATGGTTTCATGCAGTCTGAACACCTACTAGAGGTTGCTGTGTAATATGTGGAAGATGCTGTTCCTTGTTTGTACAAACAGAATTCATGCCATGACCTGTTTCTCTACTTCTCCATTCAAGCAGAACCCAGAAAGACGCTGGGGGAGTGGGACAGGGATGACAGACAACACAAGACAACTGTGATGGTATTTTGCTTGTGTTGCTGGGAAGTTACATTCACATACCTCAGGCTGTTCCTGCCCTGTGTGTTCTGCTCCAAAAGTGCAACACTGTACATGCAGGAGTCCACTAGCTCGAACGCATGCAGAAAGCTGTTTTAGGGACAGCTTCTCTTTGCTTTACCCATGAATGACTTCTTAGTGGGATTATTCCACATGAATAAGGAAGGGTTATCTGGTCTGTAAGACCTGCTTTCTTTGGAGTCTTGCAAGAGCAACAGTGGAAACTCTATTGTTGAGTCACATAAAACCAGAACAGACAAGTTGCTACGGACAAGGCTGTGCCACTTAGACCCAGCCCTCTGGTGGGAGTCATGTAGAAGGCCCTCTTGCTAGGGGCATTTTCCCTTCCAAGGCCTCACAGTTACTAATCCTGTTAAATGACTGTCTCTCTCCCCATGCAGCTAGACAACCTGGAAGGACACAGCCTGCTAGCTGCTTCCTGTGCTTCTTGGAGTGCTGAACTCACTGTGAGGGGAATGCAGGGTATTCCCTCCCAAACCCCATTTCCATTTGTAAGGAACACATAACACTGCAAGGGGAAGAAGCTTTTGTTCATCCCTATCCCTTCCAGATATCCATGTGTAGGAGAGAGAGAAGTCAACCCTAAAAAGAGCATGGAAAAAAGCCCTAGGCTCCTGCAGAAGGGATGGAGGCTAGGTGACATACAGGGCAGTTGTTTTCCCAACTCTAATTCAAAGGACATCGGCTTCAGTCAGCTGTCTAGCACTCTAACCCTCTTGGCTTTAGTACTAAGTCCTTGCTGCTATCACAGGTCTTTGCAGTTTCAAAGAACAGCTTATCAGGCAGTATCTATTTTCTTTCTGAATGCGTCACAATCTCCCTCAATTAACCACCTCAGTTTCAAGGATCATACACCACATATGCAGACTTTGCTTTTTTGATGACTAATCGCTGGCAGCATGCCCCCTAAATGCTGACACCACTATAACTTATATAATAGACCTATGCAGAGCTCTGCTCTGTACTTGTCCGTACACTGGTGCAAACATTTTTCCTTGGGTTTACAGTAACTTGAACAATGATCGTTTCAATGCCAAGAAACAGTTGCTTGTTTCTCAGTTGTTGTCCTCAGCAACCTGGTGGACCTGGCTGCTGGAAACAGTTTAAAGCAATAGCTTCAGCAAGGAGTTAAAAATCATTAAGCTTATTCTAAAACCCTAGCTGAAGGGCTGGTGCACTGTTTGGGTTTGAATTAGTCACTTGACCTCTGTTTGTTTTATTCATCCCAGCTGGAGAACTGGGCATAAAAACAGATCCTTGCTGCAAATCTATAGCAGATTAAAGGAGCGAAAACAGAGCACACTAAGAGAAGAACAAAATCCAGCCCGCAATATTTTCATCAGTATAACAGCTGTGGGCTTCAGGTGGAGTTTTAACAATATCTCTCTGACTTAGGATGCAGTTTCTCAAGCAACGGGGGTTCCTGCAGATACCTAGCCTGCCTGCATACACAAGGCAATAACATGCAGAGGTACTAAATATTTCATCCTGTACTCATTCTGCATTCAAATCTGAATCCCTACCATGTTAATGCAGGTCCAGATGCACCACAGCCCAAAAAGTTAGGACAAAATGCATATTGCTGGATACACCCACTTTTTCTGATCCTGGAAATCTTACCAAAGTTGAATTTGAGAACTCTGGAGATTTGTCTGGGATATCTAGATCTACAGCCCCCTCAGAGCAATACACCTCCTCCAGCAGCTTTTGGATACAGAGCCATTGTTGGAGCATACAGCTGTTCCTGGACCTAAGCAGGCCTACTGTGAATAAGTTGGACTGATGGCTGCTTAGTAAATTCAACCAAATCTGATTTACTGTGTGTGCACTCCTCCAGGTACTTCAGCATGTGATACACATGAGCCTCAGCCAGAGACTCCTCTCATGAGATCTCAAAGGTCATTAGCACAGGCTCAGTAGACATAACTATGGTAAAATATGGCCTACAGAGCCAGCTGTGGTATCGTTCTACTGTGCACTGTCCTGCTTTCAGTCAGCTCATATCAAGTCAGCTGGAGTATTTCTGAACCTAAGGTGCATGCGCATCCCTAAGGACAAAAGGGCCTTTACAAAAGCTGCTTGAAAGCTGAAGAGATTTCTCTCCACTGCCTGCTGACCTTTGGATAACTAAAATAAGATCCCAAATACTTTCTAGACAATCCGCTTCCTCTGCAGTAAGGGTTTAAGAGATTTGTTGTGAAATCTGGAAAGCTTTATCAATTGATGAACAGTGTAAGATCAAAAATGACATGCAAATGTACTGAAGGACAGCTGGAGAAACTCCATTCAGAAGCAAGAACCAATGATATAATGGAAGATTAATTTGTGCAATATAGTTTATATTCACTTTTCACCTTCGCAAGGAGGTGACTTTACCACTGTTTTTTTCCGTTTTACTTCCCATTTGCCAGCACATGCACCCACCTGTCTCTCTATGCATAGTATTGCTGTAGTACTCGGGCAGAGTTTGAAAGCGCTACAAGCCATACAGCCTTTTCAAGGTATGCAAGCCCAGTCCTTCCAGAGCAAGGACATGCACATCTCACTGTTACTGGGACATGCTATTACATTTAACCCTAAATAAATTTTGACTGACTTCAAGATCCCTTTGAAGTTGACGACACACAGGCCTTGCTTACAACTGAACACTTGCTATGTTTAAGAGGTAAAATCTGTCTCCATGGATCAGTGCATGGACCAGGTGTCATGCAGAGTCCTTCTGAAGCCTGCCCAGAAGGCTGACATGGAATTCAGCTGAAGCTGACCACCTGCCGAAGGAACAGTGCATCGCAACACTATCCATAAAAAAGACAGGTAAAAAAACTGGCAGGCAGACATCAAGTAAGGCTGAAAATGGATTCTTCTACGTGTTTCTTTTGCACCCACATACAATGCCCTGGCCCTAGCAAGCATCATATGATACTATGGCACTATCATACTTATTACTAACAACATCAAAATCCTTTATCTAAGCAAAAACAAGTATGGAATTCTTACTCAAACACAGGCAATAAAATTTTTAAGTTACAGAATAATAAAGTTATAGCAAGTCCTAACTGTTGAAAAACACCTTTTATATCTAATACAAAATAATTTTCTTATTACGTATGACGAAATCTAGGTAATTTGAGAAACCCAAAAAGGGATTCTTGGATTCCTCTCCCTTAGGCTACTCATAAACAAAATGATGTACAACTTTGGAAACTTTATTTCAGAATCATTATACACCTTCATTTTTAAGAGTTGTTTGAAGGCAAATTCCAGCTGAAAACTCAGAAGCCTTATTTTTGGCAAACTTTCCCTCAGAAGCTCTTTTCCTTCTACCACATCTTTACCTATGCAGATACATAACAATCTGACAGGAATTGTCTTAACCTGGTTTACTCACCCGTTCTGACAATTTAACCTATGAGAGGACAGAAACAGAGCAAGACTATTTTAGGTAGTATAAGAAGGACACATCTTTCAAGGAGTTCTTGGAGTTCTTGCAAACAGGTGGTGATGGCCACAGAGCAGCACACCAGTGCTTGCAATCTGGGGGATTGCATGAGAAGAAAGACATTTTATTAGGTATACCCACTGAGAAAAATTAGCTTCAAAATGGCCAGGGAAGAAAACAAAAATCAGCATTTTTCCACCTTTTGCTTTTAAAATGTTATGGTCAAAATAATGGATAATAATACAACTCAAACATAGAAGCAACCTATTACATAAAGCTTAACTGCACATGACTTCTTTGAAAGTATCATTAACCAGTGGCTGAACATGGCTACTTATTAAGAGCCACTGTTGCTTTGCTTTTGGAGACCCCCTATCCATCAAAAAAAAGAGACTGCAACATGTCTGCAAGTCTAGTCATGAATCTCTCTCCTGAAACAACCATGAAGGAGCAAAAAAAGTTCATTGGGAGGCAGACTGCAGACCATTACGGCTGAGTTACTACTCAAAACATTAATTCTTTCTTCTCTTTCCCCTCTTTATTCCAGGTCTCACTGACAAGTTAGCATGGAATAATGGTCCAGGTTACCACCCCCAGCTGTTGGTCTCATCCTGTCCACACAGGTAATTCCACAGATCAGGAACCAGTCTGCAAAATCCAAGTTTTCATCCCAAGGAAACCAACATGATCTGAACATGGTGGTCACTGGGAATACCTCATCAGCACTGTTGATTTTAACAGTTCTTTGGCCAATTCAGGAGCAACCTAAGGCTCAGAAGAACAGGTAGCTGGGGCCAGCAGCAACACCTGCTTCCTGTTCTGAACTGTCCCAAGTAGCCTATCACTCCCCTGGGATTCAAAAGCCATCCATCTTTCCCTCAAGCCTACATACGTCTAATGTGATCTTGTTCTCACATCAGCTAAACTTCCAACAAGATCCACTGAGGCCACATAAAACAAGACGTGATGACTAATGGAACAAAACATACTGCATCTGTGTTGGTATAAACAAAAGGAACCTCTTCCACCTCTTCTTCCATGGCAGCTTTACCAAAGTACAGCTCCTTAAAGCCAGGGCACAGTCTAACACACATTTCCAAAGCCGTGGCATTTTAAACACAATGATTTCCCTACACTTAAATCAATCCTGAAAAATTACAGGCAAATGTCAACAAAACATATATGGCCCTGGATTGCCTCCAGAGGCCTGTGGTACACTGCAGGCAGAGGAT
The DNA here is from genome assembly GCF_037157495.1 of Lathamus discolor. Lineage (NCBI taxonomy): Eukaryota > Metazoa > Chordata > Aves > Psittaciformes > Psittacidae > Lathamus > Lathamus discolor. The sequence goes on from NC_088884.1 coordinate 110,667,829, forward strand.
AATGTAACTAAATATGGGCAGCCTGCCGACTACTCACTGTAGGTTTTGTCCGGATGTGAGCTGAAGAGGTTTGCCCTTTTGCAAACATTTTCTTTCCTTTACAGTGGTACAAGTTAATTGAGCTAGGAAAGCTTCCACAGGCATTAATAATGGCTTACCTCGCTAATGAGAAGGGATAATACAACCATTTTGACTCAGTGGGCAAAATCCACCCCTGTGTCCATTTTGTACCCTTACAAATGAAGTAGCCATTTACAGATATGTGTGCTCAGGGAAAACAAAGGGAGTGATAAAATAGGCTGAAAACGGTTTCTTGTGTTGAAAACATACTGCTGTGAAGAAGAACTCAGCTCCATGTGAATTGCTACATGATACATGGAATATACTGGCACCATTTGTCCAGAAATCAATGGGGAACTTCCTCTAAACTGCCGACTCTCACCTCCTTTCTGAAGTTGCTTAGTCACCTCTGTTAGAGGTGATTTAGCTCAGGGAATCACAAAAGGGCTACTGACATATCCTTTTGCAATAGGACAGTTCTCATTCAGTAAAAGAAGCCACCTCTTGCTCCTGACATCTTTCTGGTTGCCATATTGACTTAGGCAAGCAGAGCACTCTGGCATCAACAGACTCAACTAACTTCCAAAAGCAGAGCAAGAATGTTTTCAGCAAAGGTTATTTTCTGGGTGGTGCTGTTTCTTTCATTGATTGGGTTATGAGGCAGCATTTTGATTTGAATGGAAAACAAATCAGTAAGTTACCCAAGCCCCTCCTTCTCCCAGAGAATACAGAGTCTTTGCCCACAAGGTTTATCCCAGACTAAGTCTGGAAGCCTCTTTTGAGGGAGTTCCATGTTAGAAGTATTGGCAGGTAGTGCAAAAACGTACTGTATCTTCCTGCACTTCGTACTGCAAGCTCTAGTTTAAAATATGCTGCCTATAACAGCTACAAAATACACGGCAGATATAAGCCATCTGTGTGGCACTGTGAGCCAAATGAAATGGGGTAGTTGCTCATGTGCTCTACAAAATGGGATCAAAAGGCCTTCCTTAAAAATTCCTGTGAAGGATGGCAATTCCGGATAGTGGCTCAAGCTCTCTGAAGTATGACATTGTGTAAGGCTACGGCTGAGTTTTGAAAAGAGGAAAAAAACCAAGTTTGTCTCTCAGAAGGTCTTTTAATAATGGTCAGTCTTATGCTCAAACACACACAATGAAGGCGGGCACAGGAAGGAGACTTGGCTTGAGCTCAATGTTCCCTGGTGGCTGGGACTTCAGGGTTATTTTCATTCCGCCTGACTTGTACACTTTAATTGCACTGGGGTTGTAGATGACAAATTAACTTTTTTCTTTTACTGCTGTTTACAGGTATTTGTTTGGATTCAGGGGGTGATTTTTCTGCACACAGGGATATGTCAAGCATGTGTGAACACTGCATTTCATAAGATTAGCATTAAGCAATGCACCTGGGAGATGACATAGCCTGCAGCCCATTGCCTCTAAGAGGAGGCTTCTGGAAAGCCATCTTTGTGTTATGTATAGAATATGGCATAAGGTTCACACATAAAATGCCTTCTTAACAATACTGCCAACACATATTTGGAATGAACAGTCATGTTTTCTCCCAAATGGGCAGACAGTTCAAAGCTAATTTGCTCACCAGCATCACTCAAGGAGAACCTCCTTCTGTTTATATTTGTACATAAAAGATATCAAGAAAAGATAATGCCAGCACCTGGTTTGCTCCTGACTCTTCCAAGTGACTACCCACACGACTCGTTTGGGTGGAGGATGGCAGGCACACCATCAGTAAGACCAATATAGGTAGGTCCAAAACCAAGCAGCAGCCTTTTTACTCTTGTGCAAAACAGGTGACCCACATAAAACTTTTACCTTGAATAACTGAAACAAGAAGATGTCTGACTTTGTTTAACCTCTCACAGGCAAGGAAGTTTTGCCCCCACATAAAGCCAGGGCTGGGACCCTCTTGAGACCTCTTTGAGGCAGTAGCACCACGGGCAAGTAGAGTACCAAGGCAAACCTATACCCTGGGTCTCAGGGTAAAAAACTGTAGGTGGCAGAGGGCCTTGGAGCATTTGGAGCAGGCAGTCCCAGACCAGAAGCCAGATTCCATTCCTGGTTCTTTATCAAGTTTAAGAAAGTGCCTTTATCAAGTTTTACCCTACCTGCACCTACTACTTACGTACATGTATATATAAGAACAGCCATACCGCTTCTGACTAGTGGCCTGACTTTACAGTAGCCAACATCATCAGACATTTTTAAAAGACTATAGGTACCCAGCGTGGGCAGCTGACACTTTTCCTTACTACCTAACCTTCATTGTCTAGGATAGACCCACATTGCTGGCTAAATGCTGACTTCAGGAGCCTATCAATAAATTTAATTTGACACATTTCTTAATTGCTCTCCCAGTGTAGGACACATGTTGCAGAAGACCAAAACGTTGCAACAATCAGGAATACGCAGAATATAAGCAAAAGGCATCTTTGCTTGGCACAGCTGGGCACAAATAATCTTTAAGATTAGAAAGTGAAAAGAAGATGTGGCATAAAGCCCACTGTTTTCCATTGCCTTCCCAAACACATGCTCTGCATTAAGTGTAACTGTCTAAAATGAGCATTGATATTTATTATTTATTTCCCATACTTACAATAGAAATTTCATTCAGCAGCTTAGGTACTTTTAGTAAATGAGTGCTCCAGGACACTTGTATCTGTCTAAGCAAACAAGAATGGAGATAGGAAAGAGAGAGACAAGGAAAAAAAGTTGGTTTCCAAATCATCTAGAAACGTTGTGTTCAAATTTTGATGAAGGCTCAGTTCCGCTTTGTTGTTTGAACATGCTGGTTATAATGGACACTTCCTGCAATAGTGTGAACATTTCTTGTAAATTTAGACACGTATTTTTCTTTGCAAAGACAACTTCTTTAAAGTCCCACAAAGCCAGAGACAGCAATGCTTACTGTCTTAGCAGGTGATGACAGTTTTGTATTACATACTTATGCTACAGCAGCATATTCTGGCCTCAGCTGGACCATTTTTGCTATATACCATAAAGAAAAGAGCAAATGACAGTTGCTGTCTGCCAAAAAAATCTTAGCAAGATTCAGTCTCTCCAGTCATGCCTACTCCAGAGACAAGGAAATGGCATATATCATGGGATCTCCTCTGCACACGATTCTCACGAGGTGTTGTACATGCAATTTTCACAGATAAACTGCAGACCAGGGTAGGTTGCTAGAACAAGAACAGCTCCTGCAGTTCGTCCCTGGTGCTCTGTTTCACAAGGGTCCCAGTATACAGCTGTGGATGAATGAATTTTCATGGTCCATTTTTCATGGCCCATAGACTGTAATTTGGGCACCCTAGTCTAAGGCCTCAGAAGTGACAAGAACAGAAAGATCTATGCCATGGTAGAGGGATGGAAGAACAATGAGCCACTTCAGTATAAACTGGCAATATACTTAATCTACATGGATAAATATAAATCCAGATAACAGCAGCAGAGATCTTAACTCATCACCCAACTATTACGAAAGGGCATCTCATTTCCTCTCATGATCTTGTCTAATATTTCATTATAAGCTCACTTCAGTGCTACTCAGATGGCTTTCCAGGTTAGTAGACTAGGAGGAAAAAAAAACACCTTCCCACATAATATTGTTGTTGATAAATGAAGAAAGAGAAAAAACTAAGTACAGAGACAAAGTTATGAGTCACCTGAATGTACCTAAGCCAGATGTAGAATTAAGGAACAGGCACTGACATGCACTCATGAGAAAATACAAAGTTGCTTTAGCCTCTCTCAAAAAGGAATGCTTCAGGGCAGTAGGACTAAGGGGAGTTTATAAAATAAAAAGAGAATGGGGGAAGGGGGAGGCTTCTTAACATATAAATCACAGTGTCAAAATCCTTTTATCTTTTGGCGCCCAAATCTCTCATCTGCCTTAGCGAATGCTAAACAAGTCACAGGCAATTCTTTGTGAATTTTTAATTGGTGTTTTCACAACCTTATTCTTGATATTTCTAAGAGAAATTAGCAGATGTTCACAAGAAGGGTTTTACAGAGAAAAAATCTCTCAGATAGGCTACGGGTGAGTCTAAGAAAGAGCTGGATGTCCTCTACCTTAGCACTGGCTGCAACAAAATCTCCTAGCTTTTGTCATCTTCAGAATATACTCTCCAGGACTGGAAAAGGTAGGCTGAAATTGCCTACACTTATGCGAGTGTTACGTTTTATATATAAAGCCTGGAAGACTGGGTTAGCAGCATCTGGCCTCTAGTTCACGCACAGCAAGGTCACAGCAAGACAGAACTTTAACCCTTTTTCCTGGTGACAGCACAAAACTCTGGTTTATACTGCTATAATATGAAGGAAGAAGTGAAAACTTTAAGATATGTAGTAAATAGTCTGGAACATGGTTCCAAAAACTACATATTCTGATCTCACCTACTGAGATCTGCCAGAAAGCTCCTTGAAAAGGCAAGTGCTTAGGTCTGGTGCTGGATTTATCATGCATGGTTTATCAGATGGCTTATGAACAGATAGGCAACACTTCTGTTAGTAAATCCTTCAAAAATTGTTTTTTGTTCAAAAACCAGGGAACAAGACAAGTTTCACACTCATTTCAAACATGTCAAAAGTGGGGGTTTTCAACATTTCTAAAACAAAATTTTCAGTTGTCATTGTGCAATGCCATTTTCATTTAAAGGTTGCTCTATGTAAGACCAAGGAAAAAAGATAAATAATCCAAAACCGAAAGAAAAAAATCCTTTAGTTTGCAGCTGAATCAAGCTGTTCAGGTTGACTCTAACAAATCAAGGAAAATATATGGGTTTGTCCTAACCCAATTTTACATCAACCACTGAAACAAAATATCCAGTATTGACCCAAATTAGCTAAACCTCCTGTTGCTAGAATACGTTGGGTGCAAGAGAAAGTTTTAAGGAAAAGGGAGAGTGTGCAGTCAGTACATATTTGAGGTTGATGCTTCTTCCAAATACCGTATGACTGAGAAGTGTGAAAAAAACCTTTAAGCCATTCACCATGCTTGAGAAAGGGCTGGATTACAGCCGCTAGAAACTCCACTCATCCACTGTTTCTTCTTCCCCGTATCCCACTTCTACATCACAGACTCAAACAGTAAATTCTTCAGGATGGCAAGCAACATTTCGTGTCTGAGTATATCTACCTAGACCATAGCAAAGGCTTTTTGGTACAATTTGCACTGCCACAGGAAGAACGACTGTTCTCAAATGCAATACTTGCTTTCTTGTTTTCCCAGTATAAATACCACCAGCTGATTGAAACAATTTTATCCCACTTCCCCAGTAAAAAGACAACTTTAAACACAAGCAAAATCCTCATTTTCTACAGCTTCTAGCTCCTTAAAATGGAAAAGGAAGCCCAAATCTGCACTAGAGGTAAAGGAAAAACTATTGACGTGAGCCTGGGCTTTTGCTGGATACATCAACTAGGTCCTAGTGCAGACTCTGGTCTTAGGAGAGGTGGAACTGTAGGTCACCAGAAAATAAGCTGTGGGGTTGAACAAGTATAAATCAGCCATACAACTGGACCGATCTCATTTGGATTTGTTAGTCCTAGCTGGAATCTCTGAAACCATCAATATTTGTAGAAATGTTCTGGGCATGGTCTATGAAAATCTGCCCAGACAGGCTGTGATTTACAACAGGTACCTATCGCAGCTGCACCATCAAACCTAACTGAGAAAAGCCTGATTCTGAACAGCTTGTAATCCCTAAGTCAACCAGCTTTCCCCTCTCCTCACCCCTTACTCTTATCCAAGCTGTGCCTTAAATGGGCTCAAGAGGACCAAAAATAAATGCATTTGTAAAGTTTTTCTTCTTTTTCTGCATGCCAGATTGAGAGGAGGGAAGAAAGCATCCTGAAATATGATAAAAGCTTTTCTGCTTCTTGCACATCTGTAGCTTATTAAAGAGACCATCGTAACTGAAGACACTCTGACCAAGCAACTCCAGGTTTCCTCTGGGAGGGCATGAGTAGCCTGTGGTATCAAAGCCTGACAGGGTGTCAGGAATCACCAGCAAACCGGCAGTGAGAATAGTAGCCAGCATGGTGTGAAGTGTGTTCTTTGGTGCAAATGCTTCTGGAGGACTGAGAAATTTCATGAGATGTCTAAGTCATTTGAAGAGACAGTGGCATGTTAGAACCCACAGAAAAATGTTTCTCCAATGCATAATTTATTGCTTTTCTGTATTTATATAATATCCAGCTTCCTGAGAGTAATTTGTTTTGGATTGTGTAACACTGGGCAGAACATCAAACGTATGTTAATCAGTAGTAATAAAACACTAAGTTTTATGGTCACTGAGGTATTAAATATTGCTAATAAATTATAGGGCTAGCATTTTAAATGAGCTGTAGTTTGGAGAAGAGCAGTAACACCGTGTCTGAACGTATTAATTGCCATTGCCTGACTTCCTAATTAACAAGAGTCTCAAATATGTTTTTAAACCAATATATCATTCTCTGTTATACATGCAATGAAATACAGCTGCATTTGAAAAGCTTCAATAGCGCTATTTTACCCCTTCAAAGCACCCTACGTACATGAAAACACAGCACCTCTGTGAAACAGTCAATTATTACTATCCCCATTTTATACATGGGGGAAGCAGAAGTGAAGAGAGGTTTAAAGTCTCCACTGGGACCACCCAGCTTGTTAGAGTCACGGTTTACATCAACGCAGGACACTCTCTGGTCTTACACCACATGGAACAGACGGTGCTCCGTTTCCACAGATGCAGCCTGGCTGTGAAGCAGCAGCAATCCAGTCAGAGCAATGGCATCCCATACCCACATTGTGTTTCTTCTTGTGGACTGGCAGGGACTGGAAGAAGCAGGAGGCACTAATCGTCTCCTGGGTAACTCACAGAGAGGGAAACTGCGCTCTATACAGCAGGCTCTCCTGATTCCCATGCACTAGGACATTTTTTAAAAGCAGTGTTTTTGTGAAATGCTGTGCTATCCATTCACTACAGCATTGCATTGCCAACAACCTCCAGGGCAAGTCATGCCTGTCACTTGACATTGCAACATACAACACATGGCACATGTGAACACCACAGCGTTTTCCAGCGCACTGGTGTAAGCATAAAGCACAGATGTACCTGACAGCTGTTGTGCTGTGGGCTTTTCCTAGCTGAGGAGTGATCACCCGCCATGAGTTGTGCTGTTCGTGAAGCTCTGCAATGGGACTTTTGCAGGGGTCATAAGACATTACCCTTGAACCAGGTAACAGCCTCATTATTGGGATGGTTCTTACTGACAATTTCACGAGAGTCAGGTTTCAAGCAGGGAGCTTTAGGAAAGCAAAAGCTGGGGAAGCCTCCCACATCCTTTCAAAAAATGGGAAACCCTCATCTGCAGAGGACTGGCAGACAAAAGCGATGCAGACAGGCCACACACAGTAGGTCTGAAGAACCTGGCAGCTCTCAAGGGTGAACACTGTTCAGCCTCTGCCTTTCATCCACCTTGTTTTAGCTCAGCTCCTGCACAGCATGAAAAATATGAACCACCTTTCTTCTACTCCTTTCCATTAAATTGTCCCAAAGCACAGTCCCAACAACCAAGCCTTGTGCTGAAATGCCCTCAAGGGCACCCATGCCTTAAGCCTGCAGTGCACTTTCGGACAGCTCCAGGGCCCACCAGACCGCATGTTTTGAGGCAAGACAGAACAAGAATGGCTAGCCCTGACTCACCCATAAGACACAGGGGCTAGAAACCCATGCAACACAACAGCAAGCCTGGAGGTGGGGAATGACTCACATAAGCCAGGAGGGGCTGTGGCTCATTCAGCATGGCCACACCTTGGTGAGGGTGGTAAAACAGCTCGAGCTTGCCAACACAGCCACCCCAGGAGCCACAGGATGGGTTTGCTGTGCCAAGCTGCCTGTTGCACCCCTTCTAGCTGCTCTGCCATCGATGCTGCTCCTGCAGTGATGCTACCTCCCTCCAAAAAGCAGAGGGGCACACAGCCTGCCTGAACATCCAGCCAGCTCCCTGCTCACTGCAGAAGGGGACAGCAAGCCCTCACCTCACCCAGTGCCGGGTGTTGAGTCCCAGTGTGGTGTGGGAGACCACCAACCCTGGCAGGGAATCTCCTGCTGATGTGGCAGGGCAATGAAAAGGCTGAATGGCAAGCCTGTGCTGCAGGGTTTCCAACAAGGCATGCAGAGCATAAGGACGTGATATTTGGCAGCAGGAGCCTGCTCCTCTGCTTTGTGGGCTCTTTGCTGGCTGCCTTATGCCTCCTGACGCAGGCACTTTGCGTGTGGCGTGTCCCAGTCTACCCTGGGGGCACTAAAGGGGCCCGCTGGCCCCAGTGTCCCCTCCCTGGCACTGCCAGTGTTCCCGCTGCTCCCAAGTGGGCTCTGGTGCCATCACAGGGTGACCTGACGGGGAGTCTGGCCCGGGGGATGCAGCAAGGGGACACAGCTGAAAAAGACATCTTTTCTCCAGTAAGGCAGGCGCTCTGCTGCCAAAAGGAAAATAATTTAATTTCTCAGGACAAAAGGGAGCTGAAAATTGGGATGGGAAGAAAGACAGAAAAGAAATAATGCAAATCAAAGCGCATTCAGACATTTCACAATCGTATAGTAAGAAAGCATAAAAAGCGTTCACAAAGAAGCAATCACAGCCACTAGACATGTCCCAGCCTCAAAATCAGAGGTGACACAAAAATTGTACTTAAGGAAAAAAAAAACATTTATCAAATGAGGAGTTATGTGGAAACTTCTGTGAAGGAAGTTCCCTAAGCTTCCTTCAGAAGACATGTGTGAGCACCTAAGGTGTTTCCAGTTTTTTCCTAGCCCTCTTATGCCCTATTCCTTGCACAGTCTTGTCAGAGAAAATACATCCTAGTACACTGGTTTGTAGTAGTACTCTGAGCACTCCTGACACCAATGATCAATGGGGCCATGTGCCGAAAGGTATTTTGCTCTTAAAACCCATTGAAAGTTATGAAGAAGCCACAGTCCATCCTGCCCCATATCCCCCAGTCGTTTAATTGCTGATGACAACTGCATACTCTGTGTTAACTGGCACCCACTTGGAAAAGCCATGCAGATGTTTCTTGCAAAGTCTTACTTGTATTTCTCTTGCAGTCGGGGCAGTGAACAGGATATGGCTTCAGGTTGCAGTAACTGGGCTTGGATTTATAATAATAACAAATTTGAATGCTTTTCCAGAAGGCTGCAGCCTTAGCTGCACTATGCAGTCAAATAGTGCTGAGCACATCTGGTCACAGACAACTTGAAGCACAAGATGAGCAATGCTTTGTACCCGTATTTCTTTCTAGCATTGGGCAAGACTCAAAATCTTTGGGTAGCTTTTTCTGTCTGGTGGTCTACTTGTGGCTGGCTCTGCCATTACTGAACTCAAAGAGACTTCAGAGGAACAGGATTAAAATGTGGTAAAGGAACAAGATAAAGCCCATGAACTCTCTGTCTGGATTTCTGCTTGCTGCCATATTAACAGTGAGCCTAGTCACAGAATCTGCCCTAGCAACTCAAGTGCATTTGAAGAGTCCTCACAGGCATGTCTCTCCTTGAATATTAAAATCCTGAAGATATTTTCCTTCATAGGCTACCCCAAAACATGTTTATTAAAGCTGATTTTGGAAACTACAAAACACATCAGTGCTGCTACAGACCAGAACCATTTCCACATCAAAGCAACCCGATTCTTTCACCAGATTCATGAAGTCTCCATTCTTATCCCTCCTGAAAACCAAAACACCACAGATATTTACTTTTCTATCCAGCAAACACCTCGTTTCCTGCTCGAGTATTGCAGGCTACACCACTTCAGTCATGCAGCAAACAGACATGACTTCCTTTTTGCTCCCTCCCTCTTGCTCTTCAGTCCCTCTGGCTCCAGATTCAAGCACATCCAGCCATTCCACTTGCTTTCCTGCTGCCAAAAATTGTGCATGAAATTCCTCTCTCATTCAGCCTGTCCTATTTCTCCTGAGTGGACTAGAATGCGCAGAAGAGCCACCAAGGCCAAGACTTTAGCAATAGTACCATTAGACACATTGCTTCTGATGTTATCTGTCATGAAGAGAAGACACGTAAGTATTAAAATCATTTTGCCATGCTACTAAGTGAGTCCCCTACTAAAAACTGACATTGCTGTTCTATAGCAAACTCCATCACCATCCTACGTCACTCCTCAGCAGTTGGGGAACTGACACTGGGATCAGAATTTGAACTATCCCATAATTCAAAATGTACTTTGAAATGCTCAAGTTCATCTCCCTACTCCTCCAGTAACAGAAGACATGGATTTGGCTTCTCTTCATAGCATTTTCTCTTGGCTTTGCCAAGTTTCTTTCATCCATTTCTGGCATATTTATTTGGTCCCATTCTGCAAATACTTAAGACAGACTGTCCATTTTATTTACTTCAGTAGGTCTCCCCACTAGATAATCGAGCGTCCTCTGCAGGTTCAAACCATCCAGAAGAACCACACATGCAACTGCTTGAGCATTTCACTGTATAATCCCCTTGGATTATATACCTGTATACAGACATATACACTTTATATTCCTGTAATACACCTGTATTTCTCGCAGCCTAAGATGAGGCTTGCAACTAGCAAAGATTTAACCAACAATGCTTAAAAGTGCACGTGTACTCCCAAATGGTGGCTATTAGAGATTTAGCTGGAAGTAATACTAAAAGGAACTCCCACATTTGAATTATTTATCACAAATTGGGAGTTGCATCAATGATCCTTATGGGTGCCTTCTCACTCGAGATATTCTGTGAAGTCATGAGAAAAGCAGACTATCAAATATAAGAAGAGAAAGTTCTGTGAGTTTTCCAATGACTATTGTTGTGAGGAAACCTCCTTGGTATCCACATATTCAGCTTTTCTGTCCCATTTTATCCACAATTTTCAGGCAGAGCTACTCTGTACCAATCACTAAAGGAGAAAAATGCCAAAGCCAGCACTGCAAAGCATGTAAATGCCTGAATAAAAATACTATAAGGATGACAAAGCTATATTGGATTAATTGTAATCTAATTTAAAAAGCAGAGAGGTGCAAGAAGGAAAGAGAAACAGTTTTATCTGAAGTATTTCTATGATCCCCATTACTGGAGCACCTTAATTCTTTACAATCTCTAACGTATTTATGCTAACAGCGCACTTGTGAGGGAGGGATATATTATCTTCTGTATTTTACAGATGAGGAACAGCTACTCAGTTTCTTAGAAAGTGTTTAGGAGTCAAACTCCTAAATAACATTTGCATTTCTCCTTTCTCCCATAATGTGTTAAGCAATAGCCAAATACATATAGTTTCCCTTGTAATTCAGCCACAGACAGCTAAGACCTGCCTTTAAGGATTGCTAAGTCTTTGTTATTTTCCATTCAGTGTTTGCAATCACCTCATGAAAGAGATCGTGTAAAACTACTGTTATTTTAATATCTGGGAACAAAGTCACTCAAGCATAGATGCACCAATGTCACTAAAATTACTTTAAGAGATGACTGGTAATCTGACGAAGTTATTCTTTCTTCCTTCAGTATATGCCACTCCATTCAGACTTCGGCATCTCAATGTACATAGTGCAGATGCGCTTGTGGAAATGAAATCTTTTCATTTTCAGTTCATTACACCTAGGCAAACTGTTTTCTACTTTAGTCTTAGATTTTTGCTTTCCTCCTATGTCTCTGATCGCTGTCACACAGACTGCAGTGACAAAACTGTCAGCAGTTCGTAAGGGGACCAAAATCCTTTCAGATGTTGTGTACAAGTTTCAGAGCTGTTTTCAGATTTACTTCCTTTCTTATTTCCTTGCAGATATCTCTTTAATGCCACTGAGTAGATTTTGACATCAGACATAAGATCAGCATGTGGGACAATTTCCCTACAAACCGGCCACATTCACAGCTATGACTATTTTGTTGGATCTCCAGAGATCAAAATGAAATGCATCCAAAGTCTGCATTGTTTTTCTACAACAAGCCCTAGACTGTTATAGCAAAGTAGTCTTGGAGCCAAACTTCCTTAAAGTTGACAGGACTCAGATTTCAGTCATCTGGGCACCAGACTGGATCCAACTCCAGTAGCTGGAGATGAAGACAAATCTTTTAATTTATCTTTGGAGAGATTAAAAGGTGCTGATGAAAGTGTAAGCATTATTGTCGTTGTCTGGACTACTATGAATATTTCAGTTAAACTGCACTCACTGGCACCTGGATATAACTCCTTTTTATCCCTCTTTCCAAATATGCCCACTCTAGGCAATACGCAAAAAGCAGAACTTGTACCAGCCCATGGCGTCTTTTGGCTTATTTTGTGTTTCAGCGCTTCTGTAATACTAATTCAGAGCGGAGAGTTGTGGTCTCTGTTTCTTACAGTCGATGCACAGGGGCTTCCTTGCTGCTCCAGTGCATTTTTTGGTCTGTGCTCTTGCTTGGCAGGTGGGAGGTGCTCTGCTTTCATGGCAACGAGGAGAGAAAAACTCAAAGAGAAACTGCTATGGTCTGGACTGTGACACATCCTACAGGAGGCCCTCACTGCCCTACTGGCTGGGTGCAGTGGTGGCAGAGAGGAGGTCTACAGAGAGGAAAGAGAGGGTCCCCCAAGCAGGAAGCAGCAAGTGCTACCAGAAATGGGATATCATATCTTTACTGACTGTAGATATTTTTCTTTAATGACATGTACATATGTATGGCAAACACCATAATGTATAGAATCATAGAATAGTTAGGGTTGGAAAGGACCTCAAGATCATCTAGTTCCAAACCCCCTGCCATGGACAGGGATACCTCACATTAAACCATCCCACACAAGGCTTCATCCATCCTGGCCTTGAACACCACCAGGGATGGAGCACTCACAACCCCCCTGGGCAACCGATTCCAGTGTCTCACCACCATAACAGGAAAGAATTTCCTCCTTAGATCCAATCAAAACTTCCCCTGTTTAAGTTTTAACCCGTTACCCCTTGTCCTGTCACTACAGTCCCTACTGAAGAGTCCCTCCCCAGCATCCCTATAGGCCCCCTTCAGATACTGGAAGGCTGCTATGAGGTCTCCACGCAGCCTTCTCTTCTCCAGGCTGAACAGCCCCAACTTCCTCAGCCTGTCTTCATACGGGAGGTGCTCCAGTCCCCTCATCATCCTCGTGGCCTCCTCTGGACTTGTTCCAACAGTTCCATGTCCTTTTTATGTTGAGGACACCAGAACTGCACACAATACTCCAGGTGAGGTCTCACAAGAGCAGAGTAGAGGGGCAGGATCACCTCCTTCGACCTGCTGGTCATGCTCCTTTTGATGCAGCCCAGGATACGGTTGGCTTTCTGGCCCATGAGCTCATGCTGACAGCTCAAGTTCATTTTCCCATCAACCAGCATCCCCAAGTCCTTCTCTGCAGGGCTGCTCTGAATCTCTTCTCTGCCCAACCTGTAGCTGTGCCTGGGATTGCTCCGACCCAGGTGTATGACCTTGCACTTGTCGTGGTTGAACTTCATAAGGTTGGCATCAGCCCACCTCACAAGCGTGTCGAGGTCCCTCTGGATGGCATCACTTCCCTCCAGCATATCAGCCAGACCACACAGCTTGGTGTCATCGGCAAACTTGCTGAGGGCGCACTCAACCCCACTGTCCATGTCAGCGATGAAGATGTTAAACAAGACCGGTCCCAACACCGATCCCTGAGGGACACCACTCGTTACCAGTCTCCAGCCGGACATCGAGCCATTGACCACAACTCTTTGTGTGCGGCCATCCAGCCAGTTCTTTATCCACCGAGGGGTCCATCCATCAAATTGATATCTCTTCAATTAAGAGAGAAGGATGTCGTGTGGGACAGTGTCAAACGCTTTGCACAAGTCCAGGTAGATGACATCAACTGCTTTACCCTTATCCATCAATTCTGTAGCCCCATCATAGAAGGCCACCAAATTGGTCAGGCAGGATTTCCCCTTAGTGAAGCCATGCTGGCTGTCACCAAGCACCTTGTTGTTTTTCATGTGCCTTAGCATGCCTTCCAGGAGAATGTGCTCCAAGATTTTGCCAGGCACAGAGGTGAGACTGACTGCTCTGTAATTCCCCGGGTCTTCCATTTTCCCCTTCTTGAAAATGGGGGTTATATTTCCCTTTTTCCAGTCATCGGGAACTTCACCTGACGGCCATGAGTTTTCAAATATGATGGCCAGTGGCTTAGCAACTTCATTCGCCAGCTCCTTCAGGACCCGCGGATGGATTCCATCAGGTCCCACGGACTTGTGCGCGTTCAGATTTTTAAGATGGTCTCGAACCAGATCCTCTCCTACAGTGGGCCCAAGGTCTTCAACAGAACAGCAAAATACCATCTGAGGTCCAGATAGGTGTAGTTCATGTATGAGACAGGAGGCCTGAGGCTCCAGTCCCTGGTAGGACTCCTACAGGACCACAGAGACAGGTGCAAGGAAGGCCAAGCTGTTCATGAGGCTTTCCTTATACCAGGCATAAAATGGAGCAGCAGAGGTAGCCAAGATTTGGATATGAAGTTTTGATCTTTCCATGATCTTCTGTACTCTTATAGCTATTGCCAGCTCTTCAAGCTATTGGGCATCAAGAAGAAAAGCAGGTGCAATGATATAAGAGCCAGAGCCACAAGTAGAATGAAGCTCAAAAGAGGCAAGAGCTGGACCAGCATCTTCATGAGGAGTGTTTTTGAAAGGGGAAAATATTTAAGTTCCTCTCTGTTTGTTTGAAACCTTTTACTAGTTTGAGAGATTCCTCAGTTCCTGGGTTAAGTGATTATAGCAAGTTTTGCTCCAGCTTTCTTTTTTTTTTTTATAATACAAGAGTGTGATACGAAAAACTGCGTACAAATCTTCTATAGCTAAGACAGGGAACCTCCTGAAAGTAGTCAGGTTGCAAAAGCAAATATATATTATAGCACAATCACAGTATTTCAGGAAAATTTTGAAAGCTTCAATCAGAAGGAAAAGGTAAAAGCACCTTTATTTCAGTCGTAGTTCATGCATCATCCATCTCCCTTTCCCTCCATAAAGGCAAACATTCTCAAATTACAAGTTTTCAAAGATTTTTTCAAGTCTCCATTTCCCTTGGAGCTTCACTCTGTCTTTAATCAAGACTTCCTCCTGGAGCTTTACAGCTTATTGTACAGTCCTTGCAATCAGCATTATTTCTAGCTGTTCACTTTTCCAGCCTCAGTAGTAGAATGCAAGAATTATTTTCAGACTTATGATTGCATCAAAAATATCATTAATTTAATATTATTTATTTTTATTCCAACTCAGCTAAATGTTCCTAGCAAACACGGTAACCAAAGTTCAGCTACTAGGACTCTATGGGGCGGATGCTGTTCCAGTCCCTTTGCAGCAAGGCTTTCTGGACAGGTCTTTTTAGAAAGCAAAAAAAAATTAACTCCTGGATCAGCTCCAGGTTGAAACTTAATGTCAGCTTTCTCGGAAATAGCAGTAAAAAACCTCAAGTTTCCAAATAAATCTATAAACATGTATAAATCCTACACACATTTGTTTAAAGGTAAATACAATGAAATTGGTATAAACCCCAGAGAAGGGAGCAAGAAATAGATACCCTGAGTGACTGGTAGAATTATTTGAGATACTACGGAACTCGTCCTAAATTAATAAATCAGAAGAGTCTCTACAGTAAGGAAGTTTAATCATGACAACTACAATAGAATAAAAATAAACTACAAGCAATGCTGAACACAAAAAGTGAATGGCAGGAGTGTCTGAAGCGTTCCATGGTGAGGACAAGAGATGGCCTCCCTGAGCAGATTGTCCTGTATCTCAGAGGGACTGGTGTGAAGCACCCTCCTGCCTGTTGCCCCATCCTGTCTGGGCAGCAGCCACAGTTTTTAGAGGTAGACAAGCCCTCATTAACCCTTCCCAGGCTGCTGCTGCCCTTCTGAATGAACATATTATGAGCAGGGAAAATTGCATTTGTTTCCTGGACTCACTGGTTAGCAAATTTAGTAATGTCTTGAGGATATTAAAACAGTAACTGATTGGAGACATGATAGACAGCAATCCCCTACTGTGCCTCCCCTCTTCAGGAATCATCAGCTGCTGGCAGTATTAACTCACTTGCTAATGTGAAAAAGACAATGTAGAGCCTTTTAAACAGATTGTTTGAGCAAACCTGTGCAGAGCACATAAGGTATTTATGGAAATCACAGTTTGGGGTGAACTTAAAGGAAAATCAGTGTGCAGTCCCCACCAATAGCAGCTGTATACGGTGCGGCTGGTAGACAAATTAGCAAACTGGGGAGACTGTTTCCTAGAAGAAGAGTAAAGTATAGCATCTTCTTCCTGTTCAGACATCAAGAAAAGCATAAACATAAAAAACATAAAAACATAAAGAGTTCAGCTCTGTTATCTGGATGTATCCATGCGCTGCTACTTTTTGTGTTATAACAAGAATATATTACTCAAATACGAAGAAACACACCAAAATAATTGACAGGGAAGGAAGTGCAAGTGTGAATAAAACATACAAAGACATTTAGAACAGTGTATGCTCTCTATCCTAAATGTTGCTTGTATCAAAACACAAGATTTCAGAAAATAATCTGAATAAGACATGAGTGACAGGTCAGTTTGAGGAAAGTGTTTCCCGAATTTAAGTGAGGGCCAGGGTACATATAGGGAGAAAGAAGTGAAAGAGGGAAGATGACAAGTACAATGTGGTGATAGCTGTTGTTGTGAAGCTGGGATGAGTGGGTTCATGGGTCAGATTTTCTGAGGAGACAGTGAAGAAAGAGCTGAGGATCAAGGAAAGACTGAAGTGGAGGGAAGCAATAGCTAAGGTCACTTAAGAGAGCAGACAGCAGGGAGAGGATGCAGAGAATGACAAAAAAGTGATAGACATTAATGGATTGGAGGTCTCAAGAGGGCAGGGTGAGGCAAGGGGCAGAGGATAGATATGCTTTGTTGAAAGAAACAGAGAGGTGAGAGAGAAAGCAGTGCTCAAACAAATCAGAGGAGGACCACTGTTTGGGGAAAACAGGAGCAAGGCTCATCCAGTGAGTGGGAGTGCTGTTCTGGGCTTGTAAGTCAAGCGAGGGGGCGAGGGAAAGGAGACAAGGGGCAAAGAGGTCAGGCAGGGTATCAGTGAAGAAGGCAAAGTCAGCTCCAGATGAGATTATGAGGAAAAGCAGGTATCATTATAATTGGAGTGGCAGTGAGAGAGCAGCTACAAGTCAGGGAGGATGCCTCACTAGTACCTCGCAGTCGTGGAAGAAGCTGGCCAGGGCTGTTAGGCACATTCTGCAGGAATAGTGCAGGGCCTTTACAAAATCTGGCAGGTCTTTTAGATCCCAGCCTCTCTCCACCCACACTCCAGTAAAATGAATAGCTCCATTCATTTGGACCAGGGTATTGATTTCAGAGTCTTCTCTAACATGGAAATTCATTGAGGCCTCTTTGCCTTCACTAAGCCACTTCCTGAGTGTTTCTCCAAGATCAGAGCGTGCCTCTTCCTGACCCCAGGAAGAGGGAGAGCCCAATCCAGAGTGCTGGCAAGGCTGGTGAAAGTGTCACTAATCAGCAAATTAGCCCCTGACCACACCGGCCAGCACCACAAATTCCTCCTCTTTCTTGTCAGCACAGTCAATACATGAAGGAGCCACTATCATTCCCCTGCTCCGATAAGTTTGCAATGGGTTTAGACAGACCAAGGATCTTCAAACAGAGCCTGTATTTTTAGGGTACAGTGATGTCTAAACCTCCTAGAGAAAACTGTAGCACTCTGACATCCGTTTTTGATCTAACACTGTATGTCTTTGTGGAAGGAGCTGATACAACTGCTTTGAGATTATTATCACAGCACTGTAAGCAAAGCAGTAATGGTTTGACAGCTACCATACTAAGACCTCTGCCCGTCAGTTTTATTGCTTGTTTATTGCTCTACCAACTATTCCTTTTTCACAGCCTATTGTTTTTTGCTATTTACTTATACTATAAGCGCGTTTGGAGCACAGACTATGTTTTTGCTCTCATTCAGGGCACATCTAGTACAATACAGTCTGTCCAGCACAGAGGACAACAATAACATAACATAAATGAAAGACATTCTGCTGAGATGCTAACTCCTCTTTAAAGCCTGCGTGCAAAAAATATACTTTGAATGTGTAATGTTTTTAACTTAAGCCACCACAGGATTAAACACACTAAAATAGACACTTTGTACTACAGACAGCTGTTGCCAGCTGTGCCATTTGAACAGAATTTCCAACAAAACATCATGAAAACAAAAGAGACTTATTAGTATCATCCCAGAGAGCAAATAGAAAATAATTTTCCATTCTGTCATCCTTTTACCATTTTTACTTGTTAGAGTAATTGTGTACAGTGTTCCGTGGCTCTAATAACCCCCTAAATCTTACACAATCTACATCTTCCTCCAACAGGTTGATGGTTCACTGGATTTTATTTCCATGGGGTGTTTTGAGTCTGAATCTTTGGCAGTTCAATTCAGTAACAGCATCAGCTCTAGAACTGAAAGCAAAGGGTCAAGTGATCCTGGCAAAGCAATCAGATTAATGAATTAATGCTCGTACAAAACTTCTGAAGAAATAAGGTGCTACAGAAGTGCCAAGAATATTATATGCAGATTTTTTTCCTCCTAGTCCTTTCACTTGCAGGGAAGTACAGATGATACATGACTCAGATTGAACTTTTGAATGAAATAGGTATGACACCTCTGGAATGAGCAGGTGCAGTTTGTCCTTCAAAACCCAGCAAACAAGTTCACATACAGAACTGACTCTCCGTGTTCTTTGCACTTTGAGTCTCTCTCTACTACCCATACATTTACTTTTACTCTACATAAAATTTCTATATTTTTTGCCATGCATAAGACTACTTTTCATCAATTTAAAGCAAAGTAAAATACCAATTGACAGACACAAGAATACAGAACAGCCCAGGTACCTAAGCATGAAAGCAGAATGATTTAATAAAAATTCATGCTGGTTTTTTTTTATTGGGGGAGGGGAGGCAGCATGTTGATCAGACTACTTTCAACTAATCTCAAAGAAATTTTAAGTCTTGTCTTAATGAAGCTCACAAGAGGTCTCTTGGTAGTTTTCACTCTATGCATCACCAGCTTTACACAGTTACAAGCAATGAAAAAGGGAAGAAAAAGGCACTGCAGGAAGGCAAATAGGAAGAGCTCAAGGATCTTCCATTCGAGCAGTCAGTATGAAGGATCCTGTAGACAGCAGTCGTATTTGTACAGGGTGCTAATCCCATCCAGGCTTTAATGTGTCCAGTGAGGCTAACAAGTAGAAGAGTTAGACTCCAACCCTTCTTAAAATGGGCTACAGTAAGAACACAAATGCACAAGTCCCATTATTTTGGGGGGATTGCACATAATTTACTTGATTAGCACCAAGAATAAAAGAGCAACCCACAATAACATACTCCATATTACAGACGCTGTAGAAAACCACTGGCAGAGTACATGTGCATTCTCTGATCAAGGCTGGCATGTTTTCTCTTTCAAAAGACAAACTTCCCCTGGTATCAAACGTACTGAATGAGGGCTACAACAAAGATCTCAGTACATATCACCCAGCCTTGTTACACTTCATTACACATTTTCCATCCAGGAGTGAGGTATACATGACTTTGCAAGAGCCACATGCCCTGTTCCTCACATCACGGAGACAAGACTTGAAACCTGCTCTGCTTTTCTCTTGTTCAGATCAGCAGTTACTAGATTCACACTGTATGTGGATAACTCCTGAAACTCTGATCTCTGTCAGTCAACATACAGGTTTTTGTGCTCTTTATATTTCTAGCTAGCTCACTTTTCTGATAATTATTACCAAGCAGAAGCATATTTTGCAATTGAAGGCAGGAGTAACATTTACCTGTATTCGAACATGAGAATTTAATAGATAATGCTATATCCTATAGAATCCACGTCAGAGGAGTCTTTTCCCAATAATGGAGGACCTTTCAGTAAGACTTTACTTGAACAACAATAGGATTGGACAATAGAACGCCTAGCTGCTTCTGTATTGTCCAGACTAGCAACGTATGACAACAGACCAAATGTTCAGAAGACCTGACTGGCCAGATCATTAGCTCACACCTTTCACAGTCCTTCTTTCTGAGTTATGTCATGAAAATAAAATTACTGAAATAAGTAGAAAGGAGATGAGAGACAAGGTAAGCAGGGCTGATTGCGACCAATCTTTAAAGGGAAATAAACCTCATTTTTTGAAACTTTCACATCAATAGAATCCCTAAAGGAACACAATTTCCTATCTTCCAAATTTATTCTCCAAGAGATTAAGAGCTAAACAGCATTTTCAAAAAATGACCAGAGAACTTTGCAGCTGACAAGAATCACAACAGCAAGAGTTAAAAATTAAATATCATTATTACAATAAATAGGCCTTTGAATGGAGTTCAGTTCTTCAAAATCTGAGGGCATAAGCTAACTTCTAAATTGTGGGGTTAGGAAAAAAATCTCTGCTGTCTATTTATGCTATAAATGTCTCTGCAAAGGTGTTGCCAAAGCTTTCTGGAGGCAGTCCAGTACAGTTGAGTGCAACTGGCTGTTAAAATCACAGGTGGTTCCCAAAGTAGCTGTTAAAACCCCTATTAGTAAGAATAGCGCCCCTCTAGTTGTGCCCATTCTCCTCCTCCTCCTTTCCTCTTTCTCCCATCAGGCTCAGATCCAGAAGACCCTGGCCCCTCCTTCATCCTACACTCATCCTAATTCTAGGACTAGCTGAGGGTGTGCCTGAAACACTCTCAGAATTTGAAACATCTTCTGAATTTCATATTGCAGTCAATGTCAGAGAGAGTATACAGGAACAGGGGGTGGCTGAGAACCCCCGCTCCTGTGCTGCACAGGCATGGTCATGCTAGAGAAGGCTGAAGACAAGCAAGTAATTTACAGCTGGTGTGTGGGCTAGCAGAGTGGGGTATACCAAAGCCATCTCATTAACTCCTCCCATCCTCCAATCCAAAGCATCACACTTCAGGTAAGGGCACAAACTAAATAATTTAAAAAAAATATATAAAACAAAATAAAATCCACTAAAAACAACAGCCAAAAAGCAGCAACTGGAAAAAAAAAAAACCCCACGTAAATCTCTTTATCACATAAAAGCTGGGAATAGTGAGGAAGTTAGGCAGAATGCCAGCTTCCTGCCACTTTGAAGACAAAGCTTGTCACACCTTTACTTTGGACATCCATAAATAGATTCAAACTGCTGATACTTCAGGGGCCAGTGAGCAGGAACAGGGAAATTTCTTTTTAAGCTGTAATGACTACATACAACAGCAAGACTGCCATGTTGGCAGCAGGCAAACAGTAGACTTTGGGGGTCCAGTTCTGGCCTCCCACTCAATACCAGTGTCTGCTGTAAGCAGCAACACATACTGAAAGCACCGTGTCTTTTTATATCTGCATGGATATTGAAGCAGTCTATTAACTTCATTGTCTCTTAAATTAGCTAGCAGATTAGCTAAGGCCTTATTTTACAATTGTCATGGAAATACCCTACTACGTAAGTATGAGGGACATTGGCATCCAAGCTTGGGGGTATGGAGGGCCAATGGAAAATATTTAACACAGTCTTCTCCAATGTCTGTGTCTTGAACAAAACCAAGTGCAGCCTTTACTGAAGACCTAACATCAGAAAAAACTCACTTATCAAAAGATGCTCCCCAACCCTTGTGGTTTCATATTCATGTTTCTTCTTCTTCAGTTTGTATTCTCTGTGTCCAAGGAGAACCAGAAATGGGAAGAAAATTGAGCATTGACATTTTCCAAGTGATCCCCAAAAGATGGCATATGAGAATGGAACATTTCATTAAACCTTCATCACAGTTCCTAGTTAGTTTGAGTATTACACTCCTGCCTGCCACCTCCAGTGTTGGTAAGCATATCATTTCACACAGACACATCCAGCTGGCTCGGCACACAAATGATCTGCATCACAGTGCATTGGCAGGCTGGTCTTACACAGCCCAAGCTCTGCATAAGCCAGAACAGCTGCTGCCGAAAGGAAAGTCGAGTACTTGAGATATAGGTTCAGTTCCGTCTCTCTAACAAGTTACTTCATTATTCTATCCTGACATTCTCCATCTGAGAAATAATCCTCTTCTACTACATGGAAGTGCTGTAAGTACAAATAGAGACTGGTAGGCACTCAGAAACTAGAAGAGTAGGAGGCTTGTAAATCTCTAAGACATAGTTGGAGGAGCAGAAGCAAATCTATGACTCTGTGAAGCACTCTCGGGTCCCACAGCTTAGGCTTAACTGCAGCAATTGCCCTTTGTGTATCTTCCAGAACATGGTTTTCTGAATTTGCTGAAAACGTCAGGGAAGAATTTGGGTTTAATTCAAAGAACATACCTGCTTAAACCTTGCTTCTGGGTGGAGTAATCAGAGGGGGGTTCAGTTATTTTATTTCTCCCATAACATAAATTATGTGAGACTAATGTGTCAGTCTACAAAGTTTCTCCTTCTGGAGATGGGACTTCAGCCAACTATGTCATAATTTTTCTTGCCTGAAGTGTCTTGTATTCATCGTATAGGAATCAAAATCCTAAGCAGTTCAGGTGGTGAGTAGATTTCCCTGTGACTATAAAGTATATTTTATTTTAGACTTTTAGGCCAGCTTCCTGCCATTTCATAACAAAAACATGATTAATGATACATAAAATCCATATTTTAGAATAGAAATAAATTGGGCCATTGCAGCATTTCTATCTGGGGAAATTTATTCTGTCATTGCTTGACAACATAATTTTACAGAATAAAACAACACTTTGTACTTAGGGAATTTCACTTCTATATTAAAATATTTTTACTGCAAAATAATATAGGAAAGGCTTGACTTTAAGAAAAGATCAATAGATTAGATAAGCTCTTTCTAAAAGGATATGGCAAGACACTTTTTACAAATGGAATTGTGGTAGTCTTAATCTTATTTTAAATGAAATATAAATGGATGAATAGAGCTTATTTTTACACAAGGCTGTGAAGAGTAGATTTATTTTGGTGAATAAGAAAATACAGAGTTTTAGCAATTACAATGGAGTCACAGAAATTTGCAGTAAAGGAAATAATTAAAACATTATATTAGCCAAATACATTTGGCGAGTGTGCATATACATAATAAAAGTCACTTAAGACTCGATACAGTTTTTTACCCAGACAACTCAAAGATGGGCAAACATCATTTTGCAGGGGAGAAAGTGAGACAGAAACCAGTGAAGTGACCTTTCAAGGGATTTTCTTGGTCAGAGAGCAAAGGATGGAAAATAGTCCTCACTTACAGTCTGGTCTTACACATTAGATTTATCATACAGCTTACACTAAATACACAGTATTCAGTGTGTGGAATGTTTTGGGCTGTGGACCACTGACAGATTGCAATAGAGAGATTCTTACCCTGGTTTCCAACTCATACTGCCTTTCCTGCGATTTGAAGCTGCTTCATTTTGCTGGAGGAAGACAGCACAGAGAAAAGAAGTGACTAATAAATGGTGCTAAAAGGACAATACATGAGCTTGCTTTTACCAACCTTTGGAAAGCCCTTCCAGCTCTATTTCATGTGAATTGATGGGATCACAGCAAGACCGACAGTACCCGTTAGACTCAAACTCAAAGCAAATGCTCTGTGGACAGACTAATGCAGATGAACAATGCATGAACGCTGTGAGTTTCCACAAGGCATGTGGTGTGAGGACATTTCTCTTTTGTTTCTCAAGTTTCTCTCTGCTTGCTTCTCGTCTTCCCTTTTGCCATCCCACTCTATTATTTCCTTCCCTTTCTCACCAAAAGATGCCCAGAGCCTAACCCCAAAGGCAGCAGCCACATTGCGCTTGGTTAACTGGCAGTGATGGAAACTCATGGCCATTACCAGACACAGCTGCAAGTCAGTAGATTCTTCCTTCAAGTTGTAGCCCAGAAACTCAGGGACCCAGGGTAGGTGGGTGTAGTATCCTCATGTGAGAAGAAGAAGTTTGGGTATGATTAACTAGTAGCATCGCTCCTGGAGCACACTATGAACAGAGAACTTAAAACACATCTGTTAAACCACAAGGCAGTCTGGTCTAAGAACTGCAATAGTTCTTTCAGATGTAACCAGAAGCCAAACTACACATTCATGCTAAGACCAGCATGAATTTCAAACATTTCATTTTGAACCCGATTGTGAACATACTGCCTCTTGGCATTCACTATTAAGTAGGTCATCCTCATCCACAGATGATTTTGACATACCATCCTGAACTACGACAGAGATTTTCAGTGCAGCAGAGACAAAGAAGTAAAGCTGAAAATGCCATGGGAAGATTCAAGAAACTTGACCATCACATTTACATTCTTTCAAACCTCGGGTAAAATATACTTTTGGGGGCTTAGCTTATTTTAGACGCCAGTATTGCAAAGTGTTTCCACACATGTGCATTAGAGGAAAGCAACTCCATTAAAATAAAACAAAAACTCCTTGGCTGTTCAGGTTGAGAGTGTGTTTAATTCCTTTACTGCATCAAGAACTTAAGAGGATATCGTTAAAGACAACTTCACAGTCCTGACACCTCTTGACTCTGCTCATACACTGCTATACTGGGGCTTGGCAACTGGGCTGCACTTTAACAGTGAGGAGTAAACTTCATAAACCTTATTGCTGCCTTTTAATTCTCATGCTATATTCTAGTAAAATAATTACATGAGGTCAAGAGTTTTTTTAATACAGGCAATGCAGGCTAATCCCTTACGAAGGCAGTATAAGCCTTGTGGCGAACTGGGCAAAATATTAGGAGTAAAACATGGCCTCAGGTGTCATTACACATTTCAGACACAGCACTAACAAAAGAGACTACTGATTTTATTTCCTATCCAAATTCAACCTTATGGTGGGAAACAGGATGAAATTCCGTTGCCTGAGTTATGTTTTAATCAGTTTTGGGTAAATTTGGCAATGCCATGCAAACTGAAACCAAGCTGAACACTAGGAAGCTTTGCTGCCAGCACAGGCTTCTCACAAACTCCAAATGGTCTGGTATCACAAGTGTAAATCACAGTTTTAATTGTAAATGGGAGAAACCCAAAATGTAACAGAACAGTCTTTTTGAATGAGTGTACATGGGTAATAGCTTTGTAAAATTGAAAGGCAGCATACTAAGACTTCTGTTTAAAAATGCGTGACTAGTTTTCACTGACTCTAGTGGGTCAATCAGGTTGTGGAGTGGAACGGATATCTGCCAAGCTCCCGGTTCCTGGCATTTCTGGGTTGCCAAAAAAAACCAAAGAAAAGCAGCTGAAAGAGAGCAAAAGTTACTGAGTAATATTTCTGCAGGGATTTCCCCCTGGCAGTAGAACAGGGGAACCTGAGCTTATGCAGAGGGTTCAAGTTTGGAAACAGCTCCAAAACCACAAAGTGATTATTTGGCTGAAAAGAAAAAAACAAAAACACAAACAGAAACAAACAAACAAAAAACCCCACAAAACAAAAAAAAAAAACAAAAACCAACAACAACAAAAAAACAAACAAACAAACAAAAACAACCCACCAAAAAAGCCCCAAACCAGATGAAACCTGATGGCTTAGCTTCACTTACAAAATTCTTTTCCGGGTATCAAAACGATTATGTGAGCAGTTGGTGTTGGAAGACTTGTACCCTTCACACTAACAGACCATTTTCTGTCATCTTCTGACTGTACCAAACAACCCAGCTCTAGCCAATGGGCAAAAGGACAATTAAACATTTTGCTTGCACTGTACCTAAACTCAAGGAGTAACTTGGCCTTGAATCTTAGCATAGGCTGATGTATATCCCAACCTCATGATTAGCACCTGCCGTGTTCTATACCACTCTTTTTCTATTTTTTGAGTACAGGAGGAAGATAGGAAGTCAGGAGAAGGGACGTTTACAAAGAAACAAGGAAAAAAAATTATAACCTAGGATGTGTGTGGAACGCAGCACCTTTAAGAAATTATACTCCTTGCGTGCAAGGCTTAATGAGCACATGAGGAGGCATAACGGCATTTTGTATTTATCTATCTATTTCCTCTTACTTTTGGATTGTACGATAAAGCTCCCTGTCAGGCCAAAGCTATTGCACCCATCACAACATGTCAGCAACTGTGACTCAGAACACATTACATGCAGGAAGAGAAAGATGCAAAGATAAGATATTAGGAGTGAAATCAATACAGGATTCTCTTTTACATATCCCAGCAGTCTCATTAACTTCAAAGTAGCTGATATGAATGTAATTAAAGAGCAGAACAAACAGCAAAGGGGGAAAAGAAACCACAGGGCCCTGTTTCAAGATCCTCACTAAAATGGCACATCACAGGGCTGTACCATAAATCACAAGATACACTCTGTCAAACCTAAAAGAAATTTTTAAAAACAAATAATAGTGACATTTTAAACAATGTAAATTTTATAAACATGGGCATCTGCAATTTAAACACAAATAAGCAGTGCCACCAGGGAATAACTTTAAACAACAATGAACAAGTTCTTGGTGCTCTAACATGCTAAACCCAAATCACAGGAGGCTGGTAGAACTAAACCTGCATGCTACTCACACAAGATAATCTTGCAAAGAAAGAGAACCAAGTGCACCATGGCAGAGGTGGATACTGGAGACTGCAAGCCATCTTTGCATGGTAACAACCAGAAAACCTGCTATTGTGCAACACTAAAATGCACACTGCTGTTAACTCTTAACCTGTTGGGCTGTTGACAGGTTTGCAGGCTCATGTGTAAAATGGAATGAGAATGCTTCAGTGTCCCGGCATCTTCTCAATCGTACTTAGAGAAGACAGATGGCCACAGGACAAAATCTAACCTCAAGGGCAGTAAATGGCAGCAAGTGCAAAGAAGATGTTAGGCTGGTTGTAGGTGCTTTCCACTTGCAGTGGATAATGGGCTTGGCTAGGCAGCATGAGGGAGCCTGCAGTGCTGCCGGCTGCAACATCCCAGGCTGCACAGGACAGCTCAGTCCCCAGGCACCTCACAAGAGGCAGTGACACCTTGATAACAACCGAAGCATGGCTACAGATAACGGTGCAGAAAATATTGGGGGCAGGGAGAAACATCTTCTGGCATTTTTCATGAGCTATAAATTCCTAAATCCTCCCCCACCTATTCACCCCACAAATATGAATCAAGGGATCAATGGATCAATGGGGTAATTGTACGGAATGTCTTTAATGGAGAACCAACCCCTGTTTCTTGCATACATTGCTCAATGCTCCTACCAAGTGTTAAATTAAAATTTACAGTAGTGCTAATTGAAGTCACATTTGTGTGTGTGCTGCATGCTGTTAGGCAGGAGGAGACTTCTTTTGCTGGAGAGTAAAACTTCAGTAACGTCTTTTTGGGCTTATACCAGTTTAATGCAAAAAGCAAAACATAATTATAGGAGGCTGTTAATGGATTAAATGGCCAGTGTTGCTGTCTAGCTGTGTTCCAGTTTTTCCTCTGTTGGCTTTGTGCTGTCTGTTGTCATCTCCTAATTATCTGTTCCTTTTTCAGTTGGCAGCTTTAACAGGTTGAGGGTATTATTCAAACCCAAATTAATTTGTGTTTTTCAGGAATTGCTTAAAGAGTAGGAGTTTTATTTGGAGCTTGATATGGCAATAAAGTCTTTATCAGATGCAAAAGAGAAATATTTTTTGGCTGACTTTCACTGCCATGAAACTATTCACATTGATCAGCAAGAGCAGAAAATCTCTGGTGTTGCAAAACAAAGCAAGAATTTCTGGAAGTGCTTGGCAGCTGATTTGTTTCTGCATGGCCTATCATCAGTAGCTACCATCTCCTGTAGTTTCTGAGGGTAGAAAGCTATGGCATTTCCCAAAAAAATTTAATGGGGCATCTGCTCAGGTCTTAACTGACATTTGAACCATTGATAGTGATAAACTGAAGAATATAAGGAAAGAAATCTGGCATTAAAACCTTAAAATCTCAGGATCTTCTTTCATGCAGCCAGTGAATTAAATAGGAATACTGTGTAGCATTTATATAGTGACAAATTCTGCAAACCTGCAAGTCCCTTTAGAGTACTGGAGCATTAAGTGGATTGCAGCCATTCTTCCAAATCTGTGCACTGTGTTGTCACCATCCACAAAAATAGACAGTGAAAAATAATTAGTCATAGAACTCTATTGCAAGCATTCTAAGGAGAAAATAATCAATGAATGTGTTTCCTAATAGATACTGAGGAAACATAGTCTTTCCAGAATCTAATATTCCAGATATACTGGCTGCCAGCATGCTTCATGCTTACAGGGAAGCAGGCTGTACTGACGAGTTTATTGCAACAATCGAGTACCACCTTTTAAAGATTAAAACATCCCCTGTATTCTCTCTCACAAACCATTGCTTGTTGAAAACAGGGAAAGGGATGGAGGCGAAGACAAAACAAACACAGAAAGAGTTAATTTGAAACTAATCAAACCCCATTTTCTTCCCCAGCATCAGAAATCTATTTTATTTCAGTGCCGAATTCATTTTCAAAGACATGCCGATCCTTTTGAGGGGAATTCCGCATCTTACAGCTGTGCGTTCTGCCCTGCAGTGTACGCCTTGCTCGCCCACCTGCTCACTGAAAAACACCCTGAACTTCCCAGCCCTGAGGCTGTGCCAGTAGAGCCGTGCTTTAGACCGGTCGCTGATCTCCAGCAAAGACAATGCCTAGCCTGTTACGTTTTAAAGTAAAAGTGGTGAAGTTCAAACCCGTGTAAGAATGAGCTAGCAGAACAATTGCTACCTTGCAGAGCATTATATTGTATTATGCATGGCCATCTGTTAATAATGCATGGTTTCGTGCAACAGCTAAAAAGCAGTTTCATTAAACAGTTTCATTTTAAGAATCATTTGTTAGGAATGCAGCTTCTGAAAAAAGCTAAATTCTCGTTCCATATTCAAAGTCTAACCCACATGCTGAGAAGAAAGGAACAGTCATATTTTAAACACATATTACAATTCATGCTTTGAAACATCATATACGTCTAGCCTTAAGTACCTCCCATTTGATAGTTACTTTATTTTTGCCTGCTTTTGTTTTCTTCATTCATGTTGACTCAACAGTACATATTAAAATTTTAATTTCATTTCTTGTTGTGCATTCAGGTGCCAACAATGAGTTGAACTCTACCTGTTTAAAAGCTCATTTACTGGGGCAAAATTATGCCCCTTTGTTCTCATCAGGGCAAACATGGTTTTATTATCATGTAAGATTAAAAGACCTGACCTTTAGCACTGAAAAATATTGTGGTAACTCCTACATCTCCTAACTTGAATACTCAGAAGTATGGTCCCTGCATAGCTGGCAGAGCACTAAAACGTATACTGCATTTGGCAGAGATGTGTATTTTCAGCTTTCATCTGAAGTGTGCATTAGCTACTGAATTGACTATATTGTTGATAGAACAATGCGTCAAGTCCAGACCTGGTGGATCCCAACTGATAGGCAGGTATATCAATGGGAAAGCATTCATTCACCATTTTAACAAAAACACCGAGCTGAAGTCAGAGGCACACTATCCCCTGTCCCTTGGTGGTGGAATCCAGCCATCCCCTCCTTCGTGACAAGGACTAATGCACAGCCAGCTCCAAGAGCACGAACATTGTCAATGAGGGGCAAAACACACTCAGCAACCTGCCAAAATGGGGGGAGCAAGAATGACCATATAATGCAATCACGCACATACACAGATAAAAGATGGCAAGTGGAGGGAAATACCATTTTTACCTCAGCCTGAGAAAGGCTGAGCAGCCTTTTATCCTTTTTTTTTTTTTTTTTTTTAACAGAAATCACAGTCATTCCCAGATTCAGCCAGTTGCTACACTGAGAGCAAACAGCATGGTCAACCTGCTTGTTATGTTGTGATATTCGAAGTCTTCTTTCAACTCCTCCTCAGAGTCTCTTAGTTACAAGACATTCTCTTGTTCACCCTAGAACAACTGCAGCTACATTCTAACCCTAGTGGTTGCAGAATTGACCTTGAGAGCAGCTCCTCAGGTGACAGTAAGGTTCCTGCTGTGGATGCTCACCCCACAGCCCTCTGGACCTGAGAGTATCCCAATACATATCTGGTTTACAATGCCAGAAAATGATACAGTCCAAGAAAATGGAAGACAAAAGCAGACTGTTAATAGCAAGAGTTCACCAGGCAAAAAAATACTGATAACTGCCAGCTGCACCAGCAGGGGATGCCCACATCTAGTATCAGCCACAGCACCAGTGAATATCTGGTAATCTATGCTAGGGATCACAGAATCTAAAGTCAGCCCAGCCTTTCTCCTGCAAACATGTGGAGAAGTACAGCTATTTTTTCTCTGTGACAATGGGTGTTACTTAGAAGAACTTTAGAAGACATTCTTTAACAAAATCAACCTTTTTACTTCTTCCTCCCCAGTCTGGACGAAAGAGCAACAGGAGAATAAGGCAGGGCTAAAAGAGAAAAGACTGTTTGAATTTCAGACCCAGACTGAATTCTCAAAGCCAACATACTAGAAAAAGCATTTGATTGCTTATAAATTCTGTGAATAAAAAAAGATTAAAGTACAGAAAACATAGTTCTTCCTTATGTTCACAGCCCTTTTCCAACACATTTTTATAGTCATCTAAAAGACAATGTACAATTTCTGTTCCTATATGCAGACTGCTGAAGTAATTGTCATGACTGAGCATTAGAAAAAGCTATGGCTTAAAATACACATTTCAATTTAAAAATGATAGCTTTTATAGAGAGAGATGTTTGAGAAGTTTATTCATAAAGTGAGATTTTAACCTTCTATCAGACTATTCTACATTCTCTATTTGTTGTCTCTATCATGCAAAAAAAGCTAACTACACTAAAAAAAAATATCCCATTTCTTCTAAATTTTGCTTCCCACATCTCTAGATTACTCCTTCTTGACCTCCCAAAACAATATTATGAATGTGGCCTTACTAAACATATCCCAGAAATACAGCTACTTCAGAATATAAAGAAATACTTTCAGATTAATGTAGAGTAGGATTTTTCAGTTCATTTTTTCTCTTTTCTAAATGTCAGAATCTCATAATGGCCTATCAACAAAAGACATCAGCAATAATCTTTCCTCCTGGCTGGAGATTCAGTGGGAAATACTGGCCACAGAGGCACACACAGGACACACCAGACCCAATCTTTGTGGTAGGATTCTCACTGAAACCCTGTCATAGTTCAATACTTCATGGTGGTGAAGCCACAAACTACAGGTACCAAACAACATGAATTCATTAAATAGCTACAGGAATTTTTGAAGACAGTAGAAAGCTTTGAGAAATTGATACAACAAAATCCCCTTATTTAATGTCATTTTGATCAAACTGAAGTAGCTCAGCCGGACAAGCACTGTTGTAAAACCGAAATGGGTCCCCTTTCTCATGCGTTAGTTTTGCTACCAGGGGAATGGTGCCAATTTAGTATTATTTTTTAAAGAAATCACAGTCCATAGATGTATTCTTAATTAAGAATACATGTTCTAATGTTTAATTAGTCTCTCTGTTAAATACTTACTTTTTTCCCATGGTTAAAATGTGATTTGCTTCATGTTTCGGCAATTAGATCCTTTACCAAACAGTGGAGTCTATTTCCAAACTTTCTACTACATTAGGTCCTGGAAGACTGACCAAGATAATTCATATCATTTTCCTTTAGGCAAACTAGAGAGAGTGTGTTTCAAAGTTCCTACACACCCTAGAGGACTTTTTCTCTTTGGGCAATCACATCTTTTCCCTGAGTTGTCCGCAGCTTATCATGAGTCTCTTTGAGTTGCTGATGGCACAAAGTGACACTTAGTCCTTACCACAAAGAATTCCCAATTATATTTGCTATCATGGTCTCTGTTTGTATTTTAAGTTTTCTTGCTCTTATCTCCAACAGTGGTTAACATTTTAAAAGGATGTCTTTAAGTCAAACAGATGGTGTTACACTGGGTATTTGTTTTCTGCTGTTTACTTATAAAATTTCCACCATGTTCCAAGCTCACTGCTTCTCAGGCACAGTCTCCCATTCTGTCACCATTGCCTTAATATTTTTCCCCTCATGTTCAATCCTATATTGTTTGCATCAATTTTTAAATAATTAAATTTCCCTTACCTTATCAATTCATGCAGAAAGGTCTATATCACAGGCCTCTTCATAATCCTTAGTTCTTCCAGTCCTATGTCACCTGCAAAGGTCATCTGTGAGAACCTACTGTGCTCCTTTGGGTCACCACTAAACAACCAGTGTTGAACAGAAACGAATGCACAGAATAACTACTCCAGTTACTATGGGCCTCAAAATGCAAAGTTGCAGAACTTCATTAGGCAGATAGATACAAAAGAAGCACAGAGAGGGTGCTTCAAGTAATCCTTTTTAAATAGCACACAGATATAATGCCATACCCTTAGCATTTGTATGAAAAGCTTCTCCTAGGAAAAACAGCTTTGGAAGAAATCCATAAACTCGTCTCTGGTGTTTGGGTGTGATAGATCTTCTCAGCATGTTCAACCTGATACAAATAAGTGGGCACAAGGCTTCACAAGATAAAGTTTAAATGTCTCCAAAAGTACAAGGAATGCTATGGTGTCAAGGCAACAGCTGAATTTGAAACACACAAAAAAATAAAAACATCACAGAACATGTCATGGAAATATAAGTACACACACTTCATGAATATTTATCATTGCATGTTGGTAGAATAATAGCACTGATGTAAGAAATATAAAATGAAGGTCTGCAAGACACACAATAAACTGAAGTTCTAATTTATTTGCCTTTGTTAATAACTCGTACTTTTCCTTACGGGTCTTCTTTTCACAGAAGACATTTTACATGCACACTACATTAATTAGACATGTAAAAGACATTTTGAGCCTGCCAACTCAACTGCTTTGGGCAGTATTCCACCAGATTTCCAGACAATTAGCAGCTGGAACATCTGGAAATCTCAGACAAATGGCCACCAACCATGCAAAAATCGACTCCATATCACACAAGCCTCTGATGCATCCCAGGAGTTCAGAAGCACAGACATCACAGGAGGCTCCCAAGCCTCCTGGAGCGCATGCAGGGCACACTAGAGAAGCTGCACAGGCATAGACCATGTACATGTGCGTGCACATGCTCTCATAGGGATGTCAGATTTGCTGTTCTGGGGCTTGAGGAGGCTGGAAGTTATGATAACTGTTTCTTTGCTGAGCTTTACATTAGTTAGTCTGTTATCTTCCTATCCTCTAGGACCTCCAGCAGCACTCGCCACAGAAGGAGAAAGAGCTGAACTTTAGTTATGGTGTCAAAGATCCAGTCTAAGGGACTCAAAACCAAAACCTGAATCTGTTTCTTTTATTTCTTCCATCGGCCTCAAGGTCTTGCATACTCCAAGACACCAGGAAGCAAATAAATACAATATGTATCCAGCTGCCTTAACCATTGAAAAGGTAAGTCTGAATGATGACACAAAATCCTGGTATTTTCTCAGGTGTTTTCAGCATTCTGGCTGAGGTTTTCAAACCCTGATGCTCGGAGTTGGACCCCTAAAATTCCTATGCACACTGCTGTGAAATAAGTGCTGAGCACCCAAATATTGCATGAGGATGCCTTTCCCAGTCTGCTATATAAATAATGAGTCTCCATAACACAGAGTTTATAGAGCTAGCTACTGGCTCTCACACTCTAGCACTGCCTGCCCCTGTGCCTTTGTCTCCAGCTTGTTCTTGATACTGTATTATGGCACAAGAACAATGCACAAGCCCTCGGCAGCTTGCTGTCTCAAAATGAACAGCATTCCTACAACTGATTAATCTGCCAAAAAAAGCCAAAAGTCACATCTGACTAAAAGAGCTTTCCACTTCAAGGCTTGTTCCACAATTCAGTTCAGCTGACAAATGCAAAGACAAGAATTTCTCAACTGTGCAGTTTCCAGTAAGGGATGACCTGTCCCTATTGTTAGGAGAGCTGGGAAAAGAGAAGCAATCCTCTGAAAAGGATACGACTTGGGGGAGCATTACTGGGATGTACACCATTTGCCTACAAGAAGAGAGTCAGGATCAGTTCCCCGTGTTCACAAAGTCACTGTGCAGAGGCTGAGCATTACACAAAATGCTGGTGACATAGAGGAAAGGTAGAACCCCTCTGCCCTTGGAACATTTCCTTGTACCCCACCTGGAACGGCAGCCAATGAAAAAGAAAGAATGGAGAGTCTGTGGTGCTAAAGATGTGGCACATTTACACCACAGGCTGAAATGCAGTTGAGCAGTGTCCAAGAGGACACAAAGGCTGCATGAGATGCTATAAATACAAAGAGAAAAACATATAGGCATATGCTGACTTCTGCCCATATCCAACCCCAAACATTTACCACCCTGCTTATCCAATTACCATCCCATTTAGCTGAGCAGTGCTTAACTGAAATTCTTCAAGGTTAGGGCCCCAGGAAGAGTTGCTTTCCTGGTCAATTCTTTGATTGCCTTTACCTCCGTCTCTCCAAATATGCTGGATGCCCCCAAACCATTTGGGATAAGCAAACTTATGCTGAATTTTCTGTCTGTCTAGTTCATTTACTACTTAAGCAGGGAAAAAAAAACAACCTTTGCTTGTTCAGCTAGCTTAATATTGAGGGTAGGCAGAGATGTCCTCCTTCCATGAATATGCTAAAATTAATCCAATTTGCATGGGAACATATAAGGAGCAAATATTTATTTATGATTGGGAGGGAACCGATCCGAGTATGTAAGCTAAAGGTAGATACTAAAAAAAAACAAATCAGCATAAACATTGATCACTGTAACTTTCCTACAATTAGCTACCAGGTATAATTAATTTGTGCTTCCAGCCATATTAAATTGCTAACAAGCATAACATGTTTGAAATAAAGAAATAATTCAAATAAAATGCAATTAGGGAGATCCAGTTATTTCAGTCTGGGCAAAGTGACCCTCACTTTAATCGCCCGATAGTTAATGAAGCTGACTTTAAAAGAATTCCTTTTTCTCCCTGTGAATATTATCTTTATTTTTTCCTAAACTTCATACTAAAGTTTCAAAATTTAATTAAATATGCTACACAGTCTGGAGGAGTAGAAAGGAAGAGATATGTCAGCAATAGAAATGGCAGACTTCTTGTAAGCAGTCTGCCAACTAAGGGAGTCATATGCTGGGTTATTGTTGAACTGAAGCAGAAGGAGATAAAAAACACATAGGCATCCACTTTCAGTTAAGCATTGTGAAAGGTTGTGTTCTTTTAGCTGAAAACTTTCCTACTTCAACTAAGGATAAGATTGCAAGGGAGAGATAAAATTGCCAGAATAATTTTTTTACTAGAAGACAGATCTCTAGTTTAGTGCAGAGGATCTTTACTTCGAAGAGAGATCACTGTGTTTTGAAAAAGACTCCTGGCTGTGGGCTTAAGATTGTGTTTGATCAGAAACAGCTCAGAAGGATCAGTCAAAGTCAGCATCTCACTCTCTTAATGCTTTTCTGCTCAAGGCTCCTAAGAAGAGGATTGCCATGAACAGGGAGCACAGGAACATTGCTGTGAAGCAACTGCGCATTCGTGCATAGATGAACCATAAGCACTTTAGCAGTGACTGAAGACATGGACAGACACGTACATCATTAACTAGACCTTCTTTAGTCTGTTAGTGCTCTTCTGCTGAAGATTTATAGCCTCTCCATCAGAGCAGGCTGCATGAACATTCCTCACCCACATCTCAAGCAAAGCTGTTTTTTTCCGTGGGCAATAAAGATGGTTTAAAGCAAGCTCAAAAACTTGTGACCAGAGTAGATGAGAAGTATTCATCTGATCCAATACAACCTCATTTCCAAGGATCACCACATCAGGTTTAGGCAACCTATAGATACACAATTCTTGGTGTTTGAGTAGGAAACAAATAGAAAAAATGAGAGCTTAAAAAAAAAGAGAGAAAGAAAATAATCACACTAGCTTTTTTGCTCATCTGGTGCCATGTTACCAAAATATTTAAGCACCTAGTAATTTATTCATCTATCATCTGATGGAGAAAATACAGATGAGTATTCATCCTGCCTCTACAGAGGAAAAAAGAGAACATAAATTCAGCATGGCTGCACTCCTGAATCAACAACTGACTAAGATATTAGTAATTTGGTTCTGAGAAAAAAAAATGGGCTAGTGAAGAAAAAAAGATTAAGAAAGAAGAAAAAGAACTCCTGGAACAGGTGCAGTTAAAGGACACAGCAACTCTTTTCTTATTACTTCCATTCTATTTTAGCAGAGGAGAACATTACATATTGATGGTAAATAAGCAAGACTCATGCAACAGAGAGGGGATGCCTTCTGCAGTTTCAGAGAATAACAGCTTCAGAACCAGCCAAGGCAGAGCAGGCTGTATAAATACACGTGGAAGGCAGGCAAAAGAAGAGTCCACTCAAGCACCTCTGCTCCCCCCTTATCCCCTGGTGCTGAAATGAGCAGTTGAGCTCCATCTTGCAAACCTGCCCAAATGTTTTGGAATGTATGCTGGGGAAACAAACACAAAAAGAAACTCTCTCAGCCTGTACAAGCAACGGCATAAGTAGCCAAGGCATGAGATATTCAGAAGATTTTCTCAAGCTGTGACAGGACTTTCTCCATTGGTTGCTGACCAGGGACTTACTCTAATACATACATGATCTTCTCTCTTTCCATTAGTCTACATCAGCCCCATTTCCATCTGCTTCACCACTATACTTTTGCTCGTCCTCTTACCGGTTCCTTTCATGCACAGAACCTCTTCCTAGCCAAATCCACCTGCAAAAATACTTTTATTAAATTACATGAATTCATTAGAGATCTAAGCAAAATTGTCTGTAAAAAAGTAATTGATTAAAGAGCAGGCATTCATTTCCTCCATTAGATTGCAATGACTTTTACTCTATACTATTGCCCACACTCACAGAATCACAGAATCACAGAATCCCAAGGGTTGGAAGGGACCTAAAAAGATCATCTAGTCCAACCCCCCTGCAAGAGCAGGGTAACCTACAGTACATCACACAGGAACTTGTCCAGGCGGGCCTTGAATATCTCCAGTGTAGGAGACTCCACAACCCCCCTGGGCAACCTGTTCCAGTGCTCTGTCACTCTTACAGTAAAGAAGTTCTTCCTGATGTTAACGTGGAACTTCCTATGCTCTAGTTTACACCCATTGCCCCTTGTCCTATCACTGGATATCACTGAAAAAAGCCTAGCTCCATCATCCTGACACCTACCCTTTACATATTTATAAACATTGATGAGGTCACCCCTCAGTCTCCTCTTCTCCAAGCTAAAGAGACCCAGCTCCCTCAGCCTCTCCTCATAAGGGAGATGTTCCACTCCCTTAATCATCTTTGTGGCTCTGCGCTGGAGTCCTTCAAGCAATTCCCTGTCCTTCTTGAACAGAGGGGCCCAGAACTGGACGCAATATTCCAGATGCGGCCTCACCAAGGCTGAGTAGAGGGGGAGGAGAACCTCTCTTGACCTACTAACCCTCAGTCTAGCTTTTCCTGTTTGGGCTGCAAATACTGTGGACTGTACCTCCTAAACATGAGTTCAGCACTCAAGAACAGTTTAGGAAAAAAAAAAATCATAATATTAAGAATTTACACAGTTCCTAGCAAAGAACAACATAATGTCCTTATGTATATCATCTGTGAATTCGTAATCTGCTCACAGTTTATGTGCCCTGTGCTGTGCTAACCCCTCATTGCGAAAACAATAGGTTCAACAGCTCAGACAAGGGTAAGAAGGGTGAACCAAACTGAGGGATCAGGGTGGCTTCTGCCTTGGGGTCAGTGGGAAAGAAACCTCATCTTCAGAGTCTCTGTAACTTTTTCCTGAGTTCTGCTTGCCTTTTACACAGCACAATATGCAATTACTAGCACCACATCCAGCACCACAAGTTTACTGTGTCTTGCACAGAAACCCTCAGTGGGCATTTCCCCACCTACCCCCAAAGTCATAGAGATTGACACGATGCACTCAAGCTGAGTGCACAAGCAGCATGTAGGAGAAAGTCAGAAGATCCTGACACCCCACCTCAACTGCACAGCAGTGAGATTCAGCCTGCCTTTTCCTCAACAAGATTGAACAAAGTATATCATCTATGTTGAAAGACAAGTTCAATAAATGTGTCACAGACTTCTTGGCTATTTGTTTGGTTGTGGAGTTTCCCTCAGCAGGCATTTTGCTGCATTTCCAGCTGCCACAGAAATGGGCATGTAGACATTCAGGTAAAAGGGGGCTCCAAGGAAGAATGTTACAAGGTCCTTTAGAAAGTAAAGATCACTTTTTTCCTATTTTCCAATAAATAACAGTTAGTCTCATCTTCACATTAACTTCATAATAAATATTCAGTGCTATTCAGTACTACTTTCTTAAACCTTCATTGTATTTTATATATAAAATATATTAAAAAATATCTTTTCTATATAAATACATTTATCTGCACGTGCACACACAAAACCACAAGTTTGATGCAAAATCTTCGTCAAGGTCCCCACTAGTGAGAAGGCATTAGAGCCACCACCATGTGCAATTGAAGGGAAAGCTGGGCAGCCTGATACATGACAGAGATAAGGAAATTAAAGAGTGTCCTCAAAAAGACGGATGCTATGTCTTCCAGCCTGAGAGCAAAGGAACACAAAATGAAACTTGCAAGAGCAAGACTTAGGAAAAATAACAGATGACAGCTCTGTTCACTGCAGAATTCCCTGCAAAAGGATATTGTGGATAGAAAAAGTTTGCAGGGGCTGACAGGGAACCTATTCAAGAACCATGAGGAGACAGGCATTTTGGGTTATCAAATGGAAAAAACACACACATCATATTTACGAAATGTTGGGAATTGGGAGAGTACCTTGAAGAAGTATCTTTCCTTACTTTTAGTCTTCCCTCTGCATCTGCTTGCAACCACCTGGATAGAGGGCTCAATGAACCCTTAGACCAAGCTAGAACAGATGTTCCTAAACTCTTGAATTTTGTGTCTATCACAAGAGGACCTATTACGAGTTTGGGCCCTAACAGCTAGTCACACAGCAGTCAGTAGATAAGCATAAATTTTAAACTGAACCTCTTGAGTCTAGAACTAATGTTTTAACCACACCATAACCTTCCTCTCTGATACAAGGCATACTGCTGCATCAGGTCTTTTTCTGGAGGACAAAGTATCCCGAGATGCAGCTCACAGATCCAACAGTTCACAGTTACCGTACATTGACTATGGTCATGGGAAAATGTTGGGGTTTTCTTCTATAAAGAGGGTCTTGTGTAATATGTAAATGTCACAAGGGATTAGCACAAGAAATTACTTTTGCAGCATGTGAAAGTGTGCTGTGCCAATTCTCAGAAGGTCCAGCTCCAGCCAAACCTCATGACAGACCCAGAGGCAAGAGCACAGCTCTCAATGCCATTGCCCATTAGAGATGGGCAGGACCAGCTGAGAAGTCAGAAAGAAACATATGCAAAACTAATAATTTACAATAGATCGTTTCATTGCCCAATCTATCTGAACTAGCTCTGACAGAAAACAGTTCAAGCAGAAAATCTCCTTTTTTTGGTAACATAATATTTTACAGACATTCTGTCCTTATAGAAAAGTCCTACAAAATTTCATTGAGATGAAAGCTCATACACTTCTGCAAAAATCGGTTGCATAATCTATAAAGCAGGGAAGCTTTTGTGTGCGTTTTTATTATTCTGGTGCAAAAGTCTATGGAAAGAAAACAACATTTTAATTCCAGTGGTTAAAAAACTCCAACCCTAGAACTCTAAGTATTTTTCTGATCATATAAGATTCTATATAAAGACAGTAGCATTTTTCAGACTGTGAAATAATTAAAGCAAAAGGGAGTAAGCTGCTTATAAATAGATTTTAAAAGTACATGCAACGCTGTCACAGAGTACCTGAAATTGTGTAGGCTATTTGAGACTGGGTATAATGGGATAATAGTTTTACCATGTTTGTCAAAATACATGAGCTAATACTTTTTCTAAAAGTACAAGCTTACCTGATTCACCCATTATGCAAATAACTTTCTCTTGATATCTTTTGATGAGTTAATTCCTATTGTTAGCTGTGGGAAGAGCCATCTAATACACAGTCATGGAAAGACCATGAGGCCTTTATGATTATATTTGTGAGCCTGCAATGTGTTCTGCACTTTACATAGCAAAGTAATATAAACAGACCAGAAGATGCAGCCAGGTTAGGAATGAGCTTTTTGTTACCTATGCACAAATATTCAAGGATAAGCTAAGTATACTTGCAAAGTTTGGACTCTTTTTGGTCAAAGTATGGAAAGAAATGGCTGAGAGTAGACTGAGAAGTTATTTGAAGCAGGATCACCTTTTTTTATTTGCTAGAACAAAGGCTTTCAAGGACTTGCTTAAATGAGTCCCAGGCTGCCTATTAATACCCAAAACAATGACGTAGCAATTCTCCAAATTTAATCACCTGCTATCTGTTTATACTTATAAGTTGGGTTTGGGGGCTATAAAATGGCACACTATGGATCAGACATCTCCCAGATAAATAAATCTTAACCAGAAAAGTGAACGCTATTGCACATTTGAAGTTACAAATGCAGGCTCCAAATAATTATGAAAGAGACAACTAAGTCCAGCAGACCACAAATGGCACAAAAGAAACTTGCAGGATTAGACACAGTTTGAATAATATTGTTGAAAACATACAGTAGAATTTAAATAGAAAGCAAAGCATACCATGCATAAGAATTTGAACAGGAAGCAGACTGAAAAACAACTACATGCAAAGAGGGAAATGAACAAGTCTATTTGATCTTTCCAACTGACTTAGATGCGAACACTTAAAATAGCAACAACTAATTTGTGATGTAAAATTATTCCTGTCTTAATTAAATTAAAATAAATGAATGTGATTAATTATCTAGGTTGGGAGACATGTCTACCCAGACAGAATTCCTCACGCAGACCCATTGAGAAGTGGGTGGATCAGGCTGACCTAAATTTGGTTTGGTGTCAGAAACTAAGACTAAGAGTTTCCAAAGCTGTCCAAGAGCTGTTCAACTAAATCCATCCAACAGTCCTGGCTTCTTGGCTTCAACCTCTGGAGCATTGCAATGACTCTTCTTCTCCCTGTACTATGTTTTCCTGCCGGGACGAAGCAGGTAAAGTCCACAAGATAGATTTTGTTTGGGGTGTCTACTTTTCCTGTACACATTAATGACTTCTTACAGAGTGAGGTGTGCGTCAGAAGTTATTCTTGTGGTACTGCCCACAGTATTTTATTGATTCAATCCTCAGTATCCTTTTGAAAGTTCATGAAATGGGAGTACAATTGCTGTCATTTCTCCTGGATATGTTCCCTACGCTGTATTGAAAATTCTAATACAGAGCTGGTGCTCAGTTTATGGAAGAATAGCATTTCTGATATATTAAACAAAGACAGCAGACTTTCCAAGATTATCTCTTTTACATAATCTCCTGGCCTGCCAAGTAGCCCATCACATGGTGTATACAGATGCACCAGAAGACAGACAACTTTCATACTGTAAATTCCTTTGCTGTTGTGTGAATGACGACAACATTTTCTACTCATTTTTGTAGCAGTGATTCCAGCCTTATCAAAGATTGCCAGTCCAGTTACTCAGGCTTAACAGCACTTTGCATTTTAGACTGACTTTTTCTGACCCTCTTTTTCCTTTTTACGTCTTCACTTCCCACCCTTTCCTTTTTTTTTAGAAGCAATTTGCTTTCTACCATTTGCTCTCTCAGCAGGGCTGTTATCAGCACTAGTGACTAAGGGAGGACAGCTGGTAAGGGAGAGAAAGTTAGATCTTTAAGAACATGACCATGGATTTAAACACGTGAGCCTGCACTGTAAATTCTTTTGTTATGCAATTTGTATCAAACTCACTCTGTAAGTCAGAGGCATACCCTGCAGCACGTAAAGTTCATAGAAACAGTCAAGTAAGACCAAGAAGCACACACTTGTACAGAGATAAAGCAAACGAAGAGACCATTTGCTGGAGAGCAGCGTTTGTAATTCTGAGAACTGGCCCCTCATTCTGAAGCGGATAAAGTGGTTTGCAGAAAAAAGATGAGACTCACAGCTGGAGGAAACACAGGTGTCAAAGTCTGTTGTTACTGCTTTTGTTGTGGCTCAAAACAGGCAGGCATACTTGATATGCATAAAAGACAAAACAGATACTTGAGCAAATTCAGCCCAGGACTAAATGGGTAAAACAGCCAGGTGGTTCATATTTTCCTCTTGCTTATGTTTTGCATGATGAAGTCTTTCCTAGTGAAGACAACCCAGATAGTGCAATGCAAGATGAAGATCTGAACCACTGTTTTCAACCTGTCTTCAGCAGCAGTTTCAGAACTGGCTTTAGTAGGAATTGCACTTACACTGGAGCTGAATTTGGCTCACTGCAAGGAAACATTTTTAAACCCCACTGCTGGTTTAGCTGCCTGGGTATTATCTTGTTGGCTTCCTCTAACGTATTTAGCAGTGAAGTTTCAAACTGAATACGGCAGTCTAAAGGGGAGCTGGAGCTTACTGAAGTCACTGCCTAAAAATCAGCTTGTCTCACTTATAAACCATTTGACACAATTATTGATTTTCCTTTGGTTCAAACTCATATTAACTAGCAGACCTTGGCAGCTGCCTATTTTCTTTCCTATTAAAAAGCTCAGACATGACACTGGTTTTATAGGAGAAAGTGGCAGGGAATCAGACTCTGCACTGGCATTCCAATGGTTTAATTGAAGATGAACATTTTGTTCAACTCTTGCCCCTTTCCCCGGGGTGGCCAGCAGTGCTTCAAATGCCTGCTGACTTAAATGGAGACAGCTGCAGGACACAGACTCATGTATCACAAGCTGCATGCAAGAGGAGATAGCTGAAGGGCAGAACTTCAAAGCCACTGGTTGTAACCACCCGGACAGCACAGGGCTGCTGCTGCTGCCAGCTGGTAGCTCCAAGCTGAAATGTAGGGACGTGGCCTCACAAGCAACTGGACATTTGCCATATCTTGGAGGTGCTGTATATCCACCCCAGAGAGAGGCAGGAAAACAGAGGTGAGGAGAGCACAGACTGCTCTAACATTTCTATTGGGCTTTCTCAGCTCCTCTGAAAACTCATAGCTGTACATCAACATGTGGGTTTTGCTCCTCCTTCAAGGAAAGGACTGCAATTAAAGTGAGGAAGGACTGAGCTGATTTTAGCCAGCTTCCTCTACCACACCAGCTTCAAACAATGTTTTAAAACTTTTGTAGAATAAGAACAACCACAGTTTAAATATTATTTCTTGGTACTTGAAGATTATCTAGCAATTCTTTCACCTTCACAGGAACTTATCCACATCCTGATGAGCATCAAAAGGCTCAGGCAGTATTGACTGGGAAAGACATAGTGGCCTCTAATGCTAATTTTGATGCATAATTTATTTCCAGACTCACACAGAAGAATCTAGCATAGAAGACAATTCAGGGAATCCAAGTGAAAATAGTCTTTTAACCTAGGGATGTGTGAGCATGAAGGCCTTACGCCTTATTTCTACTGCCAGTATCTGACACAGCACTGACTGAGCCACATGGTGTGACTGCAGTTTGGGCTCAACACACCAATTCCAGACATGCTAAATGAGTCAATTTTAGACATGCCAAAAGTTGACCCATGCACTAACTTCTTCAAGAAAGCAACAGAGCAAGTGGCACCAATTCACCATTTCGACCAGACTCTGCCAAATGCGGGAATGGAAGAGAAGAGGAAAAGCTTAGCAAACTTCATGGCTTTTTCTCATCCCTTTCTGTTAGAACTGCCTCATTAACATAAATTAGAAACAAAGAGGGACTCTGGCAACCAGAAAGGAATAGTGGAAGGAACCACAGATTGCTGTTGTGTGGTGGCAGTGCTGAAAAGGCACATTGGGCTGGTCGACCATGCACAGAAAATGCCTCTGTGGAGCTTGCCAGATTGTTTCCTATGTTTCAGCTGTGTCCGAGACTTTGATCTCCTAACCCACATGTGTTTTACGTTTCTACAAGTTGGCACCAAGCCTCTTTCTTGCTCTGTGACCTCTCATGCCAGCTTCACCTAGCAAAAAGGCCCTCAGGAAGGAGGCAGTGATGTTCTACAGCTAGAAACAGCTAGGCTGTACCTCAGAGCAGCTGG
The DNA here is from genome assembly GCF_037157495.1 of Lathamus discolor. NCBI lineage: Eukaryota > Metazoa > Chordata > Aves > Psittaciformes > Psittacidae > Lathamus > Lathamus discolor. The sequence continues at coordinate 110,712,058 of NC_088884.1, forward strand.
GTTGGAAGGCATATGCTCCCCAACCGCAGCCTCATAGGATCATATGCGCAAATCCTTCCATCCCAGAACCAAACCCATGGAGACAAGTGTTAAGCAGCCTTCATCCTCATTGCTGGAACACAAATGGACTACAGCAGGAGAACTGACATCACAAATGCATCTTAACTGGAGAGCCACAATCCTGTGTTCTTATTACCTTCCCAGCTTATGTTTCTGGGCTCATGTGATTAACTATCATCCAGTGTTCCAAATTAAGGGCAAAGGAAAGGTATAACCACCAGAACTGCTGGACTAGTGTTGTTGGATGTTCTACTTCATTTACTAACCACATTTTTTTATTCCCCTGCCGAAAACAATATGCTAATTCACTCAATCACATTGGGCCTGTAGCATTGTGATCCAGATGGAAGAGGTTCTCAGGAGTGTTCCACAGTCTTGCAAATTATTTAGGCCCAATTTCTTCATGAAACCACAAAGATACTATACATAATGGACTTGCACTGATGTCACGTTTTCTTGTGATGTGAATAGGGATGGATGATCTGAATATACACCTCTGTATTGTAATTTCTGTCACACTTCAACTGCTTCTCATTCACGCAACATACTGAGCAACTCTGCTTACTTATGATGTTTAAACTCAGTAAAATACTCTTCAGCAGGTGCAGCTGTCATAATTCATTAATGGATGGTTTACAGCAGCTCTGTGAATGGAAAATGTAATCCTTTAACTATTTCTGTCCAGTTAGGAAGATTTCTTTATTCAGGTAGTAAAGAATTCTGATTGGAGTACAGGTACAAAGAAGTCCTCATTACAAAATCGGTGCAATTTGCGCGAATGACACATTAGTAGTGGAGGTTGAAGAACCCAGATCTGCTGCACAGTACAAGGCACATTGGACTAAATCTGTTTTAGGGTGAAACTTTGCCTCCAGTTACATCTACAGGGTGCTATTAATTTAGACAGCAGCTGGTCCAGTAATCTTGTGTTAGCTGTTCAGGAGCCTGTACTGTGCAAAACCTCACAAAGTGTTGAGAGCACCACCCCCCCTGAGTTACAGAAGGGCCCTACAGGGCAATAGGAGAGACAGAGAAAGCCATGCAAACATTTCCCATAACAAAGAAAGATGTCTGGGAAGAAAACATCCCTGTGTTGCTGGTTTTGTCTTTACAAAGAAATTCTCAATTGTCAGCTGTCTGTCAAATTCCACAAGGCTGGAAGCAAGCTGGTAACTGCACCACTACCTCAACACTTGAGGGAATACCTTACTCAAAACCTTACTATGATGAGGAAAATCTGTCTACCAGTATTGATCACCTGTACACTAGCAAGTTCTGGCTCTCAGTATGAGCAGCAGAAATTTGAGGGCATGCCAGAAATTTTTGAGTGCTTTCTTCCAGAACACTGGCAACACAATGAAGAACAGTAAAAGAATGACTGCTAGACTTGCAAATGTTTTTCTATCTTTTAACTATCCATTACATTCGCTGAGGAGGAAGATACAGAATCGTTTTGGCCCCATGAATGCAGTACTATAACACTGGAAAGGCTTTTTTTTAAAGCAATCATTAGGGACCCACATTTCAGGGAGCAACTTATAAGAAAAATGTATCTTTCAACCGTGACTTGAAGGCAAGCTATGACTGGGAGCAATTGGAGCTGGTCATATCGCAAGCTGCTGTAACTACGTGCCATTCTGCATTCTGTCCTCAGGCAGCCATAGCAGTAGGGAGGCATGGTACAGATTTTTATTTATCCTAACCTGCTTTGTTGTTTTCTGTAGCACAGGGATCATTAGGAAAGATGTTTTTCAGATCCAGAAAAACATAACCCACATTTTTAATGACCTCTCTATCACAGTTTCCCACTTCATACACAGCTAATTATTTTTCGCTTGCAGATTTCCTAGGCCTTTCTCCATTCTGGTCAGCCAAGAAAAATTTAAGAGCTGCTAATAAAAGGTGACCACTCCTCTAAATATCCTGGCACCTGGGGACAAGATGGGCTATGCATGCAACATTTTTCTGCTCTTAACCTTTGAAAGTTTTGAAGACAATGGAACAGAGGTGGCATGTCCTCTAAAATCAGACTTTCCTGTTTGGATTTGGATTCCAAACCAAGGCAGGAAGAGCAGAAGCAACTACTGGGATTTCCAAGCTGCACCTGGCTATGTCTCCTTTGGCATTCATTCCATACACTTTAATGAAGAGGACAGAACATGAGACAGAGGAGGCTTTTTCAGAGCAGAGGGGAATTTTGCAAACATTTGGGGGAATAAATGTAAGTTAGAAGCATTATAACTCTGTCAATAACGTGTTATACTTGAAAGGGCCTGGGTATATCTATCACTTAGCAAGTTGCAGTCTCTCTTTTAGGGGAGTTTCTGGATATAAAACTCTTAGCTGATTTGATGGACCAGTGCTTTCAAGCTAGTCAGCACCTGCTCTCAAAGTTGATATACACTCAAACTGTTTCAAGTGAAGCCAAAGGATCAAAACTTAATTAGCAGTGAAATACTTATACTGATCATTTTGCTCCAGATCTCCTGGGGGACATAGATTTGTCTCTATCTGGAATTCCCACCCTACCCTCAGCTACTTGTTAGGAGGTTTGCGTTTTGTCATTTGGCAGACACTTACCTGCCACGTGTGCTGCGGTGGAAGAATGCTTTTGGCAGCAGAGGCTGTGTGGCTCTGGGAGCTGGGGAGGCAAGTTGTAGCAGCTTCGTCTCTTATGAGTGCTCCAGCTCTGCCAAACCAAACAAGACAAGGTGACATGCTTCTCTTGCTGCCTCTCAGTAGACAGACTCATTAGTTATCTGTTGGTCCCATGAGGGGGTTTGTTGGTTTGTTTTTTTTTTCTTTCCTGCAGGGATAACAGTCATTCAGGTGTAAGACTTCAATTAAAAGGTTTTCCTTCTCTGGCAGCCACAGCAGTGAGAGTCACACCACAGCTTAGGAAAAGAGTTTTGCTTCCAGCAGAAGCACAGAGGTGAATTTTTAGCTGTTACCAGTGGGATTTTCACCGATGGTATCAGATGCCCAGTTCAATCTCTCACAAAGCCTTAGCAAACTCTCTCAGGCAATACAAAAGCACAAAGTATTGTTATGAAGGAATGACACTGTCAAGAATTCAGGCCATAAGGGCCTTAACACCTCTGCTGGACAGAGTCTGTTACTAAGAGAAAGAACAAAACAAACTCAATCACAGCCTATAACAGCTGGCCCGTGATGTCTTGCTCACTTGCTGGGGCAATGAGGGGTTTTTTTTGGTCACTTAGATAACAAAGTTAACCTTTGTCATTCCCTTAATTTTTGCAAATCTCCAAACACATCTGTCTAAATATCCATGACCTAGAGGGGAAAAAAAATATATTTAAAACACAAAATGGGTGCCAAATCTAACTCATCAGTCTCTGCTGAGATTCCTGAGAGTCTTGGGAGATGGGACCTCAAGCAGTTTATTTTGGCATTGTTCTCAGTGAGGGAACCTTTTGATGGCAGTGATTCTGGAAAGGACCTGTGCTTTGAGAAGAAAGCAGGGTAAGCATTAATGCGAGAGCAGAAGAAAGCCTTAATATAAGTATTGCAAAACCAGCAAAAAACCCAAAGTGATAAAATCCATCCGACTTTCATTGAGGAAGAGTAAGAGGGCAAGAAAAGGAATAACACACAGTTTAAAGATGTGAGCAAGTCCTTCTCATCTAGGTAATCCATTCCACTACACAGGATTGCCCTTACCACAATTTAGGTGCTTTGGTCTTCCTTTCCTTCTGTCTCCAGATAGAAGGAAACTGTCCCAGCCTATTGGCACTATCTTTGAGATACTTTTCTTTGATTAAAAATGTTTTCACCATCACTAATAGCATGCTAATTGCAGTGCCTCTTGCGGTGTATCTCTGCCCCAGCATTCAGTCCCAGAAACAAGGGAGACAAAGAAAAAAAGTGTTCCTGTAGTTGGAAAGCTCATTTATCTTTTGTCTTCCGTATTTATTTTATAGCCCTAATGTTTTTTAGTATACTGTCTGATCCGACAAAAGTGCCTAAGGTCTTACAGTTTAGTTTTCTTTTCTCAAGCATACAAACACCAAGTAATCAAGGTAACTATCAGTTATTATCTTTTTTTAAGTTGTTGTGACTAGGATGTAAAGAAAAGAACCAGACAGAAGGTTTTTTGGCTAACTCTGCTCTCTTATCTTCCCACCGCTATTTCTTACATTAGGCCAATATTTTGTTGTTGCTAGATTTATAAGTCTTCCAGAGCAGCTGGAGATTTGTTACTCAGGCATTAGACTGGGCTGTGGTAGAGCTGGGCACCCTTCTCTGTCTTTGCCTGGACATCGTGTGAGCCCATGCCTGCAATGTATTAACCTACTTGCCAGGCTGTCTGCCTGGGGTCAGGCAGTCCCTCCTGCTCAATTTGTTATATTTTACATAGGATAAATCACTCATTAGAGCTCAGTGCACAAAATAACCTTATCCTAAATGGTTGGACGAGTCATGGGGGAAGCAGAAAAGGATTGCAGTCCCTGCTTCAGGAGACATTTAAACTCTTAAGTAGTCAGTGTAATGCAGCCTGGAGCACAGATCTCATTTCTCCTAGGTGAGTGCACTAAGCCACAAAATTATTCTCCCCATGGCCTCCAAAATATTTCAAGTATTTTCCCAATAAAAGTAGAACAAGAGGAGTTAAGAACCTCTCCCTCATCCACCTAAATAAAGCCCTAATATCTGAGTGATATCAATTCAAATGTCCTCAAGATGAGGAAGGAACATAACCCCGACCTCCTACATTCAGAATAAGTGCTCTAATCACTGAGTTCCTGGATGAAAGGGATTGCATTTACTTTACTATTTCCTCTCCTTAAAAGTCCCATAAAACAAGACATTATATGTGACACTGAGTATTTTGACCTGAATGAGAAAAATCCATTCACATCCTAATGGGGGGGGGGGGGGGAATTAGTCACGTGAAGTTGAATTTTCATTAAAACTTTCAGTTAAACTGATCTGATTTTCTTCTCTAATTTTTCCCATTTAGTTGCCAACACAACCTATAATATCAGTGATTTCCACAGGCATAGTCCAAATCTGTGTCAATCAATCAGACGATTTAATTAGGACCTTCTGTAAACAATCTGTTTGAAAAGCCAAAACTTTTCTGTGTGGAATATCCAGCCCTCCTTTCTAAGGGACTTCTGTTTGAACATGGGAATTGAAAAAAAAAAAAGCAGTTCTTGATTGAATCTTTCCTTGTGCAGTCTCAGCTTGTAAGGAATTTTGTTTAATTAAATTGGCTATATATACATAAAAATATGTACATACATGTGCATGTGCAGTTTGCTTTAAAAGAGGGAGATCAGCTAGAGAAAATATCTGTTTTACATTGCTGGAAAAAGGTTGTCGCTATAGTACAGTCCTTGTATAGATTGCTTACATGTGGTTCACCAGGCAACTAGGTTAAACCCCCATCCCATCAGCCAGCTGGACTTGTACCGTGTTCAAGTACACTGTGTCCAGCATTTCAACTGTCATGTTGGGAAAAATGAAAGTTTCTCCTTGAGAGGCATGGTTCTCTTACTTTTGATGTCTTCATCATGGCCCCTCATCTGCTCCTCCTGTTTAGAGGCGTACCTAGGATCTATCTCAATTATTCTCTGCTCCTGACCAATCCAGGAGACACTGAAATCATCAGCCCCCACTTCTAGATTCACCCACTGGAATGGCTTCTTCAAAAAGCTCATTATTTATTCATAACGAGGGCAAAGGCTCTTGCTCTAAATATTGACAATGTCCAGCTCATTACAAGTTTTGGACTTGGGTACTAAAAGTTACTGAAAACTTTCTCAGTTATTAATCCAGGCAGGAAGAGAGTCTGGGACAATCGGTATCAGGACAATCACATGGGAAAATTTGTATTTTTATGGCCAGTAGGATTGTCCTCCAGCTCTTCTAGGAGTAGAGAGAATCTGGAAAGTCTTGAAAAATCCATGTCCTTTCCCAGAAACAAAGGAGGGTTTCTGAAAGACTGCTTTCTTGCTTGTCCTTTTTTTCCATTTGTCCTAGGATAGCCATAACTAAAAGGAGTTACTCAGCACTTAAACAAAACAATTGGCCATAGTTCATAACCACTAAAAAGACAGAACTCGAGTTCGCTGGAATTTGAACTTTCATTCAAAACTCTTTTGCATTTTAAATGATGGAAGGAGTAAAACTAAAGTGTTTCCAGTCCTTTCAGGATGGTTGGAGCTCCAGGCAGGTTGGAGCTCCAGGCAGGGACCTGACATCCCCAGGGACATATTGGTGGGTATCTGGGATGTCGGACTAGAAGGAGTACCAGCCAGACTTCCTCCTCATCTGTCAATGAATGATAGAATGATAGAATCGTAGAATAATTAGGGTTGGAAAGGACCTCAAGATCATCTAGTTCCAACCCCCCTGCCATGGGCAGGGACACCTCACTCTAAACCATGTCACCCAAGGCTCTGTCCAACCTGGCCTTGAACACTGCCAGGGATGGAGCATTCATGACTTCCTTGGGCAAAACATTCCAGTGCCTCACCACCCTAACAGGAAAGAAATTCCTCCTTATATCCAATCTAAACTTTGCCTGTGTAAGTTTTAACCCATTACCCCTTGTCCTGTCACTACAGTCCCTGATGAAGAGTCCCTCCCCAGCATCATTATAGGCCCCCTTCAGATATTGGAAGGCTGCTATGAGGTCTCCACGCAGCCTTCTCTTCTCCAGGCTGAACAGCCCCAACTTCCTCAGCCTGTCTTCATACGGGAGGTGCTCCAGTCCCCTGATCATCCTCATGGCCCTCCTCTGGACTTGTTCCAACAGTTCCATGTCCTTTTTATGTTGAGGACACCAGAACTGCACACAATATTCCAGGTGAGGTCTCACAAGAGCAGAGTAGAGGGCCATCCAGCCAGTTCTTTATCCACTGAGTGGTCCACCTATCAAACTGATGTCTCTCCAAATTAGAGAGAAGGATGTTGTGTGGGACATTGTCGAACGCTTTGCACAAGTCCAGGTAGATGACATCAACTGCTCTACCCTTGTCCATCAGTTCCGTGGCCCCGTCATAGAAGGCCACCAAATTGGTCAGGCAGGATTTCCCCTTAGTGAAGCCATGCTGGCTGTCACCAAGCACCTTGTTGTTTTTCATGTGCCTTAGCATGCCTTCCAGGAGCATGTGCTCCAAGATTTTACCAGGCACAGAGGTGAGACTGACTGGTCTGTAATTCCCCGGGTCTTCCATTTTCCCCTTCTTGAAAATGGGGGTTATATTTCCCTTTTTCCAGTCATTGGGAACTTCACCTGACTGCCATGATTTTTCAAATATGATGGCCAGTGGCTTAGCAACTTCTTTCGCCAGCTCCTTCAGGACCCGCGGATGGATTCCATCAGGTCCCATGGACTTGTGTACGTTCAGGTTCTTAAGAGGGTCTCGAACCAGATCCTCTCCTACAGTGGGCCCAAGGTCTTCATTCTCACAGTCCCTGCATCTGCCTTCCAAGACTTGGGTGGTGTGGTCAGAGCTTTTGCCAGTGAAGACTGAGGAAGTCATTGAGAGCCTCAGCCCTCTCCAAATCCAGGGTAGAATTCAACTGGTTCCTGAAAAACTGTTCAATTTCATCCAGCCAGTCCCTCCTCACAGCAAAGTGTTAATAAATTGAATATTTGGGCTGAAGTTCTGAGCCGCGCTTGCTTCCCAATTGCCCAGCTCCATGTTTCTCCTATACCTCAGCTGGGCTATACAGGACATTATATGGGGCTGGTAGATGCATGTTACCAGTACCTTTTAATACCACAGAACAAGATGTGGTTCAAGGGGATGAAAGGTAGATCATGCACAGCATATTTTGGTGGCAGAAAATATCAGAAATGTTTTTGCATACCTAGCCAATTAAATACATCTTTCTTGGAAGGAATTACCTTGCATTTAGCCAGAGATCCCAGACAATATCTGTTTCAGGCTGTGCTTAGCACAACATACACATGTGTGTGCACGCAGATATGGACTTGGTGTGTAAACATAGCTGCACACTCTGTCCCAAAAAGCCTATATTCTTCTGAAGCTTTTTATACCTTTCATCACACCTATCACCTAACTCTCCCTCTTAGCATCCTGCTGACCTCTACAAACTCACAAGAGTTAACCTGCTTCTTTATACCTTCTTGTTGTGATGATTTGTCCATTTAGGATGGCTGCCTTAGGCACAGATGATGTTGGCATGCTATAGAGCTCAGCAAATGCAAAGACACTGGTAAGCTCATAGTGTTGCCAGAAAGACCTTTGAAGCCTGCAGACAGGTCTGCCGAGCCACTTCTTACCAACCATAGCTCCCTGTGGCCTATCGTTATGCACCATTTAGGCCCATTCAGCAGCAGAACTAAAACACAGAGACAGTAAATCCTGCTGCAATCCTCTCCATATACAACACACTTTATTATAACAGAATAAGGGGTTCAGCTCTGCTGGACCAAATCAAGTTGGCCAGTGTTAAGTATCACATTTTAGATTCAAATCCCTGCTAAACCCTCTGCTTACACTCGTGGTTAACATTATTTTTATATCTGTCTTCAGAAATGAAAGACAGCAGCAGCTCACACATAGCAGCAACACCATCAGCAGCTTTTAAAGGCCAACTCCGTAGATTAAAGGGTGATACACTGAGCACCGAAATCCCACCACCCCAGCGTCTAGTGATTAGGTTGGGAGAAAAGCTGAGTGACAAACATGTTTCCAATCTGCCTAGCCCATGCAGCGAAATGGAGCAATCTGGTCTGAAAAGGGATTTAGACTTTTGTTGTGCACAAGGGGAGAAAAAGCTGATTTAAATCCATCAACAATGCTCTCCCTCTTGGTGATCTTGGAGATAAGGAACAGAGTCTGGACACAGTTCATATCCTACCTCTCACCAGGCCCCACACTTCCACTCAAAGACAAAAGCTGGCAGATGAGGGCAAACGATGCTGCCTTGCTATTGAGCTGCCTGCTCACATCAAAACATTGTACAATGCATGGAGCCTGCCCGGGGCATCTGATCTAGCAGTTTTTAAAGGGAGAGAGAATCCCCAGCTCATAGAAAGAGAAATATATGGCCTTTTAGTTAATAAAAAACATGGCTATTAATTAATATGTGTATAGCACTGCACATGTAGAAGGGATCTTTGCAGAGAAGTCTTGCTCCAACCTGTTTACAGCCAGCACCAGATAGGCATTTACACCAGAGAATAACAACAACCTGCAGGTGGTACAAGTAGAGCAGGCAAAGAAGAGACATCAGGGGAAAAAGAAAAAAAGGAAAAGGAAATAAGGTTTCTAAGAGAGAGCTATTAGATTCCCTTACAAGAAAGCAGATCACATGGTTTTCTTTATCCTGGTTATTTAATATATGCCATCCCTGTGCACTTCACTGTGACTGCCATAAGGAGCAAGCCATTACATTCTCTCTTTATCTCTAGTCCTAAGGACTGAGAATGAGGTGATAACCCATTTTCCTGAAACCTCTCTCAGACCCTTGGTAAAAAAAAAAAGGGGGGGGGGGAGGAAGGAAAAGAAATAAATAAATTTTGCCTTGTTTTAGCCAAAAAAAAAATTAAAAGGTTAAAAAAACACATTTCTGGTTCTCTATAGGCAAATCTGCTCTTTGCTCACCTTTAATTGTACTCATTTTCTAAAATAAAAGTAAAATGAAACAGCCATGCAGGGGTGCACATGGGGAAAGTAAATCTGTGCAAAAAGCAGAGGCTTGTTTTCTTGTGGCAGAAATGCAGATGATGCCCTACGACAGTTGTGAATAACACCAACAAAATGGTTGCTGGAAAACAGCAACAGCAGCACCCATCACCTCCACTACTCTGTGGATGCCCCTAGCAATAGGTGTTAGTGCAGAGCTTTCTCGTTCACGGTGATTAAAACAGACTTCAGCAAACCCTTATTGCTACCATCTTTGGAGAGCAGCATTCAGATGCAGATTGCCTTAAATCCCATCAACCCATTCAGGCGTCTGTATGCAAGTGTGTCTGCCTCTGCATGGGTGTATGCTCGTGTGTGTTTAGATGCATTTATACACATACACAGTTCTCACTGTGCACACACCTCTCCATCCACTCATTCAAACAGAAAGAGCTAAAATTGTCAAAGAGGAGAACGTGTATTTTCCAGGCTACTCTGTCAGATGCTCATGTGTGCATCTTATAAATATTTCATACCAAATATTTAACATTATTCCTTCCCCTATCGGATCAGCTTTGAAATGCTCCTCAAAGTGAATTCTCCCCTAACAATGGCTTGACGCAAAAGCCTTTTTTCTCTCTTAAGAAGAAGAGGCTGCACATGGTCTGCTACCATAGCAGCATGAATAGTTCTTATTTAATGGAAAATAAAAGATACTTTACATTAATTCAGTGGGGGATGGAAAGCTGGGCACATGCATACCTTGTGCTTCAAACATGGAGGAGCATCATACCTTGACCTCCCCTCTCCTGGTCCCACGATTATTACCCAGCTTGCATTAGAACCGTAATGGGAAGTGACAAGTTTATGTAAATGATCCACACAAGGATTTTGCTCTTATAAAACAGAGCAGTTACTCTGGGCTTTCTAATTATTTCATGCCTTGTGGTTCTGTGATGGGGCAGAGATGACGATTACTTGAAAAGTATATTGTGATTGACAAGCCACTGTCCCCCTGGAACTCATTAAGGCCTGTGCTTTGCAAGAGGGGGTAGAAAACCCTACCAGGCACACCACGCACATGCACCCCCTCACCCCAGTGTTGGTTGTTCTTTCAGATCATTTGTTGGGATTTTTGCACTAGTAGAGAGAAGCATAATCTGCGTATATCTCAAACAAGGACCACCTCCTGGCTACAAGCTGACCAATTATCTTTTGCTTTCCCATTTTTATTTTAAAATCTGCGTGATTCACAGCAAAACACCATCAATCATGCAGCAGTTTTTGGATTTTAGCGCACTGGATGGGAAATTCACTTGTTCCACAGTACACTGGTCAACAGAACAGGGAGCAGAGAACGCCTGGGGTAGAAGCCCAGGGCCACCACAAAAGCTGCCAGAGGTGCATTTCTGCTGCTATGTGATTTGTGCCAAGTGCCTTCCAGCATGTATGAAGGGGCCATTCTGCTGCCATTACATGACCTCTTTTCCTTCCTTTCTTAAATGATTTTTCTGGCCCCTAAACTTGCAAACAAAATGATGATCTGGCAAAAGCAGAGCCCATGTCTTTTGAAACGCACACCACCCTCCAACCTCAGAGAGGGGGAAAAATCCTATTGAGGCAGCTGCATTAATGTTTGCCATTGTAGAAGTGGTTTTGAATTCTGCTGCTGGTTTGGGATGTTACACAGTTTAGCATAAAATCAATTCATTGTTAACTCCATTGTGGTTGGATCTTATGGGCATGCAGCATTTCTTACTCTAAGTTACATTTGATTTTTGATTGAAGTAAATCCTCTGGAGATACTTACAAAAGGCACATGGCCTGCTTCAATTCTTCCATTAGAAAACATTGGCACTTTGGTAACTTCGAGCTGCCTCAATCTTTGCAAACAATCAAAGAAAAATAAAAACCAAAGCAGCAATCATCTTTTTGGCTTTTCAGTTTCAGTTTTGCCAGAAGTTGGTACTTAATTCATAACCTTTCCATCAGCCTACTTGACTATGTCTGCAAGAATTCAGAATGTGAAATTTATGCTTTTCCTATTATGTTCCTATCATTGTATTCAAATAGCAGCAACCCACCATCTCTAATATTTTTGTTGTGTCTAATTTATCAGCAGATATTACCAAAACCATCTGGGCCATAGATATTTAATAAACAGACCAAATCCTCAATATCCAACTCATCAAACTTAGGCCAAAATCTGTGTATCACTGATATTCAATCAGCATAAAGATAGAAATACAGGATGAGTGAAAAGAGAGAAGAAGAAGAAGAAAAGCAAAAAAGGGGAGGAAGACATAGAAGTGTGTCAGCTACATTTTGGAGCAGTGAAAAAGTGAATATGCCAGGGACTAGGGAAGGTTTTCAAAAACACTGAGCATTGGCATAATTTGTCTCCATTGAGGTGGTTCCTGCATTATGAGACTCATAAGCAGAGACATAAGCTAATGCAAGGATTGTTGAGCTCTGCCTTCTGAGTATGTGCAGTTTGCTAGCAGCTCAAGTGCACTCTTAGGCTGAAGATGAATCACATGGCCAGGAACGAAGTTCAGCCATCGTGTAATTCCTGTCAGTCCAAAATTGCAGCTGTAGCAGGAAGCAAGTTAGCAGGGAGGGCAGAGACCAGTATTGCTGTTTGTCTGGCATGCAGTTTCATGTTCTCCTTTCCTGCTTATGCATTGAGAGGCCATAATCATCTCTTGCTGGTGAACTGTGCCCACTGCTTCCCCTTCCTTGGTTCTCCAGGATGCCAGCTCGATGGCTCTCAGCCACTTGAGAAATTTGGCATGTCACTCATTGGGAGAGTAAAGCTTATCCTCATTCAGTGTGCTCACCTGGTGCACACCTTCACTGAGTCAGACTTCCTGGGAAGGACAGGAGGAATCTCATTTGGCATCTCATCTGATTTGGAGGCCAGCTGCTGGAAAATACAGAGTTTTATATGCAAACTGAGCACATACAAACTGAGGGACTGTGTAGAACAGAACTGTCCACTAGTCATTTAGCACTAGCACAGCACTTTTGTACTAAGCAAACTTTATCTTATCTCTGCTCAACCCATTCAAGATGACACTCCAGCAATAGCTCATTATCTCCTTGAGCGTCTTTCAGAGGGAGCAGAGGAAAGCTAGTGGGTTTTTATTGGAAAATTATAAAACAGCAGAGAATCTATTGCTTAAGCATCTTCAATAGCAGAAAATACATGGGCTGTAGGTAAGCCTTCTGCTGTGATTCCCATCCACAATTGTATTACAGGGCAGATCTTAAATAAAGAACTATTCTGAGACCCAACGTGAAAACAGAGGACTCCCTGAAACTGAATGTTTTGCCAGTTTGGACCCTCCTGGCTCCAGGGCATAAGCAGACACTGTTGCAATTTTATCGAGAACCTTTTGTCACTCCTGTAACCAAACCATTGGCTTCTGACCATAGAGATGCAGAAAGAGTGACAAGTACTTGCCACAGAAAATATTTTGATAGATAAGAGCACCATAGTCAGTTCTACAGAGACTGCCAAAAACTTAACAGATAGGAAAAGATCTTAGCAACAGTTTGAGAAAGCATGTTCAACAAAATTCACCAAGCAACTTAGAAGAACAGGTCATTTACACTGGAAGGGCATTGAAAGGGACTGTCTAAAATCAATTATAGTCATATTCAGTGTGCCATATTTTAATAGCCCAATTGCTCTAAATGAAATTTAATCATTATTTTGAAGAGTGCAAGTTGTGACCAGATACATAAAGACTCTAGGAACTCTTGATCATAATCATGTAGCATCAGCCACAGCCGCTAACTGTAGAAAATAGAACAGAGAAGAAACTATCACTTTATTCAGAAAACATCTTGGAGAGAAAGATTCAAAGAACCATTTGCTTCAGTACTGGCAATAATCAGGCCTATTATGTTACACAGGAGAACTGTTGTCAGTGAAGTGAAAGGCATGGCATAAATGCCTACAGCCTATACTTCACCGAGTCTATATGATTATCTGCAGAAAAAGTTTAGATGGCTTAGTTCATATAAGTACACTAGTACAAATATTTACATAAACTATGCCTTCAAAATAATCTCGGTTAAAATTCAACCTAGCACACTTCTGGCATGTTTATCTAGTCTCAGTGCAAGTGTCTGGCCTTTACGTTGCTTTACTCTGCTTCTCAGCAGAAAAAAGCACCTTATTTTACTAAGTGCATATGTATATGCATATGTATATATGCATGTATATATTCATATTATATAACTTTTATATATTAAACTGCAGATAGTATACAGGTGTTTAAAGTCTTTAGACCTGGCTGCTTCAAGTTATGCCAGTTTGATGATCTCCAACAGGTTGTGGAGCTTGGGGATTTGTCTTCTTTTTTGGATATTTAAGCAAACTGAAGGACTCATCAGAAGGCAAACCTCATTCTCTCCATTCCATCAAACTTGGTTGAAAGCCTCTCCAAGCCACTTCTACTTGCAGTTTTTCTCAGGTACTTTTTCTGGTTTCTGGTATTCAATAACAAGAATCACAGCACACACACACAAAACAAACAAAAAAGAAAAAGAAGAAAAGAACTAAAAAAAAGGAAAAAAAAAAAGTCTGAAGAGAGCAGAGCAAAATTTTATGTCAGCTGAGGAGGGCTGATCCCTCCAAAACCCACAGAGAACATGGCAGGGCTGGGAGGCTGAGGTGGTCAGAGCATCTGCCCCTTGGAGGGAAGAGCTAAACTGCTTCAGAGAGCTCGAACCATGCACACAGCACCACCAGGGGATACAGGCAGAGGAAGAGTTTTAAACTTGAACTGTCCATTTAAAAACATTATTAACAGCAGAGGCCACAAATAAATGCAATGGCAATCTAAACCCTAACCAACAAATTTGGTCAGCTTCATTTGCTGATGGTTAGATGAGTTCTATGTGAAATATAACTGCATCCTGAAAGTCTCAGTAAAGAACACTCACAAAATACCAGTCTTAAACACTCGAGAGCACAACAGGGACTGTCCCATTTCATCACAGAACATAAATCTTGCAATGTTTCAAACCTAGCTGCAACTAAAATGTTTGTATCTCAAATCCATAGCTGGCCTTTCTACATACATCTCTGTTCTTTACCTTGCTCTCCTCCTGCTGTGAAAAGTGCAATAATTGCACAGCAGATGACTTTTGTTTTCTAAGAACATGACATGGCTATTATTAATGTGGCCTGGTATTAGTCTGTTTTCCTTTTCATCTTTATCAGACATCTATATCTCTCTCGGAGGTCTTGTTTACATAAAACAGTGCACTTGGATGCATGGTGCTTAATGAGTTTCTGTATAACAGAAGAGAGTGAGTAAAGTACACTATGCTTTCTAATTACGAATCATTTGACTGTGTTAAGAGAAAGAACTTCAACAAATGGTGCCAAAAAGCTTCTTTCTAATTTCTTTTATTGCTATAAAGAACAGCCATAAATTATGAGTTAGGACAATGTTGCTTTGGCTCCAAGCAGAAGCAGTAGGAAGAGAAAAACCCCTGGCTGTGCTCATATTTCATGCTCCCTGAGCAGTGAGTGGTTCCTTCCTACATCTACAAGGCTCTGCCAAGGATACTGTAATAAAGCTGGTCAAACTCTGGTCTCAGTGGGTTTGACTACACTGGGGATCTGAAGAGAACTTCCCAGCTTCAGATTCACATTTTCCCTCAAATACCAAGGAGCCTTGAGTGCATGAAGTCCATCCAACACCTCCTATTTCCTGTCAAAAGAAAACCCAGCTGAGGAGGCAGCAATGGAGTCATGGTGTGCCAGAGCTCTGGCCTGCAGCCCACCACTGAACTCACTGGACTCATAGGGACATCCAGGCAACCCATGACATTTTGATGGCCCTGAGAATTTTAATCCACACTCAAAACACTGAGAGTTTGGTACAAAAGCAAGACATGCACACTGCATCATCCGCTCACCTACTAGCATAGGGAGAGGTACAGCATGGCTAACTGGCTCTACACCCTTAGCAAACAGCAGCTTCCACAAAAACCTTAATCAGAGAACATGATTTATGCCCTTTCTCTAAGTTTTGCCAGTGTAGTTATAAATTACTGAGCTCTTCCTATCAGTAAGGCAATCACAGTGTTTGTTACTGCTGATTCCCCTGCATAGTGCAACCACAAGCTGTCTTGTGCAAGCTCCCATGAAGCCCCATCACAAAAGTGTACTAGAGGTATGCTTAACATAAACAAAGTGCCATAGCACATGCATTTCAAGTCTACTTTGGGCCAATTCACTGGGCACGAAGAATCATGTTTCCTACAAAAGCTGCAGGAGCAGCAGGAAAACAGAGGGGATGAAGTTGCTTTGAGGTCACCTTTGTCTCCCTCCAGCCTTCTTTCCCTTCCCCTTCCCTGGGCTGCATCCCCCAGGAGAGCCAGCCTGGCTCTGCAGTATCTCTGATGGAGCCCAGCACAAGCAGGGTGGCCAGGGGCATATTTTTTTGTATATTTTGCAATACAGCAAAATGAATGTGTCAGATTAGCCAAAATTGGCACCCTCAGCCCAGAAGTCCAAATTGGATTTAACAGTGAATAAGAAAAGCGGTATCATCCAGTAAATAATGGAAAGCCAACTTGCCTGAACCAGAAAATTATTTCAGAGTATTATGCTGATACTTACTTCAGGGTAATGGAAAACTCCCACTGCAAGTCAGCAATAAACTTTTTTGTTATGAAAATAAAGTAGGAACATTCTTACATTTTGATTTTTTACATGACTGTTAAGTAAGATATTCCTTTCCTCCAGTAGAATTTCATATTAAGCCTTGTCTTGGTATAACAACAAGGTAGATAAACTACCTAAACTTTCCATTTAACTTGTGAAGCATCATGCCCTTGTTAAGGGGTCAAGCTGTTGGGAATATCATATGTCACATTGCACATACACACTCTGGAGTAAGAGACATAAGATGTCAGAGCAAATCAGTGTCAACAACGGAGAAGGAGTTAACCCAGTCATCTGATGCAGAAATAAAATCATAGAATGATAGAATGGTTTTGGGTTGGAAGGGACTTTAATGATCATCTCATTCCAACTCCCCTGCCATGGGCAGGGACACCTTCTCCTAGACCAGGTTGCTTAAAGCCCTGTCCAGCCTGGTCTTGAACACTGCCAGGGATGAAGCACCCACTTCTATGGGCAACAATGCTCAGTGCTTTAGGAAATCTCTTTGGATCTGTTTATAGGTGTAATTTGGCCAAGACATTGTTGATCCCAGGCTAGAGACATCTTTTATGGTAATTATTTTATTTCTACATGCATCTTTTTCAGATTAGTTATTTTTGAATTAAAAAATGTCCAAGTTATTTCCCTGGCTGAAGACTGATACTTCGCAAGCATCCACGATTACAAGGCACAGTACATGCTTGATAAAATAGAAACATGTGCATAAAGCAAATTTCAGATAGTTACAAGACAACATTAAAACTGAATGCTATGTGTGTGCTTTAAGAGACTGGTCTTGCCTTGTAACTAAGAGTGTTAGCCCGGTGCAGATAATTCCTGGTATGCTGAATGAGAAACATAAAACTGCCAGTTTCCTCAAGAAATGCAGTTTCTAGAGATGAGAGCTTTCAAGAACATCAGTCCAAAAACATGGAAGAGCAAAAGCCTGTAATTGCTATAGAAAATCTGAGCTAATGTAAAGAATATGGTAAAAAAGAAGCAAAGCAGCAGAGGGCTTCAGGGGGAAAGGGAGAAAGAAAAAAGTCTTTCAAAAGTCAGAGTTTTCAAAAGCAGAAAGTAGTAAAGGAAACAAATACCAGTAAACAACAAAAAAATGGTCATTATTTTTTTGACCTACAGTTATTTTCAGTTGCTTCTGGAGCAGGAGGAGACAGGGTCTTTTTTTAGCTCATGGTTGAATTCAAAAGCAAGTAAAAGAGAAACCCCAAGCGTGGGGGTGCTTTGAGTGCTAGATTCAAGTGCTCCTGAGCAGAGCACTGCTCCATTTCAGTGAAGAGGAAAAAAAATAAATCTAGGCTTTCTAGTCAAATAGGATATTTATTTCTGCAGCATACAGTCTGATTATTATGGATCTGCTCCCACAGGCTTCACGCAACTCCTTCCTTAAGACTATTTCCTATAGCTCCATAATCCACAACGCTGTTCCACATAATAACAGGCTAATCATTGCCCTACTTTTAAAAATGCAAAAAGTTTTTGACATGCTACATAGTGGTACTTCCCAAACAGCCCATAAACCTGTCCAGTAGATTCCTCCTCCATTTCCTTACTTGCTGTTATCTCCCTTAGTATCTTGTCTTGTAGAGTTCAATTTAGATTGCGATATCCTTGGGCCAGAGGACACGTAAATCACCTGTGGCTCCACACAAATATTGAATAACAGCAGAATCTGACTTTAGAGCCATGAAATGATTTCCAGACTTCAAGTTCTAGAAGTCTCAAACTTGTAGGCGTTCCCGTATGTATAACTGACAGGCAGTACTCCACAGGCTATCAAATAAGTGAGAATAAAAAGCGAGGGGAAAGGGAAGTTTTTCAGAGCCTTCCTGAATATTTTTGCTACATTGCACAACTAAGTTTTCAAGCTATGAATCTAGGCTCCCGATCACACTGGTATATAGCAGTAACTCAGATCCCAACCACTTTTTGAAACTAAAGGTTGAAATCCTGACTCTGTTGAAGTCAAAGATAACTGTACTGCCAGTACAAAATTATTTGTGTCTAAGTGACATGAGCCCTCCACAAAGAGTTTCCATCATAAACTCTTGCCATTAAAACTACTAATGTTCACTAACTGAACTTGGCACTGCTTTCACAGTTTATTTTTTTTACATCATTAGGTTCTACAGGAGATCCACATTTACCTGATAAAATTATACATTACAAGGTGGGCTAGAAGTCCAAATTTTACCAGTATCTTCAAAAAGCTGCAGCAGGGAAAAAGCAGCTTGAAGTGAGAATGTGCAACCCAAACATACAATGGAAGTGTTCAGATCCTAAGGAGGAGGAAGGAAATTACGCTCCCACATCACTATGTGATACCATGGTGCCCCATCACATGAAATACAGTACAAGTAAACAGGAAAAGAGAACTAATTCCATCTTGATCAAAACGTTTGACTTGAGGAAAATAATGCATTCTGGGGTATTCAGGCACCTCTTTCATCCATAAGGCAAGAAAAACTTGTTCTAGGAATTCCAGAGGGCATAAAAGCACTAAAAGTAGTTCTGGGGTTTTCAGTCAGACTCATGGAATGTGCAATAAGTTTTCCCTTTGGTCAGCTTTTCCCAAAAAAATGTCCCCAGCCTGAAACAAAGGTAGCATTCCGGGATGTGCCTCACCAATCCAGGCCAGCATGCAACGGTTGCCTGCAGTTATGGCATGAACCAAAGCCCACTAATCATGCTGTACCAGCTTTACAGAGCTTCTGATCAGAATTTTTTTATCTGCAAATGACATGTAAGGATGATGTGCAAGTCCAGAGGAGAGCTATGAAGACAATCAGAGGCCGGAGCACCTCCAGTATGAAGACAGGCTGAGAAAGTTGGGGCTGCTCAGCCTGGAGAAGAGAAGGCTTCATGGAGACCTCATAGCAGCCTTCCAGTATCTGAAAGGGAGCCTATAGGGATGCTGGGGAGGAACTATTCATTGGGGTGCTGCAGTGACAGGACAAGGGGTAACGGGTTTAAGCTTAAACAGGGGAAATTTAGGT
The DNA here is from genome assembly GCF_037157495.1 of Lathamus discolor. Taxonomy (NCBI): domain Eukaryota; kingdom Metazoa; phylum Chordata; class Aves; order Psittaciformes; family Psittacidae; genus Lathamus; species Lathamus discolor. Next base: position 110,731,452 of record NC_088884.1, read on the forward strand.
TAGCTATAATGAAGAATTTCCTTACTGTGAGGGTGGTGAGGCACTGGAATGTGAGGGTGGTGAGGCACTGGAATGGGTTGCCCAGGGAGGTTGTGAATACTCCATCCCTGGCAGTGTTCAAGGCCAGGTTGGACAGAGCCTTGGGTGACATGGTTTAGTGTGAGACATCCCTGCCCATGGTAGGGGGTTGGAACTAGATGGGCTTAAGGTCCTTTCCAACCCTAACTATTCTATGATGAGGTTAGGAGTCCTGCCCCTAGCTTTTCTTACTGTGACTGAAGAGCAAAAGAGAGCCAGCAGCCCACATCCTAAGTACCAGCCACAGTCCATGTACAACCATTGTTTTAAGCTGTCCTTGGGAATTGGGAAGTCCAGATTTGGTTCTGATTATTCCTCCCCACCCCACCCCCACACACACACCCCACCCCGAGATCACAGCTTTTTAGATGTTGAGTTTAATTTGATTTGAAGTCTATGTAAAGGAAGTTGGTCCTGGTACACCACAAATGCCTTGTGTATCCCTTGGGAGAATCCCATCCTTCAGACCATAGTAACTGTGAAGAGAGAAAGAATGGAGACAAGTAAGGCCAAATACCTCTTAATTTGCCGTGGGGGTTGTACATATGCAAACTGTTCAGTCCTCGCTGCATGCTGCACCACCTCAGAATGGGAGCCCTCTTTCCTATGACTTTACTGGCATGCCAGACACCAGCACTGAAGGCTAATGTATTGATATGAGAACATGAATTGGGCAATTTACATCTTTCTGCTAGAACACAAGTAACTATTAATAACACGTCTTCTAGGCTCAGCCCTTTGTCTAGGGCGATTCTGCTTTACACAGCCTGATCCCATATAAAACACTTTTCACCAAAATGCAGTTAGGTTTATCAGCACACACTGTATCAATACACATCAAATAGTCTTCATATAATAGGATGTTCAACTCCTAAATTCCTTTGTAGGATGGAATTTCACCTCAAACACATTCAAATATTCCAATATAAAAAGTTACTAATGAAATATGCAATAGTATCTCAGTAACATGTTACATGCTTGGGCTCTCCAGTTCGAGATACATGTGCATCTGTATTTGTCAATTTACTTTAGCTCTTAGCATTTTGAAGTTGCTATGGGTATCTGGTTCATATGATAGTGTCCCTCAAAGACAAACAGTGGCCACAGAACACATTGTGGATACCAGGCATCTAGAAACGGGTGCATGTGAATGGTACTCAAAAAGGTGAGCTCTGACATTGAGCTCCACAATTCCTGCAAGTAACTGCAATTTTGATCTGCTCTGAAAAGCTGATACGGTGCCTGGCTGTCTCTTTGTTGTAAGAGGCTGGGAATTTCCTGCAAAGCATGTAATATGCTTGAGGCATCAAGGTTTTTTACATTTATTTGCCAAAAAAAGGGTGTATTATTTGGCATTTTTCCATGGTGACTTAATTCAAGGACTATGAACAAGGTGGAAATGGAAATGGAAAACACCTTTCAGTTACAAAATACTACTTGCACACACTCTGAATCTTAATAGTTTAAACCACAATAAGCACTGTAAAAACCAAGATAAAACCCCAAAGAGATTGATAGCAGTTAACTAAAAACATCATTAAGCTAAGCACAGTAGAGCCCTTTAGAGTTCACTGGCCAATGCAATGGGGACAGAGTGAGGAATAGTGGGGTTTATCCTCATACTGGGATCCTGGGAGGAATAACATCACTGCATCTTGTCTCAACTTCCCCATCACAGACAGATGAAACATGATTACCCTGTGGTCAAAAATGAGGCAGCATATAATACATAGTACTGAAAATTTGTTTTACCTCAAGTCCTGTGTTTCAAGATTCTTACTGCCTTTTCTGGAGTTAAAGGAGTCTGTAAAAGTCCTGCTTTGCTTAAAAAAAAAAAAAGTTTCAGTCTTCCTTCATTATAAAGTGTGATGCCATGAGCCTTGAGTTTTCAGGAAAGCAACAGAGAGGTGACCGCATCAATGAACTAATATGATTTAGGAGCTTGACTTGCTTTGGACACAGAGACTGCAATACCACATACAGTAAAAGTCTGTTTTGAGATCCCTAAATTAAACACTTTAGAACCAGCTCTTTAAGATTTTGGTTGGGGTTTTTTTGTCTGTTTGTGATTTCTTCATGCTGAACTTGAGATACCCAAATGTTCTGAAAAGGGGCAGCAACGGAGTATTTAGCTCCCCCCCTTCCACTGCCACTTTCATCATACTCCTTTAAACAGACTCCACAGATATAGAGACATTGTTATTACTAGCAATTTCAAGCAATGCTGCGGTTCCAACCTCAATTTATGTTTTAACAGGCTTAAACATCGCTAATGCAAATCTTATGTTACCAGGATAACCTCAAGAATGCCTCCAGTTTGGTACCAAGTCACCTGGCCACAGCCAGGACAAATACAAGACTGTCCTTAAAGCTTTTCAAAGCCCTATTTTTCTTTACTTTTTTAATTTTATAAGCGCAGAGAGTTTACTTCTCTCCTTCAGAAGGGCTACTTTTCCTAGACCACCAGAACAAACTGCTTCTGGTTTTTGCAGCACCCTTGAGGCTGAAATTGGGATATTTCACAGAAGGGTCTATGAATATGAACAAGATAAAGCTGAACTGATGGTGTCCACCCGCAGGTATCAGATCACATAGCTGTTCATGATGTAAACCCAAACAGAAGGGAAATGCTAAACAGGATGTATCTTCACACTCCTGGGACCTGCTTGTCTATTCTTTCAACTTCAGCCTTGATCCTATGCTTCTGGTCACTTTATGGTCACAACCACTTATTGGATTTACATAAAGTAACATTAATTTAACTAGCTACTTCTGTACAGAAGGGGTTTTGTCTTAGGTTTGGTTTGTTGTTTTGGTTTTTTTTAAACAGAACCCTCTTGTCTCTTTGCACCTTGTTTCTCAAACTGTGATTTCCTGCAGCAGATGATGAAACCTGCTAGCTGCTCCAATCAGCTGTGTGGTCTGGTGAAGCTTTCACAAAGTTCCATGTGTGAAACATCAAGCCTTAGCCAACAGTTGTGTCATGAGAGAGATATAATGCCAGCAGGGCAATCAGAAGCAGACAGTAATGAACTTATGGAAAGCCAGAATTTATTATGTGGTTATTGCTAGAATTTGTTTAAAAGCGATCCTTTAATGCAAATGTTGAGTGCAGATTTCTTTGAAATGATGTAATTTAAGATTAAGACTTCACATATGGCAATAGCTAGACTGATTATTAGACAGCAAACAAGGGAAGAGCATCCTCAGACTTTCTACAAAGTAATGTTCTTCCAGTTGCCATTTATGTTTAAATCCAAATCTTGATATAAGAAAAGCTATCGTACACCCATCATACACATAAGCATTTCAGAGCCCAGATCACTATGCAGTTTTGTAGCAAAATGCTAGAGATTCTTAAATAAACTATTAAATTGTTGTTGTCATTGTCTTGACTTTCATTGTCTTGTATTTCATACAGCCAGCTGATGTTCAAATGTGTTTTGTGATTTTAATCTTCTCCCTTAGGCTTACCCACAAAAAGCTACCACACACTTATTCAGCAAATTAACTAAATTATTTCCTTCCCAAATAAAAGCTTAGATCTTCATGGGGAAGGCTGATGGGTTTTGGCAGAAAAGTCTGGAATTATGGAGTCACTAACTGTAAATCAGCTACAACCATAGATCAAGGAAGTACGGATTCAAAGAAGGCCACAGTGAGACAAATCTTGATTTTGTTTATAATTTGTAACTTCACTGACATCATCTGAAGTATGATCACACTCCTTCAGATTTGCATGCCCACAGTACACAATTGTACATATGCAACACAGAAAGGTTGTTTTCACCACAGCCAACCCACTTGGCCAACTTCCTCCCTTTTATGTCTATAAAAGGTACAGATAATCAATATGCAATTTAAAGAAAAGATATAACTTGTCATTTATTTAAGAAGCATTGGGAAGTTCATTATGGACAAACACCAGAGCAGGGTGAATTCTCACTCTACACATCAGTTTTGAGGGGCTGTATTTAAAAAATAAGTAATCCTTCCTACAGCCATGAGATGCATCCTGAAAATCACAGACAGCCTTGGAAGAGAGATACTTTGATGGTCAGACATGGACATGCCGGCTGGCTGCCTTCCTTCTGGAAAAGTAAGCTTTACATCTCTTATTTCCTAGGCACAACCCTACTGCCAGTCCCACCTACACAGCCTCAGCAGGATAACCTATGCTTGGTCCTATAGAAATAGCATTGACTCATACTGTCCCCCAAGTCAAAGGTGCAGAGCTTCTTAAACAAAGAACATCCTTCCTCTGTAATTCCACTCCCCTTTTCTTCTGGCTGTCAACAGCTCCAGGTAGGCCCTGTGGGACTTGAAAGCACCCAGTTGACCAAGTAGGGATCACCCTTCTTTTATAGCAGTGACAGGAGAGCTACTTCACTGCCATCCACCCATCACACACAAGCAAGGGAAGAAGAGGGATGAGGATGCTGGGGGGGGGGGGGGGGGGGGGGGGGCGGATCAAAAAACCCAAACAATCCCACACAGTGCTCATCTCAGTGTTGTTTCAGGGGCCCTTGGCTGCAGGCTTGTGCACTGACCATAACTTTCAGTGTCTATTGCTCTCCAAGCCCACATAACTTCTGGGTGGCCTTTTAGGCAGATGAAGGAGACTGGCCCGACCACATACAACTATGGAGACATTGCCTCCCAAGGCAGGCTGTCTGCACCAATGCTGAGGATGATGGAGGGTCTCTGTTTCCTTCATTTGCAGTGGAAGGATTTGAGCTGAATACTGTCAAGTGCTTCCTGTCCTGCACACACCCTTGTCAAAGAGCTCTTTGGAGAATACAGAAAGAGGATTACTGCTAATAGCTATCTGCCTGTCATTTGAAAATCTCAAGCACTGCTTGCTGGATTTTCCTTGTGAATTTCTAATGCACAATACTACAACTGCACCTGAAAGGAAACTTCACAGGGAGTACACACAGCAAGAAACAAGATGGTGAATACCCTGTGGGACAGAAGTGAAGATCATAGCCTACACACCAGATGCACTGAAGCCTTTTGGAGTAGCAAAGAGGCATGTATTTGAAGCCATTTTGCCATCAAAGTAGGTTTACCCAGTTCATTCCTTTCAGTGGTGCTGTAATTCATTCCACTATGCATTTTAGAAACAGTCACCCTGGGACTGCATTCACTTAGCATAGTTAGCAACATAATGCTATCCAGGCAGTCCTCCTTATTCAGCATCAGCACTTAGACTTGCAACTGTGTAACACACATTAAATTTCTTGGACCAAGCTAACAGCTTCATTGATCGGGCCCTAACAAAGGGTCCAATATTAATCCCATAGGAACCTTCAATAGGAAGGATTTCTGGCCCCCAGGAGTTCTGACTGTGTTTTATTTAAACAACATAACCAGAGCATTGGCACAGCCTTTGGAGATGCTGCATCTAATTCTTGGAACAAGACAGCAGAAAAAACACACAAGGTGTAAGGAATTGATAAGATGACCAAGAGCTCACCAGCTGATCATGCATATTAGCACTCTGCTCTCAAAGAATGAGGCCGCCATCCAAAAAGCCCTGTGGATTACAGGAGGTAAGGACACACATTTGCAGTGCCTTGGATTGGTTTCCTTTACTTGGCAAGGGGAGGACTGTAAGGACATTCATGCTGACCTCTTTGAAGAGCACCCTAACAACTTAGATATCCCTTTGGCTCAAGACAATTTCTCCACAAACCACACTCAGCTGTACTCTTATACACAACTTGTTTCCTTTTGTCATGCTTCCACCTCAACTTCTGCACATTCTTCAGTCGCCCTAAAGAAGCAGCCTTGCAAAACACAAAGCAAGCTGTGAAATGTGACTTCAGTCTCTGACCACATGCCCCTTACTGATGGCTCTCATTAGTCAGGCTGCCAATACCCAACACCTACTTTCCCTTTGACATGCTTCTGCCCTGTTGTGGATTAACCCTGGTAGGTAGCTGATGCCCACACAGCCATTCCCTCACTCCCACAAACCCTAAGTGGGATTGGAGTGAGAATCAAAGGCAAGTGTGGAAACCATGGGTTGAGATAGTTCAATAGGCAAAAAAGCGAAAGCTGCATACACAACAGTCATTTGTGAAGATGAACACCGTAACTCTGAATGTCCCCCCTTCCTCCTCCTTTCCCCCAGCTTCGCATGCTGAGCACAATGTCATATGGCATGGGATATCTCTTTGGGTCAGTTGGGCTTGGCTGTCCCAGCTGTGTCCTCTCCCAGTTTCTCACACACCCCAGCCTGTTTGCTGGTGGGGCAGTGCAAGAAGCATAAAATGCCTTGACACTGCATAAGCTTTGCTGAGCACTGACTAACATCGGTGCGCTATCAACGCTGTTTTGATCACAGATCCAGAACGTAGCACCCTACAAGCCTTTACAAATAAAATTAACTCTATCCCAGCCAGGCCCACTACACATCCGTTTCACAATCACAAAAGCAACACTAGGATATGTCTTATACCACTAGCAAACAATTCCCCTCCATCTCATTAAAGGATATTTCAACTGAGTTTTTCTTTGTTATTTCCAACCTACAGAAATCGAAAACAAAAAAGAAAAGCTTTTCTTCATTCTCCTTTTTGAGAGCAGCAAAAAGGCCTGCAAGATACATGCAGAAGAGTGTTAAGCAGAATATGCTTTAAAATAGAGAAGTCACGAGCCACTGAGATGTGCTGTTCCTGTGCAATTAAAAACTATCTCTGGCTTTTGCAGATTATACTTTATTTACTTGCATGAATTTTAACAAAGAAATGCAAGAATTTTCACAAAATGAGCATTTCAATGAAGCTCAACCCCAGCCAGCATACATGTCAGAAAGAAGCGCATGGATATATTTGTAAGTCCCTGCTGAAAGTAGATGTTGCATAAAGTATTTAAAATGGGTATAAGGAAAAAATTGTCTCAGCCTTAACTATATTAAAAAAAAAACCAACCTAAAATAAAATGGACTATTCCAACTGTTTCTCTGAACAAAAATAAACCCTTCAGAGTAGAGAAATTGGCTGGGCTTGTAGCTGTGAAGGCCAGCATTCCCCACCAGCCCCAGGCCAGCAGGCTTTTACTCTTTAATGGCTTCATGCCCTCTAATTAAGGTTTCCATATACAATCCCTTTGAACAAATGTTTACATTTGTCTTGTTAATTCCCATTACTTAATAATCAGAGGCCCCTGCAGTTACCTCAACAGGGGAAGATGAACCAAAGGCACGATCATATCAGAGTTTTTGACATTTAAATACCCGATTTGCGCAAACATAACTAAAGTGAACACCTGCAGATGTGAAGAATGGATGAGCAAAACTGACAACATGTATTTAAACTCCAAGTAAAAGTCTGAAAATACAGCTTGTGGGATTATAAATTAAGGTATGACAAGATACTCTCATATAACATCTTGGTTAGTGCTTTTTAGAAATATCTTTCCCAAATTCCTCTTTAAAAACAAAGTTACCCAGAAAAGGAGGAAAGTTATCTTTTCCTTATGACAGATCAGGCTCAATCATTTCCTGCCCATGCTGCTCTCCTTTGGGCAAGTCATTAAATCTCATTTAGGCTATATTTAGTCAAATAAATGGGGGCAATAGCACTTCCTCATGTCACCAGAGTGCTGTAAATGAGCAGGTCCTTTAATAGATGTGAGCCAGTCAAAGCTGGGTTTAGGAAAGTACAGAAGCACCTGGACAGCTGAGATAGAGGCAGGAAAGTCAAGCAGATTAGAAAAGCCAGTCAGGGAAAGACTTCCTTGTTCTAAATGATTTTTCTCTCTTGAGAGGGCATTGAAACCTGTGCTTCTAAGAAAGAGAGCATAGAGCTGCAGAAAAACATAGGTGTGTGGGAATCAGTAGCACTGGTTTGCTGAATTTTTCATTTGTGGATTCTTGCGAAGCTAGGAAGTGTTGTTTTGCCTACTTTGAAAAAGAAAACCAAACCCAAAACCAAAAGGTAAAAGCAGAGAGGTGAAAGACAAAAGAAGCTAAAGGGGGTGGAAAATGTGCCATGCCATTTCATGCAAGAGTTGAGGGTATGGAATTTTACTGGAGACACAAAATGACTTTGTCAGAGGGCTCTATCACAGCAGATGTAGTAACCACCAGTTCAACTGAGGGTGAGCAGACTAAAGTATGCAGTACTACAGCCAGCTGCCATCCTTTCCAGGACAAGGAATCTCTTCCCCACAGCAGGCATACCTTTACTGCAAGTCTACTAGATAAGCCCAAGCTACAGTATTTTCTTCAAAATCATGATGCCCACTTTTAATTTGTAATGGACATTTTTATATTTTTTCTGCCTCTATCTTATACATCACATACCTGCCTAGAGCAACATTTTACAGGCAGATATAAAATTCAGGTAACAAAGGTTTATTGTAAAAATGCTGACACAACTGTTATAAGCATGGGACAAACTGGAACCACTATAATTAAGTGGACATTTAAATGGGCAGTTGTTTGTTCAGTAAGATGACCATTCAAGTGCACAACATCTAAGCCATTTCTCAACACCCCATGGTACCACCCTATCCAGGCAGCAAGCTTTCACAAAAAAAATGAGTGCAGCAATTATTTTTTGCAGGAGCAAAAAGGAAATAGTGGAATTCTTATGTTCTCCTCATATGCTTGGTGCCAAGAGCCGCAGGGTCATCTCAGAAGCAACCCAATAAAATGACTCTGTCCTTGGTACACAAGATTTAATGAGTCCTTTCTCTAATGGCAACCTGTGTTGTAACTACGTATGATATAATACTACACCTCTACCTATTTTTCTATTTTTCTCCAAGGGGGCTGCTTATATCTTCTCTGGCAGTATTCTGTGATTCTGCTGCAATTTCATGATTTCTGCTGCAATGCTCATGCTAGCTTAACTGTCCCTGCTTTGCCAGCTAGAACATACTAGCAGTAATACCAAACCACTCCAGATCCAAGCACATGGAGATCAAGGTGGGCTGTACAGATCTGCCGAGAAATTTGACTCTTCTACGCACAACAGGAGCCACATCTCTAAAGCTGCTGGAATATCAGGTAGTCAAGTGGCTTGCAGCCCAGTGCTGCCAACAGAAAGAACATATACACCAATGTACTTGTCATACTGGGTGGAAGTGCTCGATAAAGATTTTACTTACTAGATTCAGTTCCCAGCTCTTCCATCAGAATCAGACTGCAACATGGCAGTGATCGGACGGTCTTAAAACAAAGCCTTTGGGGATTTTTAGTGCTAAGCTTTTGAGGAGGGAGTTTTTAAAGTACAGCACCAACTATAAACAGCTATATGGCCTGATTCTCTTAACGGTTTTGCTGGAAGATCCAAATGATACTTTGGCCTGCACAAATCCCTTTAATTTTCTATTGAGTTGAAAGCTGAGGCAGGAAAAAAGAAATTTACTGGCCTGAAACAATGTCTTGCTTGACTTGTAATTTCTTGAGCCTTTTGATACAAAAAGTGAAGGAAAATATTTTAAACGATCTTAAAAGAAAACTCAAGTCTTTCTACAATGATTTTTTTTAATAACCAAAAAAGACAAAAAATAAACTCCTACAATACTAATTAGCATCACTGAATTCCCATTTTAACACACACTACACAATTCACCAGGCTCTGCAGGCAAGAGCATGTATGTTTGGTGTAGGTCTACATGCTTGCTTCCTCCAGGCACTAGCATAGGTGAGCTCAGTTTCCTGAGATACCCATATTGAGCCTTTCACCAGATAGGTGCTCTAGGGGTTCCAAAGCCAACCACCCCCTTTTCTTAAGACACTTTTGGTGTTTGGTTTTCAATTTGGTTTGGGTTTGTTTTGTTGTTTTTGTTTTGTTTTGTTTTGTTTCCAAATGCCACTTCTGCATTTGTTTGCTTGGTTTTTCTTGACAAGCTTTGCCTCTTTCTTGCTTTGCCATTGCCCTCTAGTACTCAAACTTTTGGCAAGTACCTTATCTTGCATCTTTTTCTCTCACTTATTTCTCTCCATTCCCCTGTATTAAACAATATAATTATGCAGTAAACACCCCAAGAACCCAAGTCAGCATACGGTATTTATAAGTTCTTACTGTGCAGCTCTAAATCTGTCACAGCCTCCATTTAATGTCCTGAACTTCGCAAATGTCTAAACCACGTTGTAAAGACAGCTTCAGTAGCAGTAAAGAAACCATCCCTTCAGAGCTTAACAGTCATCCAACAGTCAGACTTCAAACACGGACAAACTGTGAAGGTCATGCAGGAGAAGGGATGCCTAATGTTTCAGTAAAGCACCGAGTCTACCAAGTGCATGCAAATCAAATCTTTCTGTGTGGATGCATTAAGTCTGCTCACACCACGTAGGTGCAGCCACAAAGCGCAACTACTTGTGCTGGTAGATCTGAGCACTCCAGCCCCCCTGGCCAGAGCATCTGGGCACAACTGCTGTGGAGGACAAAACGGGTACTTCAGCAAGCATCCCCCCATGACACAGCCTGCCCACCAAGCAACATGGTCATAGAAGAAATCCTTCCTTTCCTTTCTGTATCAGCAATGAAGGAGTATCCATCGTCCCCACCATAAGAATAATGCAAAACATTGTTATTGATCATCAGACGAAAGGAATCCTCTCTTTAATGTGGTCATTGCTTCTGAGAGCTGATGTATACAAACAGAAAACAGCAAGAAGAGCAAACGATAAAACCAAGAAGGCACAATTCACTCCTATGTTGTGCTTGGTGGTGCTACACAGGTTACGCTGGGAGCTGCATTAGCATATGACCTACATTTTAAAATTAATTTTGTTCTCAAGTTAGGTGTTCAGGGTTTTTTACTCCTGCAGGCAATTGGTGCTATTGTATGTGTATTAATATATCAGCTCCACCATGTGTTTCCCCTCCCCTCCAGTGTTTGCAAGGGAGGTTTTAAGTAGCAGGGGGAGGGTCTTCTCATAATCAAGGTCCAAGCATTGCTGACTCTTCCATTCTGCACACTGCAACACTCATGTCAGCAAAGCAGCAGAAGTAACTGATGAGTGTTCACATGGGACTGCTCAAAGCTCCAAGGACAAAGAATAATCTGTATTGGAAATGGAGGAGGAGGAAGAAACTAAATGAGGAGGCAGAGCCAGTTAAGGTTTGCAAGAAAAAAAAACAAACAAAAGGCTAGAAAAAAAAAATCAAAAAGAGAAAAGTGAAAACAAGTTGATATGAACTGGAGGAGGATTAGAAGAATGAAAGGTTTCTGCACTTACCCAGAAGAGGTGAAGCACAGATTTGGAGATAAAAACCAATATAAATAATTAAAATTGTTAACATAATGAATGCCTTTTTGAAGTTGTCTAAAAACAAGCAGAAATGTGGAATAAGGGTGGTAGTATTTGATTTCTGTTCATTTATTTTACAGGCAAGGTTACATATGGAAATACTGCAGGGTGGAATGACATTTATTTTAATGTGTTTGGGGAATTATGACATGTAGACAATTAGAGAATCTCTGAGAAACACTTTAAAAGAGCACTTGGGAAGTGGGAAAGTATCAGGAGGAAAAGAGATATTCCATGTTTCAAAGTGTGAACAGTCTGAGTTATTATGGCAATTGTCACCCAATTACAAAGTAATTTCAGATACTGAAAAAAGAATTACAGGAATTAATATGGGGGACCAGCCCTCAGACAGCATCATACCCATTGGATCAGTACCCAGTGGATCAGGACACTACAGTAGCTAATGCAAAGTGAAATAGGACACTTCCACAAGAGCTAAACCTTTTAGTTAAAGAAGAAATCCCACTTCCCTATCTGCTCCACCTAATGTATTTCATGGCACCTTGTAGCATTTGCATTACCTGTACCTGGTTTTAGAGAGCTTCTCAAAATCTTTTCATTTGGAAGCGGTTTTGAGCAGAAGTTGTCTGGTTACAGTGCCTAATTCAGTAGCCAGTGCAAGTAACCTCTTGTTTCCATCTGAACTAGCCCTTCAGACCCTGGTGAGGTATTCTCAAGCAGACAAGGGATGGCTCTGGAGATAGCATTTTTAGCTGCTGTATGCCTGGAGAGCAGCATTCTCACCTGGGACTTGTGATACTTGCTTGTATTCCCAGCTGTCCTGCTGGAATGAGGTCTTTTCACTTCTTTGCCTTCACCTCATGAACTAGAAAGAGTGGGATGAATTAGGAATAGTCCCACCTATGAAAGCCTAAACAGAATGATGCTGTCTGCAGCCTTTTTCTCACAAAACTGGGTAAGTCAAAGAAAGATATTTTTATCTTGCATTTATAAATTCACTTTTTTTTTTTTCTGAGGATAGAAGAGATTAAAATGTTAATTTCCATTAGCATGAATGCTAACTTTAGTGACTAGGCTACATTCAAGGTGGACAATTTATTGATACATACTGCCTCTGATAGTCACATTTGTGGGATATACAGCAGGACACCTTCCTCATCATGTGGCCAGATGCACACTGCTCATTTAAAGGTATTCACTGAATCCCACCTCAATCATTCCCCAGTCAGAAACAAAGGACTGTCGTGCAACTCAAATCAGGCAACCTAATACAGATGCACGTGGTCCACTGTATGGTACCACATGTGCTCCTCATGTGAGCAATGCTGTCATTTTGATCAAAGAACAGGAGCAGGTACCCTTGCTTGTGTGACAGGAGGGGATTTGCACAGTTCTAAGTTTGGGGCAACAGGGAGTAGATAAGCAGGACTGGGGATGACTCACCAGGGAGCTCCAGCGAGTCATAGCCACTGCACAGGCACCGGAATGCTATCTTCAGTCTACACAATATTCTCTGCAAGCTGGGATGCCCTCTTGACCTACATGTTAGAATTGTTTATCTTCATTTTTTTCTTGCTCTTTTTTCCCCAATAAAACTTGAATCATTTCCACATTTTCCACACCTCTTGGGGGAACTGTGAGCATTCTTTAATTTTCTTTTCTTGGTTTAGTTCACTCCAATTTTACAAGAAACTACTTCCATAATGCCCCAGGATAAAGAGAAAAGTGAGGTTTAAAAGTAAATGAAAGTTGACAGCTGAATCTTTACAATCACAGAAACACTAATCTGTTAACTACAGTATCTCCAAATCACATGAGTTCACTCATCAGAGCATACTATTTGTCCTTCTAGGGAGGAGAGATGCGTTTTGAAAAGCTCCAGTGTGAGCCAGTGGTATCATACTTATAGAAATAATTAAAACAACTGTAATCGCTACCAAGAAATACTTACAATTTAATTAAAAGCAATGATTCTTTGTCAGGATCTAACTAGAGCTCTCTATGGATGTGATTTTCAGAAGCACTGTAATTTCAGAGGGAATAAAGTAATTTTGGTCTTTTTCTTCACCAAGTTTCCAATTCACAAGAAAGGCTAACAATATACAAGCATATCTAGTTCTCAGAGGGATTTTTAGGTCATAAAATCCAGTCCCTTGTTCCAGAAATTAAACACACTGTATAACCCTTTTTACAGACGTATACCAAAACCAGTGGTGGCTACAGAGGCGTCCTTCTGCAGTACTAGAGAAGATGCCTGCTAGCAGGTGGTGATGGTGGTCACAGCTGGTCAGCTGCTATAAGCACCTAGTCTTGCAGAAGTGGGAAGATGAAGCCTGAAAAGCTTGACTCTGAAAACACTCCTTGAAAGGTTTAAAACTAATGCCCTTAAAGAGAGGCATGCTTTAAATGTCATGCTCAGCAATGCAAACCAAAACAAATAACACTCCTGCTCTTACTCATTATCATCAGTGGTGCTTGTCAAAAGATGATCAATATCGTTCATATATGGGAAGCCAAATAAGCATTAAACAAATTCAAGCTTTAGGGCTCTCTTTTTTGCAAGATACCATCAGATATTAGCCACCATTTCTTGCCTCATCATATGCTGATCCCCTCAGTAATCAGGATTTTAATTACACAAATCTGTCTCTGGGTATTTTCTTGCATAACTACTAAAAGGCATGAGCATTCTGATCTTGTGGCTATAGTAGAGATGTGTGTTATAGACAAATTCCAAATTGGGATAAGGTTTTCAAACTCTAGAAAGTTTGGGTATGCTGAGATCCATGGTTTTATATTGGAGTGCTTAAAGATATGGTTTTGTGGCTTTCTTTTTACTCTGAGCCTGAAAGAAGTGTGGGTAATTAGAGACATATGCATATATCTGCATATGCAGACATTTGCCAGCATTATATGAAAGGATATGTTTATGTTGGCAGTTTGCAAAGTGCTGGCTCTCGCCTTTGAAAGCTTATTGCAGGGAAACCTGACAAAGGATCTGACCTGTGACCTTCAACTCCTGACAGGATAACTTCAAGCGTCTTCAGAAGTCTGGTTACCTCTGATAAACACTCTCCAATTTGATTGTTTAATAACCTCCATCTGGTAAGCCTTCAGTCCGAATCAGGAAACCCCTTGGGTTCAGGCCCTTTCACAGGTTTCGGCATTTTCCCATTCACTCACCAGTTCCAAACAGCACCAAAAAGAGCCTGACACCATAAAGATAAATGTTATAGATAAAGCCTGCTCTGTTGCAGGGGGAAAAGAGGTAGGGGTTTAATCCTTGTCCAAGCATAAAGATTTTGTAAATCTCTCTACAGACCCTGTTCCTGTCTCTTCAAGGTAGACTTTTTTACAGTGATACATGGACAGCAGCTTGGTTTTTTAGGTTTAACTAAAAGCAGAACTTGGCTTTTGGTATTGAGAGATGAAATTCCTTACCTGATATTTTCTTATTCTCACCTAAGATGAGAAAACATACCAACCGTTTCACATACTGCCTCTGTGAAAACACTGTTCCTATGCTTCAGCACCAATTAAAAAGATGCTGCCAGAAAAGAAGCACCTGCTTGTTTCTTTTATTTGTATGCCACAGGTGAATGCTGTACTGACTCATTTCCTTTCACATCAAGTATCCTGTTACCCTAATATTTGCACAGGTTTAATCTACTAAGGAAAAAAATACCAAACCTAAAATCAATAACATTTGCTAAAGCTGGAGCCAAAATGCTTTCAGTCCTCAAGATGCAGGAGACTCACTAGCATTCCACATGAGCAGCTGACAGCACCCCATGCTAGGAAAAGCCTGAAACACAGCTGGACTCTAAATGACCCAGTCCAGGAAAACTGATGGGATGCAAGCCTCAAGCCCTTCCCACCACAGAAAAATTAGTTCAGTTTAGCTTCATTCTTATTAACCAGGTTTTACTACTACTGAAAGACAATATATGGATTAAGATCTTTAACAAGATAGTTGAACATTACCAAAATCCTGGAACTGAATTCAAATTAAAAGATAGGTTCAAAGGTTGTATGGAGAAAGAGGCAGACAGTGATGTTTACTACGGGTAAGTATCCACAAAGGCGACCAAGGAACAGAGATGGCCGCCTTCCTTTTGTAATATAATTTGGTGAGCTTGGAAGGCAGCATGCTGTGGCATAAGGAAAACAGAAGTTACCAAGATACCTTTTTTTAGCTATTTGACCTTTTTTTTGTATATGTATATATATATATATATAAACAAACTTCATTAGTTTCCGTTAGTTCTCAAAGGCTCTATCTCTTTCAGGAGTTTCACTAAAAAGAGGTTTTCCAGGTCTTAGTATCATTAGGAGGGACGTTACAGATACTGCAATGCCAAAACTCAAAAAACTTTGAAAGAGGTAGGCTTCTACTCTACGTATTCTGAGTCCCTCCTCTGAGGGGCATGTCTCAGCACTCACTACAGGGAGATTAAGCTCCTAATCAAAGCACTTCCGATGCCTGAAGCCAGATGATGCAGAGCCTCACCGCTCTATTTCCCCTTAGTGTATCCCATGTACAGCACTCTGCACGCCAGCTTGGAAGGTCACAAGGAAGACCTTCAGTTCACATCCAAAGACACAACTCAAAGCAACACTAAGCACTTGCCAACTTAAATCTCTGAAGGCAAAGCAGAGGGACTGTTGGAGATCATTCAAAGGCAAAATTATAGGAAAAGTCTTTCACAGTAACACAGTGCTGATGCAACTGCATCTTTCAAAACTGACTGAATGACATTTCCACTTCCATATTGCTAGAGCCAAGCAGTGAGCAACACAGGAAACAACTCCCAAAGCCAACTCCTCTGCAGCAGAGCAGAGCTCATATAAAAAGAAGACAGCCTTGAGCTGCTTTTAATTTGTAAAATATACAGCATGCCCTAGTTTATACACACTGCAGCATTAGACAATTAGACATGCTGAAGTATCATTATTCGCCTGACTCACAACTGAGCACCCTCTGTCTCCGCTCACTTCTCTCCCCTGAGTGTGGACCATTATCCTCATTTTTGCAACTCTGACAGAATAGCTGCCCCACAACTATAATTAGTCCACCGCTTGTTTGTTTTAATAGATGTATTTCCTAAACCAAAAGTGGCATTCTTTTCTCAACAATCTTGACTTGCAAATTTTTGCCTAGGATATTTCTTTAATTGTTTTTCCTCTATTTTCACATCTTTGTCGGGAAAGGCAAGGGCTTAATTGAAGTTAAGATTTCCAAACTTAATTTCTGAGCTTCTGGGCGTTATAGGATTATGACATTTCCATATTCAAAAATTGAGAATCTTTGCAGAAAGTGTCAAAAAGCAGGAGAGGAAAAAAAAGAGGGTTGGAGAAAAACTATTTGCAGCTGTTTTACAAAGTAACTCTATTATAAGATTTACAACTTTTTCCCAAGGCATAGAAACAATGCTTCCCCTGTGAACTTGAGTAAAACTAATAATGGAAGGATCACCAGCAGTAACGTATATACAGCCAGATTCTCGTAAAATATCTAACTGTTGATAAACTTTGCCAAAGAGACAGCACATGTAAAATGCACAGTGAGAAATACTGTGAAACGTAGTACATATGGAATACTTTAGGATGGCCATTAGAAAGCTTTTACATTTTAAATTATATGCTACTTTAAAGTTAGTATCCCACACTCATGCCAACAAATCAGGTCATATCATCATGTATTCCTATTTACTTACAATATCAGATAATGTTGAAGAGACTTAAAATTACTTGCTGGGAATACTTTTTGTCTAAGCCTACACTGCATTAGTTACCATTAATCCTGCTGTGTAGCTCCCAGATTGGAGAAAAAAAAAGCCACTAATTTTCAAAAAATGCCTAAAAATGACACTACTTTAACATCCATCATCTTGCTCCTTTCTAGTCCTAAGGAGTTCTTGTGTAATCATTTGGGAGGCCTAGAATATCTATCAATAATAGTAGAAATATCCTATTTTTAGATCTACATTTTGGCAACATATAGCTTCCTAAATCTAGTTTCAGTTTATCCCTAAATATCTTTTTTTTTACATCAGGCATTTTTAGTATTTAGAAAAGCAGGTAGAAGAAAGAAAATAATACTCAGGCTAAAATTTCTTAGTTGGATACCCAAATTGTTTTCTGAAGATTACAAGTTATGAGGACTTAATTGATGCAATGGCAGCAGTGAATCAAGTAAAAATAAGCTATAAGTGTAATTTATCATATGAAGGTTACTATGCCAAACACCGGAATTCATGGAACATTAAGACAGAGAAATACCTTACATCCTACAAATCTAGTATCTTTTCCTGTTCATTGAATGGCATTAACTAGTAATTCCCTCATGGTGGGGTGAAGATTATCTTTTCATACCATTTCTGAAGTGACCTATGTATTAAGGCTCTATCACTTTTGAGGATAAGTATTTCTGAAACTGGACAGACACAGGTTTCCAAAAGTAGGAAGAGTGAAGAGCAGTTCAGCACATCCAGCCCAGGAAACTTCAAGTTCTGCTCAGAGTTCTTGTAAAAACCACAGGACTACGTTAAACTGGGGATTTGGAGAGTTCAGAGCTTTCCTGCCTCAAGCTCATGCTTTCTGTACAGCTCAGGCAATCGTATCTTCTCGGCAAAAGCTGGTGGGTTTGCTGCAACTGAGCTTAACAGTTCAGAGTGCTCTACTCCATCCACTCAAGCAAGACACAGGAGTACCAGGAGCTGAAATCTGCAGGGATTTCTTCTCCAGACTGGAGGATTGTGTTGCTCTGAAGTTCTATTTCATTTTTATTAACATTTGCTCAGTAGAAGAGTCACATTTGAGCAGAGATTTTGTCACCAGGGGTATTTTTTTCTCTCCAAGTAAAGACATAAAAAATTCAAACCATGGACAAAAGTGGCCAGCCTCAAAAAGCTGAAGTGCTTAGTTAAAAGAACAGAAGAAAAAGTGTCAGTCAGGTGTATCACCGTCATAAGTACCTAAGAAGCATCAGGAGCTACATGGCAATCTCTTGTGCCATTTCCAGTTTCTGGGAGCTCAGCACAGTGCTGACACTTGCAGCTTCAAGAGTGAGGAGGCAGACAGCCCCAGTGGGAAGCCCAGCCAGCTCCCATTGCATCTCTGCTCTTATCTCTTCTATATGGACTTCCTGCAGCAGAAGGGAACAGGATGTTCACCATTAGTCAGCCACCATCTGTAGCTAGAACATCAGATGGCAATGAAATAGAAGACTTGCTATTCTTCTCCAACCCTGTCTTTTTCCAAGAAGATGGAGATGACATTGAAGATATGAGATAAAAGGAAAGAAGATGACCATGTTCAAGTAGAACTTCAGTCTACAGATTCAGGCGGTCAAATTAAGCCAAAGCTGGACAGTACTCAGGAATGCTCTAGACTGTGCCACTGAACACTCCTTGAGAGCCAAATATCAGAAAAAGCTACATTTGTCTGCAAGAATGGTCACTGATTGAGGTAAAAACATCTTTTTTTTTTTTTAGTCACATCCCAGAATGAAAACATGCAGCAAGAAAGGAATACTATGCAAAAGAGACAGAAATTAATAGCCCAAACTGAAGCACTACTCAAAGTGCCATGAGGATCATGATAAAAACAAAAAAAAAACCTGCTCTGGCTAAACAAGTGCAGACATTTTCTGTAAGGATCCTAGTAGCTGGTTCATGAAACTGTTCGTTGCCATCAGGGGTTAGTAACAGTTTAACCTTTGGACTATTTCATATGTAAATTGTTTCGAGAAAGAGGCAGCAGAACAAAGCTAGAGAAGAGAAAAATCTGAGCTTGTGTATTTTCCCCACAGCCTTTTTAGCTGAAGTAATACGATCTGTGATTGCAACATGACTTGATGACTCATGTGAACATGCACCAATGTTAACAGAACTCTTTAGGCCCAAAATGAACCAAGTACCCAGTGGTTTGAGCCTTCTATTCTTCCAGCAGTTTACTAGTGCTCAAGGAACTTCAACTGATCTGGATGGGAACTTTTCAAGTCTCAATCTCTAGCTGCTTCACAATAGGCCAGCCTTATTTTTTTTTCAGGTTAACAGACCTCTGAACATTTGTGCATGGTCCCTCATAGCCACTGGAGCAGAGCACCCATAGTAGCATGATCACCCGACACAATAGCCTACTTCACAAAAATGGAATGGCTCTCATTCATACAAAGATAATAAAAAGTGTACTTGGAGGAATTGTGCCAACTCCTGGCTTACACTGAACTGATCAACTGATAGGAATGCATTAACGCAGAGACAAGAAAGAACCTTCCAAGTAGGAAAGGTGTAAAGGAATATATTGGCTATCTTTAAGTGTTATTCTTAGATCTGTTTAAAATATCCTAAGCTGCGTGTCCAGCACTTCCAGAATTCAACCCATTTTCTTAAGAGACAAGTCTAGCATGTCTGTCCCACACTGCAGAGTAAACGAAGCTGGGAACAATGGCCCCTTCATATCCTTATGAAGGAAGAATTTACTTAGGATGTTTTTAGGAATCCTTTTAGGAAAACTATCCCGCAAATGCATAGATTAGACTATGGGAAGTCACCAATATTGCTCTCAGTTGTGCCATTTGGCTCATCTTCAATTTTTTTCCATATTCCTCAATGGAATATAAATTCCAATGAATTCCTCAATGAATACTAGATATTTATCTAGCATAAAAAAATAATTATTAGAATTACGGTATATTATAATTTTATATGTATGCAAAAGTACATATTAATGAAACAGAGAAATTAACACTGAGCAGAGACCATTTGTAACATCTAAAAATATTTCACTTGCTGAACTGCAATGAAGATTAATAGATAGAGCTTTATACAGTACTTAGCTATGGATAAATACTGCAATTAATCACATGCATGTGAATTTGAAGAGGAAAAATATTATCCCTTCATGTTCCATAACACTGGCAGCCTTAGGTTAAATATCATTTCAAAGCATTTCTTGGCTGAGTTTAGTATTCCACTCTTTAGAGGAAAGTTGTTGGATACCACTTAAAAGACCAATAATCTTGCAAAGAGGAAGACCACATTACCACAAGCAACTGAGCAGCCTTCTGAGTATCAGTTACTAGACAACATTTACCAACAGGCCTGGCATGCTTTAAAATAAGTTAATATTATCTTACAGCAATTGCAGGATATGTTGCTGTTTAAATCACACACTAAGCATCTGAGATCACTTCCCAAGAAAAGTCTTTCAGTTGGAAGCTCCAAAACCCTCCTACAGCAAGACATTTCATGATTTGTCCCTTACCTGTTGACGCTACGCCTGAAGTTGGACTACAGTAATAACTGATTTTTTCAGGTTGGCAACAAAATAGGGAGGACAGGGGAAGGTCCTGACTGCAGCCCTTCTGAAGTTCTCATTTCTTTTCTCACGGCAGTGAAAACAAGCCATTTCACTGGGCACAAAACATGCTTTCAGTATGAAATATTTCATTTGTGGGTGCTTAGAGGAAAACCAAATAAAGCAAATGGCCAGATGCACAAAACTGCAGAAGGTCACTGCATGCCCCACTTACTTAAAAGTGGGTAGAGCACTCCCCTAGTCTCAAATCTCTTCCTTTCCTTGACCGAGAAGGGATGGATCCTCATCATGCACACAGCAGTATGCTGGCTAGAGGCCCTTAGTAGTACCCTGGCAATATAGCAGACTGGAACCCAGGAAAGTGATTCTGGTGGGTACTGCACAGACTGATATAAATCAGGAAGAAATTCAGAGGCAGAGACCAGAGCCTCTTCACTGTATCCCAAGTCTCTCAAATGCTTTGCTTGCAACCTTGCCCAAATTATAAGCCTTATATAAAATACTTCAATATCAGTTGAGATATCAGTGGGATCAGATATATATCCTAAGCCAGGGGTCAGGACAGTTCCTTTAAGATAGGGTCTCTCAGCTCTAAACTTCACTACATCTTCTTAGCTTCAGGAAGAAGGACTGAGGGATACCCTCGCTTATCTTGCCTCCTTCTGCCTAAAACCAGCAGGCTGCTGCTGTAGGTTTACATTTCCAGCAGCAGGAACACATTGGCTTCCGCAGCCCTGTCTCCTGCACCAAACATGATGACCAAGACTAATAGATTCTGAAAGCAAGCCCTCCCCTTATCACCTGCCCCACCACCACCTGTCTCTCCCTACACCCTGTGTACCCAAAAAAGTGCATTATAAGCTGAATAAACTGAGATATCAAAAGCCTATAACTTGGGGGAAATAGAATCTTTTCCTCCAACCTGCTTTTGTAGCTCCCTTCTCTGAAAGGGCAGCTACTTTGGAGGCTGACTCAGGCTAGGGGACCTGCAGCTCTGCCCTCAGAGAACATGGTGCCCACACTTTCACAAGCAAACCGGATGGAGACCAGCCTGCTCGTGCAGACATGCCAGCCTCCCAAGGCCTTTTGCTTCCATTCTCACAGGAGAGGAGGGATCAACCCCTACTTTTTACACTTGGGAGATTAAGCCTTAAGGATACACCACTGTGTTTTATTATTGAAAGTATCTTTCCAACTGCACTGCTCATCACACTAATGCGTTCCTGCCTTGATATTCCAGAAAGTCTTCTGTGACCCCCCACCTCAGGACACTCTGTGCCCCAGTGCTCTGCAGCCACCAGATAGCATTGATACCCCCTAATGAGAACAAGCCCTTCCTTTTCCTGGCTGTCAGGCAAGCACTGTGACTCAGCAGAAGCTACTGTACGAATAAAAGCATTAGGACAGATCTACCTTGACGCAAGCAGCCCTTGGGCACATCCCTGGCAATGCCAGAGTGCCCTGATGTGATTGCAAGTGTGTTTCATGCAAGTTTTAAGGTATTTTTGTGGTGCTAGGAAGATGTAAAGTAGCCTCAGAATAAATAGAATCAGGCCCAACAAGGACAGAAATGCCACAATGGCATTTCTGTGGGAACTTTCCCAAAAGTCATCTCCCACTGAAACTCTTCTCTACATGGATGCTTGTTCTGCTGGTCACATGTGGCTCCCAGACCCTCTCAGCTCATCAGCCTCTGAACACATGTGATGGCGTCTCTGTGTGGTAGGAAAAAAAAGGGAAAAAAGAAAAAAGGTTGCTCCGCTTCCAACTCCACAAAGGATATGAGCAAGCTGTGTATGCTTTTGCAGTCCATGTCAGTCAGTAAAATTAGATCCTTACAGCCCCCACCCTTGAAGGCATCTAACTAGCTACACATCAAGCTGTACAGGGCTCTGTTAGAAGTACGAATGCAGCAGGAGAACGGTAAGAATGCTGGCTTGGTTCTGCCATTGCCAGGATCTTTCCAATAGCTGGTCATCTTAAAGACAGCAGCAGTGAAGAGACTGCAAGGGCTATGGGAAATATAATGGGCACTTGTCAAATTCTTGCAGCATAGATATATTTAGTGTTTTCTTCGTTATGACTTTCAGATAAGCTTAAGTAAAACATAAGAATAAAATATCTGCACAATTACAGTCATGGCTTTGTTTTTCTTGCTTGCTTTTGCTCGAGTTTAAAGATGAAAACAAACAGTCCAAGGTTATCCTGAAGAGAATCTAGATATGTGAAGTCCTTGTTAATTATGCCTATAGGGAAAAAATAGGCTACTTCTCTTCAAATATTCAAAATAATGTTTCATGCCATGGTCAGTGCAATAAAATCAACAGATTGATTGTTTAAGGGCAAGAGGGACTATTTTTTCTGAAGATGGCCAGTACTATCTATGGTGTCTATGCTGAAGATTATACTCATAAGCCTTTTACAGCACTGCTGCCATTCCATGCAAATTCCTTTGCTAACTGCATATTAGAAGTATTCACAATGAACTTTTTAACCTGTGTCCCCAGTAAGAGGGAATTTGACTGGAAATGCAGATACCAAGGAGCACTCCTATGAAACTTAAGCTGAGGATGCCCCAAATATTGTCATTTCGGACATTTGACTTTTTTCCTTAATATTAAGTCAAGAGCTTAAAAAAAAAAACAAAAGCAAAACCAAGCAAAAACAACAAACAAAAAACAAAGAACCAAACAACCTAGGGAAAAGCCTCCTGAAAGGGTTAATTTTTTCCCTTACAGCTTCTCTAAGCGGAACTTATATTCTTTGTCTGACTTAAGGATATGGAATAGAAAGGCTGCCAACATCTGTTGTGGTCAGAGACAGATAAAAGAGACTAAGTCAGAGCTGGAAGAACCCATGTACAGCATTCTGTGTTGCATTACCCTTTCCTTAAAAGCATGCAAAATAGTATTTGATAGTATGGAAGATGATGCCCACCTCAACTTCTTCACTCTAGAGATCAAGGAGGTTCGCTTGTATTCAGGTACCCTCACCACACTGAGACAGAGAGCAAGCACAACATGAAACATTTAACTTCTAACTGGGGAATTCCAAGCTGAGAATATTTCAGAAACACTGAATATATAATCACACTGCTATATAATGGGAATGAATAAAGACAGGCAGGCAATTTGTGAGCTTACAGACATTGGGACCAATATTGATTTAGCCTGCTGACCATGGAGAAAGTTGCACAGAACAGATTAAGATGCTAATTAACTTTTGATGTGGATTAGCCCAAACTCTGAAGGTACTCAGTGCAAGACTACTCACATAGAAACTTGAAGAATCATAGAATCATGGAATAGTTAGGGTTGGAAAGGACCTAAAGATCAAGTTCCAACCCTCGTGCCATGGGCAGGGACACCTTGCACTAAATCATGCACCCAAGGCTCTGTCCAACCTGGCCTTGAACACCTCCAGCGATGGAGCATTCACAACTTCTGTGGGGAACCCACTCCAGTGCCCAAGAAAAGGTAATATGATTTGCATTCACACCTTAATTCAGTATAACATACTTCATGTAGACAAAGCCTTCAAATCACTGCAACCAGCAACTATTTTCAAGGAAGCCAATTGTATTATGATAGTATATAACAGGCATACAATCAAAACCAGCTCAAAATCTATCTTGCAAAACTACTATGCCCATCTATATTTCATCAGAATTGATCTCACTATAGGAAGGGAACTTCAATATCTGAACTGGATTTTGAGTAACAGCTGTTTTACTACAGGAAGGGAGCATTTTACAGGCAGGCAGCTTAATCACATTACAAGCGAGACTGAAGTGACACTGAATGTTTAGTCTCCGAGTGCTCTTTTGGTGCATGCTCTGCTGTCCGTGTTCCAAGGAAGCACCCAGTGAAATCTGCAGAAACTCTGCCCAAGGATGGGCAGCCAGCCTGCCTCTTTTCATAAAGCAAGAGTTACAACTCACTCATTGTTTGCATCAGGAGGTAAAATACAGGCATGGAACTAAAACTCCCTGACAGTGGGACCACAGCATACACTGCTGCCAGGGAAGGGAACAGAAGTAGTCATAGGGACTCGGGTAGCTGCCCATCCTCTGGGAAGGGTAGAGCTGGAGAAGCCCTGCATTCATTCCTTCTCCTAAGAGGTGTCCCAGTCCTTCCTCCAATGGATGACCACGCTTAGCAGTATTTCTCTCTACCATTTACACACAGATATAGCCCTGAAAGCACATCTCAGCTTTCTGCAGAGGTGCAGAACATTATTGGGATATAGAGTAAGCAGCCAAAACCTCAGTTTAGACAAATTCTCCTTTAGATACCTCCATCTATTTTAAAATCTACTTTACATTTCTTGGTCTTAATAGCCTGGAAAGCCTCACCAAACATTGCTAACCTGATCTAGAACAGTCCAGCTGGAAGGGACAAGAATCATCCAACTGCCTGACCACTTCAGAGCTGACCAAAAATTCAAGCACATTATTATAAGCATTGTCCAAACGGTCCTTAAACACCAACAAGCTTGGGGCACCTCCCACCTCTCTAGGAAACCTGTTGCAGTTTCTGACCACCCTCTGTAAAGAAATACTTCTTATTTTCAAGTCTGAACCTCCACAACACAGCTTTATCAGATTATGAAGTACTGCTTTACACCTGCACTGAATCAATAATTAGGGATTCTTAATATAAAGCCCAGTTCCTTCTCACATACTTCTGTGCATGCCTTTCACAAAACAGGTCTAAACTTAGAAGCTGGCTTTATGAACTCATCCCCCCATTGCCAAACTTTCAAATATTTTTTCTACAAGCAGCACACTTATGTATTAAATATACAAAGAATTATTAAACCATCTTTATTGAGGGTTTACCACTGTTAGAGACATATTTTGCAACATTAAAAGCCTCCAAATGTGTTTTCCAAATATGTTTTAAATTATTTACAAGTATTTATTTTGTCATACTGAGGTTTTTTGCAAATATAAATGTGTTGTGAATAACTGATCTTTACTTTAGATGCATGGAAATCAATTATTTAAAACATGTTTTGAGGTTTAAACAACTATATCATATCTACCTCTTCCATAATCTCAGGCTGCATATATCAAAATCAAGGTGCATGCTGCCACTTAAAGACAACTTGCTACACCTAAATGAAGCATCTGATACAGCTCTTAGATCCCACTGCATGCCTCCCAGTTCTTAAATCATATGCCCAGGAGGCTAATAGCTGTCTTTGTGCAAAATGTGATCTAGCAGGATTTTGCCATCCAAAACCTGTCAGCCTCTAGATCTGTATTTCTATGACTGCAGTGGTAGCTCCCTACAAGGATACAGGGCAAGAAACAGGAGGCTTTAGCACACCACACAAGTCCATGTTCCACAGTCCAAAATAGACTTATCTGGAGCCAATTTACTGAGTGTAATTTATACCAGACCCTTGCTGGAATGACTTGCACTCTTGCGGCTCTTCAGATGTATATCCAATAGGGAGCTGTCACTCTGTATGAGTTTTAATACAGAGGTCCAAGTACAAAATCCAGTACCCAGAGACACCATGTGGCTTTGCAGTTCTCTTAGAGAGAAGCTGAGCCAACAGATCAGCAGCTGGGCTATGCATACATGGAGTTGTCCTACTTTTGACAGTTACAATACGGGTTATTTTCTTCTTTTAGATTCGACAGTACCCTTCAACAAGTAATGAAGTCAAAGAGTTATAATGAAGTTTTCAGCCTAAGAAGCTGTGTCCTCCCTATTTTTCAACAGATGAGATGAGGTATCCCACTGGCAGTCAGTGAGGGAGCAAAGTAGTGAACATAAGCCTGCCATGTTCTGGATCACCACCCTAATTTCTAAAGCATCCTTTTAGCTTGAACAGAAGGAAGAAACTCCTTTGCACTGCAAGGCCAGATATCCCTGAACTGCAAAGCAAGACACCAAGCTTGCGAGGCAGCAGAAACTTCGCTGAAATTAAAACAAGTAAATTCTCATTAGCTAGATATGTAAATGGCTTATGCCAGCAACATAGCAGGTTCTTAGTTATTTACTCTAATAGGCCCACTCCCCCCTGGGGAATGACTAGAGATCCTTCCCAGATATTTTTTGCTAAGCAGCTGAAATTGTTACAGCATCACATAACAATTGTTATATAGGTATAGTAACAGTATTTAAGGCTCTCTTATTGCAAGCCCTCAGCCACACACAGCAGTCTCACCGGTTTATGAGTAATAAGAAAGTTCTTTTAAACCCTCCCAGCAGGCAAAACGGAGCAGCACCCTCAACACCAAGGAAATGTAGCTACTGACCACACAGGTAGTGTGGGCAGCCAGCCCCACCAAAGCAGGGGACCCAAAAGTGAAGGGTAACAGCAATGCCAACAGAAAGCCCCCCAACCTCATGTGCCACCCATCACCCTGCTGGGGCTCATGTGGTGGCCCAAACATAGCTCGCCATCAAAATGCAGGAAGCTGAGACAGAAAAGGATGACGAACAATGTTTATGTAGGTGCTCATCCGATTAGGTACTGAGGAAGAGAGAGCCAAGCAAACTCCCTGGCTCATGATGCACTTCTGCTTCCTCCTGCACTGGCAGTCTGATCCACGCAAGCTCAGGGTCACCACAACGTGCCAAAACCACCTGCTAGACAGCAACAGGCATCCCATCTCTCCCTAACAATGCAAACCATTAGACTCACGCTCAAGTGCTTATTTATGAGGAAGCAGCACAAGTGCAGGGTTACCCCCCTTGCTTCAACATCTCGCTAGTCAAGAGAGAACCCATGGTTGTCCGTGCTGTGTCTTGCTGGTGGAGGAGGGTGCAGGCCATGGACAACAATGCGCTGAGCTTTAAGCACATGCTGAAATGCTGTTTTAAACCCAGAGGGATATAAGCTTATGTTTAAGATAAGAATTTACCTAGTGCTTTATGAATTAATAAAACAAAAAAAGACACCAGAAACCCCACCAGAGAAAACCTGGAGGATACCAAGGAAAAAAAAAAAGGACAAGACTAGATTCATTATTATTTTAACAGCAGCCCACTCTTTCAAATTAGTTGATACTTCTGAAGGTTGTTTGAGGGGTAAAACCATTTCTAGGCTATTAAGTTAGTGTAAGTATTTCCTATGAGTAATACTTTGTGATTCAGCTGGCAGATCTCTTATCTGTAGCAATTTCCAGTTAGTAGGTGTCATTTGCACACTGCTTTACATATATAAGTTTTTATGGATTAGCTGTGTGTTTCCCAGCTTCACAACAGCTTTCCAAGCCTCTCGAAAGAGCTCATTCAGCAATAGAACATCATAGGGTACAATAGCATCAAATTGGGCAACAGATACATACTTTGGCTTTACCCCTCAGATTGCATCAGAGGAGTGTAAACTACAAGGAATATCAACTTTAGGAAAACAGCATATGTTGTTGCTCTCATAAGGCCACACATTAAAACATGAGTTAGCAATGGAGAACATGACCACAGCTTTCCTTGGACTGTCAACATTTTAAATGACTAAAATAAAAGAATGCCTTTTAATTCTTTATCCCTTACATCCAGTGATTTTAAAGCACTTTCTACAGTCTGTCTCCAACATCTCTGCCTGCCACCAAACAGTCACAAAAGACAAGAACCCAATCTCAAAAGGCTTGCAATTAAAAACAAAAGAAAAAGTTATCTCAAGAAAAACCCTTTGAGATCAATAAACATTATGCTCCAATTTCACAGACATATAGAGCTCCCTGTGCCATATTTAATACACATACACAAGGCCTTCAAAGTAAAAGAACACAGGCTGAGGATTAGCACAAGTCAGAAAATGTGATGAACTTGCCCCAGTTCTTTGACCAGGCACTTAGAGTCATAGATTATTTAGGGTTGGAAAGGACCTGAAGACGGCCTAGTTTCAACCTCCTTGCCATGGGCAGGGACACCTCACACTAGACCATGTTGCCCAAGGCTCTGTCCAGCCTGGCCTTGAACACTACCAGGGATGGAGCATTCACAACTTCCATGGGCAACCCATTCCAGTGCCTCACCACCCTCACAGTAAAGAGCTTCCTCCTTATATCTAAACGCTTCCAGTCATAGCAAACTTACACCAACTTAGATACCTCTTACACCTCCTCCTTCAGAGCCTCAAACTTCTCCACAGCACAAGTAGAGCAGCAATTACAAACTGCAACCCCCATCCATAGCACAGCAGGGAAAATAGGAGTCTACAGCCCCTCAGCCCTTTATAGTTTGTTTTGCCACCTGGTGTGAGACACAGCTGGGATGAATCTTCCAGAACTGCTCCACCCAAAACACTAGGCTGTGTAATTCATGCAGCCCTCATGCCTGTCAAAGTGGGACTAGGAGTTAATTCATCTCCCAGCAGCAATTCTGTCCACTGGCCAGGGCAACAGCAAGTCCTGTGGAAGGCCCCGAATAAAAGTGTAGTGAGCTCCTTGCAAAGTTCCTGCAGAAATCTTTCCTATCTTCTGCAATAAGAAATGCTACTCTCTCTCTCCCGCAGCAAAGACACATTCCCAGTGATGTGCTGCTTGCAGTCAAAATGGTAGTGGTATTTCGTTGACACACACCTCTTGCAAACAAAAACAGTTGAGAGTTGTCAGATGATAGCGGAGTGCCAACATTTCCCCATGGCAAGAGAAAAAGCTATCAGCAGCAGCCTAAAAACAAAAGGGTTGATTTTTGTTTATAATACTTGAATATGAGAGCAAACTGGGCCACCCATTTAGAGCTGGATTCCACTCCCTGACTCTACAGTTATTTTTAACTTCTGTGTTTTTATAACAAGTCTGGCTACAAACTTTGCTACAGCTCCTTGTACAAAGAGAATTTACAGACTTTCTGCAAGACTGCCGTATTTTAGATTAGATGGCAATTTTATTTGAAAAGTGACAAGGAAAAAAGGTGGCTTCTCTTACGTGACAGATATGTGCCCCATGTGTATTTGGTTATAATTTATTCATGCTGATGGTGAAATAGATTCCCCTTGTTTTCAGCTGCTGGTGGAGCTCAGAGAGAAGAACATCCACTTCTCACAGTTTTCCAAAGCACTTCTGTAAGAAACTTGAAGAGTTTGTGGTTTTCTTTCATTTTTCTTTTTCTTTTTTTTTTTTTTTTTTTATATATAATTTGGCTGGAATTTTCATATGTAGCAACCACAGGTGGGTCTCACCTACAGCTGCCCAACCGAGCCACTGTGTGTCCAGATGCTTGTGCCGCAGCACCTACACAGCTGGCGGTACATAAAACATCATGAGATTCACCCTGAAATTAAATCTATGAGATCTCACAGAAATCTCTTCCCTCCAACAGCTAGGGCTTCCAACAAAAGTTGTGAGATTTATGATAAAAATCACTAGGCATATGAAAATGCCACTGAGGTTAAGTGAAACCTTTAGAAGACATGACTCTGCAACGGCAAGCATGTATTCTGGCCATAGCACCACTGCTATCTTCTGGACCTATTCCCACAAAATCCATTAAAGCCCATTGCAAGCAAACAGATCACAGAACTCATGTTAACTAGCTACCACATATATTACATAGAATTATAGAATCACAGAATCACAGAATAGTTAGGGTTGGAAAGGACCTTAAGATCATCTAGTTCCAACACCCTGCCATAGGCAGGGACACCTCACACTAAACCATGTCACCCAAGGCTCTGTCCAACCTGGCCTTGAACACCACCAGGGATGGAGCATTCATGACTTCCTTGGGCAAAATTTTCCAGTGACTCACCACCCTAACAGGAAAGAACTTCTTCCGCATATCCAATCTAAACTTCCCCTGTTTCAGTTTTAACCCATTACCCCTTGTCCTGTCACTACAGTCCCTAATGAAGAGTCCCTCTCCAGCACCCTTATAGCCCCCCTTCAGATACTGGAAGGCTGCTATGAGGTCCCCACGCAGCCTTCTCTTCTCCAGGCTGAACAGCCCCAACTTTCTCAGCCTGTCTTCATACGGGAGGTGCTCCAGTCCCCTGATCATCCTTGTGGCCCTCCTCTGGACTTGTTCCAACAGTTCCATGTCCTTTTTACGTTGAGGACACCAGAACTGCACACAATACTCCAGGTGAGGTCTCACAAGAGCAGAGTAGAGGGGCAGGATCACCTCCTTCGACCTGCTGGTCACGCTCCTTTTGATGCAGCCCAGGATACGGTTGGCTTTCTGGGCTGCAAGCGCACACTGAAGCTGGCTCATGTTCATTTTCTCATTGACCAACACCCCCAGGTACTCCTTTGCAGGGCTGCTCTGAACCTCTTCTCTGCCCAACCTGTAGCTGTGCCTTCATAAGGTTGGCATCAGCCCACCTCACAAGCGTGTCAAGGTCCCTCTGGATGGCATCCCTTCCCTCCAGCGTATCAACCGAACCACACAGCTTGGTGTCATCGGCAAACTTGCTGAGGGCACACTCAATCCCACTGTCCTTGTCAGCGACAAAGATGTTGAACAAGACCCGTCCCAACACCGATCCCTGAGGGACACCACTCATTACTGATCTCCAACCGGACATTGAGCCATTGACCACAGCTCTTTGCCTGTGGCCATCCAGCCAGTTCTTTATCCACAGAGTGGTCCATCCATCAAATTGATGTCTCTCCAATTTAGAGACAAGGATATTGTGTGGGACAGTGTCGAACACTTTGCACTGCCCTAACCCTGTTCATCAGTTCTGTGGCCCCGTCATAGGTGGCCACGAAATTAGTCAGGCAGGATTTCCCCTTAGTGAAGCCATGCTGGCTGTCACCAAGCACCTTGTGGTTTCTCACGTGCCTTAGCATGCCTTCCAGGAGAATGTGCTCCAAGATTTTACCAGGCACAGAGGTGAGACTGACTGGTCTGTAGTTCCCTGGGTCATCCATTTTCCCCTTCTTGAAAATGGGGGTTATATTTCCCTTTTTCCAGTCGTTGGGAACTTCATCTGACTGCCATGATTTTTCAAATATGATGGACACTGGCTTAGCAACTTCATTCGCCAGCTCCTTCAGGACCCGCGGATGGATTTCATCAGGTCCCACGGACTTGTGTACCTTCCGGTGCTTAAGATGGTCTCGAACCAGATCCTCTCCTACAGTGGGCCCAAGGTCTTCATTCTCATAGTCCCTGTGTCTGCCTTTTAAGACTTGGGTGGTGTGGTCAGACTCTTTGCCAGTGAAGACTGAGGCAAAGAAGTCATTGAGAACCTCAGCCTTCTCCAAACCCAGGGTAGCCAGTTCTCCCGATAGCTTCCAGAGAGGGCCCACGTTGTCCCTAGTCTGTCTTTTATTAGCAACTTAACTATAGAATCCCTTCCAGTTATCTTTAACATCCCTGGCCAAGTTTAATTCTAACTGGGCCTTAGCTTTCCTAACCTTGTTCCTAGCTTCCCAGACAACATCCCTGTATTCTTCCCAGGCTGCTTTTCCTTGCTTCCACCTTTTATAAGCCTCTTTTTTTCCTCTAAGTTTCCTCAGCAGCTCCTTGTCCATCCAGGAAGATCTCCTGGCCCTCCTGCTGCACTTCCTTCTAGTTGGGATGCAACACTCCAGAGCTTGTAGCAGGTGATCCTTGAATATCAACCAACAGTCTTGGGTCCCCCCTGCCCTCTAGGGCTATGTCCCATAGAACCTTACTAAGCAGGATCCTGAAAAGGCCAAAGTCTGCTCTCTTGCAGTCCAGGGCAGTGAGCTTGCTGCACGCTCTTCTCACTGTCCTGAGGATCTTGAACTTGACCATCTCATGATCGCTGCATCCAAGGCTGCCCTGGAGCGTCACATTCTCAACCAGCCCTTCCCTGTTGGTGAGCACAAGGTCAAGCATGGCACCTCTCCTTGTTGGCTCGTCTATTACTTGCAAAAGGAAGTTGTCTTCCACACAACCAACTAACCTCCTGGATTGCTTTTGCCAGGCTGTACCATCCCTCCAACAGATATCAAGATGGTTGAAGTCCTTCATGACAACAAAGGCCTGCGAGTGTGAGGCTGTTCCTATGTGTCTATACAGCTCTTCATCGACAGAGTAGAGCGCTTCATCCAGAGAGTAAACACATAATGTGTTGCTCATAAGAAAAACTGTAATGTCATTCCCAGCTTTTAGAAGAAGTGTTCCTGCAAAAAGACACGTAAAGAGGAATAGTCCTCCCTGTCCAGGGATGTGTGGGACAGCCTGGTTTTGAAGACAAGCAACACTTCTACATGTGTTTATTTGGTGGCATGTAGAAGTGGTACTCCTCAAAGTCAGCCACCAGGTAAGCAACAAGGATGACACAGATGCAACTGAAATATGTATTTCTTCCCAATGGCTCCCTCCAGACTCTAGCTTTTAGCTTCCTCAACTTCAGGGGAAAGTTTTATTTGGGGGAGGGTGAAGGTATTGCTGATTTGGGGTTTTTTAAATTTCTATATAATTTCAGTAGATCCCCTAAGATAGAAAACTTCAGAAATCAAGCAGCCAAATATATAAATAAAAGGAGAGAAAAAAGAAAAAAAAATTATGTCACCCTCAAGCAGTTCCATCAAGGGATGACATTTTAAATCACATCATGTCTCACACCCATTTCTTAGTGCAAAATAAATCACTTGAACAGAGTGCAAGCCAATTTTTACTTTAAAAAATGTTGTGTCCTAAGGCTCTCTTCTTGAACTTCAAAAGCATACTTCATAATTACTCTACCTATCAAAGGAAACCCAATATTTCACCTCCAACCTCCCTCCGCTTGTGTTACAATTTTTAATTGTTAATAAATTATATTAATTTTAAACTGGTTATTCTCTCTTGAAATTACATCTTTCAAATGAGTATGCAAACTTATTTTACATTAACATATTTACCTCAAAATTATGTTTTAGTAATTTGTTTATTACTTTTCTTCCCTGTTAATTCAGGTATTACAATTTCAATCTTGGGTTACCCCATTTAATTTTATTTGAATATTATTGTCTCAATTTTGGAGTCAAAACCTATTTCATAGAGTTTGAGATTTCTGGCAAGCAAATACTTTTCGGCTTTTAGCACATTTATGTATTTTTGTTTGGAAGCTTTGTTATGCACTTATAGGGGCTTTTGTCACTGCAGATTTCAGACACAGGAGGAAAATTTAGAGGGCTTACAATCTAAAACCTACTCTTACAAGTGCATGCAGGAACTCTTAAAGAATAGGCCATATCAGTACTTTGGGCAGGGCTACATTATTTTCTTTAGCCAGCAGGTATTTTACTTAACACTCGGTCCTTGAAATACATTCAAGAAGGCCAGACTTGTCAGGCTTCAGGTATGGTATTTTCTGTAAAGGCAAGGGTGCTTCTGAACAAGGAAGTAAGGTTCCTGTGTGTATTCAGGTCTGAAAACAAAGCATCATTCCTCATAGAGTCCAGCAGTTAGCATTTAATAGTTCTCACTGATTTTTTCAAGGCAGGTCACATGCTTAAATGGATGACTAAGTAATGCAAAATGGTGTAACAATGTCAGCACGCTGATGCTAGTATGACATAAATCAGCATTCTTATAAACTCCAGCATGCAGAAGTTACTCTCATGGCAGGAACAACCAAAATATGTTGCAAAGTTTTGTGCCTGAAAGCAACCTGGGAAACAGGCAGAGAAGTTCATACCCAAGCAATGCTGATTTGGCTTCTGAGGCTCTCAGAGTGGATCAAGGCATACTGGAGCACTCTACAAAGGAAAAAACACATCCAGTTGGTGAACTGAACTATGTGGCTGAATAAACAATTCTCCCATTGAAAAGTCTCCCCAGAGATGCCTTTGGGATTCCTGGGCAGCACACGGGAAAGAAAAACAAAGCAGAGATTGTCCCGGGAGAATACATTGCGAATGTTGCATTAAGACCAGAGTCTACAGGACACTGTTCAGTGCCAGGTGGGTTCTCTTTAGTCTGCAGGGTGGATTTTTAATTCAAAACAAGTAAGACTAGGACTGTCTCACCATCCCAGTAACTTACACAGCCACAGACAAAAGTATTTTTTTCAAAAGTATCAACAGACAGCTGCAAACTGGCCATGTTAGAGGAACTCTGGCTACCAAAGGTGTGAGACAAATAGCCTATATCTCAGAGTTTGCTACCCCCAAACCTGCCACACTGTCTCATCTTCCCCTCAATATTCTTTATGAATGACAGTCTTCCTGTTGGAAAGAAATCTGGATTTTGCTTTTCCTTCGGCCAAGCTCTCTGCTCACAGTCAAATCCACAGAGTCAATAACTTTCTGTGAGCCGACAAGCATCAGTAGTAGGTCACAGGAGGACTAAATCACAGGAAGATGGAAGAAGTACAAGCACACCAAAGAAGAATAGTCTCAGACCAAATTGATGGTCTTGCATAAATCTCAAGACATGCTTCGAAGTCCCAGCTCATCAAGATGAAAATGTAGCTCCTAATTCCTCCCATATGTTTCAAACAAAATATTATGAATGAAAGATGGACCTTCTTCCCAGTTGTTCCCTTCCAGCACAACCCACCCAGCTCCGGATTAACCCACTTTGTTCTAGTTCCGCCTCCTCTGTGTGGTCAGAAGCAAAGCAGGGAGTTGTGCCAACCGAGCCACTGGACTTCTCTCCAAAGGAGCAGATGCATGAGGTAGAAGGCAGCACACTCTGGAAACTCAGATGTTGAAACACGTGCTTTTCTCCAGCAAAATGAGAGAGGGAGGAATCTTGTGGAGAGAAGCAGAGTAGTTCCTCTCTTTTATGTCTGCAAAAGCTTCCAAAAGAGAAGTGTCTTTCAAACAGAAATGAGGCAGGGGTAGCTTTCCAAATGTTCTCATTTATTTCTGATAGTTGTCTTTCTTAAGGAGCAACATGTTTTCTCTGGAGTCTGGCATAGCCACTGGCTGAAGCAACAGATGTACCACGCCAATGATCCAGAAGAAGAAAAACACATCTGTCTGCAGTAGCTTTTTTGAACTCTGAGGACCAAGTGTGTAAGCCTGTAGGAACGTCACAGGCACTTGAAGTCCTAATTTATTCATTGTTGATTGATTTGTATACCTTTATGCAAGAGCTTTGGTGGTACACAGTAATGTATATAGATAAGTTCTAACATATAAATTACATTTGATCCCCATTTTAAGATATCAAGCTAAAAAGAAAATAAAGAAAAGGAGGCTTCAGATATCTGTGGCATGTTGTTAGATACTTGTGTATTGAGGCAGGCATCAGACGTTTTACAGTGTACACAATTGGCACACCTGGGAAAATGCATACGCTGCCAGCTAAAATGCTTAATCTCTTCTTTAGCACATTTGTGGTTTAATTACAAAACCTAGTGAACAATTAAAATTCAGGTCAGCACACAGCAGCAATACCAGCCTTTGATGTGGGGTCAGTATTGGTCACAGTCCTGTACTCATTACATAGGTTAATCAACTTAGTGAAGTAAATATGACAGGACTGACCAAAAATCTATGTAATTACCATTGCTCTGAGAGCATTGGCAAGCAGGGCCAGTTTATTTGTTTGATATATGAACATTATTTCTTCTAAATAAAGCACAGATCAGAGCTGTAAGTGTAAAGCAGATTTGTTTCTTCCACGAGCAGTCGCTCTTGTAGCTGCTGCACGTCTGCATGCATGTGTGCATGTGGCAGGGTGTGCACTCCCACATACAGAAATGCAAGCACACCCACCACACACAATAGTCTCATCATTAGATTTGTACAAGTGACTACTTCTGCCCCTGCAGCAGTATCCCACTGACGGCAGCTGACTATGTTCTGCGCTGACTCACAAAGCCATTGCGCAGGCCTCACTGCAGTAATGTCATATGAAATAACACACAGGTTACTTTTCATCTCAGGAAAAGCAAGGCATCTGTGTGACAGTGGCACAGAAACTGGCTAGGAATATATGGCAATATATGTTTGTGACTGCCCCAGCCATCTTCACCCCTTGGTCAAGCTCACAAGACCTACTTCTTGTCAGTGCAAATTTCTGGGTACCTTTCAAAGAGTAACTACTCAATAGAAAAGAACTGCTACAGCCAGATCAAACATTGCTTTCTCTTGCCCAGATGTAGATTGTCCTTGATCCGCAAATAAAGGAAACGTCTCACAAGCTTCAGGCAGGTCATACTCCATCCAGTTTGAGGGATGTAGCTAAGGCCAAAATGTCAAAAACCTCTGCACTGGAAAAGAGATTCCTGCTGGCTTTTAGGTAGGATGCACAGTGCTGGCTTCCATCCTAAAAGCTAGGAGTTATCAGGCTGTTCAGCCTGGGATTTTCGCAATAGGCACCCCATTACCCCTGAGAGGAGAGTGACAGTTAGGAGGTTTGAGCCTGGATTTTTGCAACAGTTACCAAATTCCCAGGGAAATTCAGTGAGAGCTGAAGAGTTCTGATCCCTCACATGAAAGTTGATAGCAAATTAATATGCATT
Source organism: Lathamus discolor (assembly GCF_037157495.1). NCBI lineage: Eukaryota > Metazoa > Chordata > Aves > Psittaciformes > Psittacidae > Lathamus > Lathamus discolor. Next base: position 110,768,434 of record NC_088884.1, read on the forward strand.
TCAATGGGGCTAAGAGTAGGTGTGGGTACAACACTCCCATAAGCTCTTTTGAAAATCACAGACTTAAATGGTAATATTCTGGTATTCCAAATATACAGGATTAGGTGTTTTTTTTTTTTTTCCTCATTCTTAAAAATGTATTAGTCATAATTTTCTTCTGCCTTTCAGTCCCTCTGAGATAAAAGGAGTCTGGCTTTACAAGCAGCAGGATTTACCAAAATACCTCCCAAGAAGTTTTAAACCATTTCCTACAGTATTTCTAAATTATTTCCTGCTTTTTCTTTCTGGAAAATGTGTGCCATACAGAGCATAGGACTATGGCACTGTCCTGGCTAAGCATTTGTCTGGGCTGATGTGCGTGTTTGCAGTGTGTGTCATCTGAACCCTATCCATCACCTTTGTGGCATCCTCCCTAGGAGAAGCGAGCCCGCCATAGGTGACAATTAACCAAGGGAGGAGACTGCAGAAACACGCCAGAGGATACACACAGCCATAAAATACATGACAACAGAGTACAGCATGGCATTGTAGTGGCATGCTGTGCTTTCATTAGGGTGTGTCAAAATATTAAAACAGGACAATAAAGAAGAAAATGTTTGTGTCATAAATCACCGGTCATCCCTTTGAAAAAACAAAAGCTTAATTGCTATAGAAACAAGATCTGTGTCTTCTTGTGCTTGTCTCAAAGACCTCTTTATATACAATTGGAATAACAATAAATAACAGGAGCCTTTAAGTGCTGCTACAGTATTAATGCATACTACTAGTAATAGGTGTTGATGAACAGATCTTTACAGCTCATTTTCTGAGTCCTACTCCCTACAACAATCTGCTCTCTCATTCTCCCCACCCACTGCATTTAAACGAACAAACCATGTTTTCTTTATGTCATCTCTATCCATCCCAAGAGCTTTGATCACCAAAGGGAACATGTCAGAGCTGGCAGTGCTCTCATTCTGGGGGAAAGGTTGAAATTTTGAACTTATTTTTCTTGTGCATCTGAATGACAGCAAGCATTTTCAATTGTTCTATTTTTCCAAGGGAAAAACCACTCTGGTCTGGATAGCTTCTTCTGTTTAGCTCCCCTTTAACATAGCATTTGTAGTTTGATTTGGTTTATTTTTAAAATATTTATTTTTAAAAATGACTTTTTAACTGCTTCCTAAAAAATAAAAAACCTGCAAGAAAAAATTGCTTGGAAACAAAACACTGAAGCTCCTTGTTGTGGCAGTAATCAAAAAGGACATACATCTTTCTTTTGTATTTTAAAATAAGATTCATTGAAATGGTCACAAACCCACTAGACGTCCATTGTTTTTTTAATAAAAATGGCATTTTTGATGGAAAAACATTCCAAATTATTTTTCATGGACTAGTTGATACTATCAGGGACAAGCACAATGTCATCCTGCTATTCCTCACCTCCCTATTGCTGAGTTTTGCTGACAGTTATTCTGTGGACTTCAGCTGGGTCACCAAGAGTGTGACAACCCCTTGAAGTGAGTTAGTGGAGTACCAATACTCCATTAGAGGCTATATAAATATGTATCCATAACAGATTGGGTAGTGCCAGCCACCAGAGCCATTCCTGTCACCATTCACAGCAGCAGAGCTGGTCCTATGCCCTCCCATGCTTTAACTCGAGAAAGCTTGTTTGGCTTCTTTTTATATTCCCAAGTCTGGAAAACAGGAGCAGTCCAAGGGCAGTGCAATGCAGAGCCAGCAGGAGGTGCTCCTATAGCAAGAAAATCTGCCCAACAGAGGAAGTCAGATATGTGGCACCAAATTTCCCTTCCACTACAATATAATAAACATTTAGCATACTCAGAAAAGGTGTTTCAACATATCAGGGAATCCAGTTTGATCTCTTCTACTGCAGAAAACTAGACAGATGCAATATTTCTCTTGTTTTTAAGTTACTGTAATCAAGGATATTGCAAAAGAGGAAAAAAATAAATGGAAATGTTATTAGGTTCTAGTAGACTTGCAATTTCTTAATTTCTTCAACAAATGCCCATAGAGTATTCCGTCTTTATCCTCCTGAGTCACTGAGAATAACACATCAAAGAGCATGTTTGCATTTCTATAATAGATAACAGCGTTGACATAAGCTTCAGGGTTCATACAAACTATAAACTGAATTACCAATCTCCTATCTCACATATTTATAAACTGTAAGTTGAGCCTGGAGAAAAAATTCCAACTCCAGGTGAAATAATTATTCCAGAGCTTTTAAAGAGTCACTTCTGAGCTGCAATCTGAATTCCAGTGGATGTGAATTATCGGTTTGGGTGGTACCAGCCTCTGCATGCATGCTGAGGATCGAATGGTAACCTGGACTCTGACAGTCACTGCTGCAGCAAGTCTGGGATCATTGTTTGAACAAGAGATTTTACAAAAGCCGCAGGTCTCTCTCTTCCCTGGCCAAGGAAGGAAGTGATTTTCCACTGCCATGCTTTTGTGTTGCTATCAAAGCTCTCCTGCAATACCCTGAAATGGCAGAGCCTGAACAGAGTAAACCCTGATGGCCCAGAGGTTCTGCTTACAATCCTGAAAGCATTATAAACCATGACACTTCTCTCCTCATACCTTACGCAGGAAGAATATAACTCTTCTAATTTATATAAACCAGAAAGCTCATGTAGAAAAAAACCTATTTTTGGAGAAACTATGCATCTTCCAACCTTTGACACCAAAGCATCAATAAAGGCAGGGGACCCTGCCTAAGAAGCAGAGGTCAGAGTCACAGATAGAGTGCTTCCATTAGTCCACAGGTAACCCAGTGGCAAGTATTCCTTTAACAAGGGCCAAACTGGGAAAAGTCAACAAAACCTGCTTTTCTCCTATTGCCGAGTGATGGGTTGCTCATGACTCACCCAAACCACAAGCCTGAGACCATAGTTCTCAGGTTAGGAGGCACACTGGTGAAATACAAGGTCTGGAGACAGCGTGAGTCATTCACGTAGCAGCTCTCTATAGAACCACATAGAGTTTTTGTGTGCTATGTTGTCAGGAAGAAAAACAAAGCAAAACGGAAAACATTATCTAAAAAGGCTATTGTGCTGTCTCACACAAATGTTAAAACAGAAACTGAAACACTTAAGCCAATACCACTTCTAGAACTTCTATACTGGTCTTAGCCATCAGCTCCTTGCCATAAATCCCTAAAGCATCTCTTCTCCTGCTGCTTCTGTTCAGCATACCCAAAAGGAGAAAAAACAATAGGTGTCAGAGGAAATAACTTCTGACTTGATTTGAGGCAGCATGTTCGTTTCCTGGGTAGTTTGACAAAGACTGACTGGAGCCTCAGGTGGATGCATTTGTTTCTAGACCTCACACAAAACAACAGATGCAGCACTTTGTGTGAACTTTACAGCAGTATTTGCTTCTGGAATACCTGACAGCACATAGGCATTTAAGACATGCAAAAATGGGGGACTTTAATTGTTAGGGTTTTGTTTTGAAAATTCAGACCTCTCCTATTAAGGTCTTAAGAAACTACCTTGTCAGAAATGGCTCTAATTTTTCATCTTGGAGACTTTATATTGCATCAACCCTATTGCTCCTCTGCACAATGCAGATAGGAATGATCCATTTCTTTGCATCATACCCTATTGCATTATGCAAACACTAGAAATTCATTAAATCCAATATTAATAACTACTTTGCAACTGAAATAATCAACTATTTTTATTTCAGCTATAGGACAAAAAGCTTTTCTCCAATGTGTTGCTAATTTATGAAGCACTTACTAATTTAACACACCTTTCCTGACAGACATTACTGATTCCAAACTAGATAAAACATACATGAAGTTTTACTGCATGGTGACAAAACCACCTTATACAATGACTTTTTGGAGGTTCTCTTAGTCTCATCAGTGATTGATTCTTGTCCGCTTGCTACTGCACCAGTAAGTGCAGAGTTGGCATTAGGATTTGGGGTCAGATCAGCAAAAGGGCTCTGGTGACAATAGCAGCATTCACAAGCTCTTTCAACGTGGCATGGTTTATTTAATTCAGCAAACACTTAGCTTTGGCGGCAGAGAAAGGCAAAGCGCTGTAGATGGAATTATTAAGGTAGAAGTGCAGAGAAAAAAATTTCTCCTGGCTAGACCATGTCTAGATTCAAAGGAAAATTGGGGGGGGGGGGGGGGGGGGAGCAATGGAGTGGGATTTTTTTTGCTGTTGTTCCTGGGCTGGATTTTTTCTGAATCAGAGTCCTGTTCTTGTGCTGCAAATGGCAGAAACATGAGGTGAGGATCATTAAGTGGTGAAGGCTCTGTGGCTGACAGACTGTAGGACAGATTCAGCTCAGTCTCTTAACTCTGCTTTTCTGCAAACTGAAACACTCTCTTATTTTTCCTGTTGGAGACGTTATCTAGGAGGATCAATACATGGGGGAGAAGTAAGTTCAGCTTTCTGGGAAACAGAGAAGCAGCACTGAAAAGACGTTCAAAAAAGCTCTAAGTACTTGACTCTTGAATAGGTCAGTATTTCAAAAAATGGACTGTGTAAGTGAAAGATGAAAAACTGTTCCAGCAGAATATGCACCAACACTTTAAAATGGAAGCTTATAGACAAGAGCCCCTTTGTTCAGCAGTGCCGTTTCAGTTGGGTTCTGGAGGCTTTTTTGTTCCTTTCTGGCTCCAAATTGCGTTAAAGAAGCTAAAAGTAAATCTTGCTCCAGAATCTTGCTGAAAAGGGTATTTTTAGATTAAAACACACAAAAAGGCACATAAACATGATGGGATGGGATGTTTCATTGACTCTCATATCAAACAATTTCAGAATTTGGTAGCAGCAGAGAAGTGGGACACATCCTCCTGTGCATCAGGGAAAAGGGCAACACCACCCCAAAACTGAGTTTACTAAATAGCATGCAGGTTATTTAGTAAATAACTTGCAGGTGCAACTATTACTGAGTATCCCTGATACATGGCATCTTACCGTCAGGTCTCTTCCTTTTTTTTCTCTTCAAACGGCCTGCAGCTTTTCTGCATGCACTGCTCTATAACCATCACAGCTGGCAGAGGTGTTTGTGCCAGATGCCGTGAAGTTTGAAGGAAGAAGGGCTCCAAGGTACAGCTTTTGCTGTAAGGCTCCTTCGGCTTTATGGAGAGCCTTCCCTGCCTTTCCCAGGACAGCATCAGCAAAGGCTCCTCACACTGCAGATAATATCTATGTAGGCTGCATTCAGCAGAGGCGGGTTTCCGAGGGAGGATCTGGGCTCGCAGAATTGAGTGCGCAGATTTGTGTTCTTCTAACAGTTTTGTTTGTTTTAGGCATTTAAAGCCCTACAAACTTAGAGAGCTGTCCTCATAGTTTTTATCCAAATCAAATAAATCAGTATTCCCACAAAATTCCTGCTGATAAAGCCTTCCTGTTATACCAACGTGCCTTAATGCGCAGACCTACTCACCATTACTAAGCGGATGGCGGGCTGTTTACAGAAACCTTCCTAGATTAAGTATGTACAGTTAATGGTATAGCCCAGCACAACAGCTTGTTTTCATATACAGTAACTTGCACAGAAGAAAACCTGCCATTGGAAAGGAAAAGTATAGCCAACGAACTAGCCCAGCTAAGAGTACATATATTGCCCCACAGCTACATGAACTGAACTCAGGCAGGGCAAGGACGTAACCAAGGAGGCTGCCCTTGTTTGCTAGCCTCCCACCTTTCCAGGGAGAGGGCTGAAATCTTCCCCTTAGGAAAATCCCTCACAGCTTCCCAGCTTGGCCATCTACCTGAAATAAAGACATTTTCGACCCTCAGAATCGAAGTCGTACCACACACTGCATAGTGATGTATGGTCGAAGTAAGTGCTGCTGCTCTGACAGGCTCCCACAGGGCTGCCACCACCCTCCACATGAGTTAATCAAAGACTTAAGCAGCACTCACAAACTGAAATAACACATCCAGTATTTGTGACTGTTAAGGACCTGCAGTATTACAACTGCCAAGAAAAAGGCATGCCAAGTATGCTTCATCTGAGTAAAGAAAAGGGGAGAGCAAGGTTTCTTCTGCAGCAAGGCAAGGAGCTGTGCTGCTGACCCAGCACAAGGAAAAGTATCCCAGACCCTCCTCAGTCTGCCTGCCTTGGCCATTGCCTTGGCTGCAGAGATGTTATTACCAAGCTGCTCAGCCTGGACAGATATGCTATACACACACATACACATATGTGCACATATAGGTGTTATTCAGACTGTAGTTGGGATTGGAGTCCTCTTGTGTTCCTCACAGTACAAATACAGAGACTAGCATGGGCCTGCTCCAAGAGGCAAGTCTCTGAAACCAGAAGCAAGGATTAATTTTAAGCAACTGCTGCCAAGACTGCTGAAAGTATGTGCCTAAAAACTCTTTCATTGGCCCTTGTGCTGGAGACTGAGAGATTAGGAACGAGCAACCAGCCTCCTTCAAAAGACTATGGTGGCTCTGGCAACTGGCTCCTTGACTCCATGAAGAGTTCGTGTTTTCTTCCCTTTACCGAGGAACAATTGTCACTAAATACTTCTAGGTCTTGGTCAATGCTGTTTTCTTTTTCTTTGTTGGCCTCATGTCTGAATCTCATAAAATTAAGACTGAGACAGTAAGTTACCTTGGGGCAATTTTCAGACCATCCATCTGTTGCACATAACTTCACAGGCAAAAGGGCCTGTGCTGCTGATACATCCAGCACAGAGGGAAAGACTCCCCGGAGGGTAATTGAGAAGGCTATGTCACGTCTTGTGGTCAGACCAAGGGCTGCTGTAAGCCTCTAACAAGCTTTGCTTTCAGAGCTGAACACCTAGCTAGCTCTTCCAGCCCTGGGATGGCCAGGGAGTAATTTTCAAGGATTTCCTCATCATCTTTCATCCATCTTCTTCGGCACCACTTGGTTTAGCCACCAGTTGCACCTGAGCATTCCCACCTGCAGGAAAGCTGCTGCCTCCTCACTTTCCCATTGCCCAGCTGGTGTGTAGCTTCCCTGTTGCCTGCCCACCAGCCAGGCTCCTCTCCTGCATCTCTGCCAAGCCACTGTGCTGTGTGGTCTCTGTCCTCAATTAGCCTTGCCCATCTTCCTTCAAAACCACTTCCAACAATCCTATCAGGGTACGGACATTTTTTTCCTGGCCCATGTTTCTCTCCAGGATCCTCCAGCTACACACGGATCTTGAAGGAAGCTGAGCACTTGGGTCAATCTCAAGCCATGCTTTATTCATGTCACCCAAGTGATGGCTGACATTTAGGCTCCTAGCAGAACAAAAGGGTCAGAGAAGTGAAAAGTTAACTATTGCATGGCTTACTAAATTATGTTATATTGATCCCCCCATTATCATAGGGATGGATTTCAGAATCAGAGTGAAAATTGTTGCTGCAGCTGTTTCCTCTTCTACCATATAATAAACATGTATCTGCGCTTTCGACAGGAACAAGGTGCAAAGGATCTCTTGCTTGTGGACAGATGATAGCCACTGTAGGCAGAGATCCTTAGCCTGGGCTGAGGATTCTTGCACTTCAAGTGAGGGCTTTTCCATTTACACAGAGCCCTGCTGAACTGACATGCAGATGCTGGCCCAAGCATGACAGTTACAGGCATTGCTCCACACCAGGTTATATTTAATGCAGGGCCTAAATAACACAGCAGACAAGAACTTCCTTTGAAAAGGCTTGCAAGGTGCTATCTGTTTCCCAGGTCAATCAGGACTTTCGAAAGTACGTATGTTTTATAAGATCCAGATCAACTGAACAAAGTAACACCAATAGGACCCCGTGCCCTGCTTTAGAGCTGGGCACAAGGCAGCTGCACCCAGGCCACACTTGAAATTAGCAGGGGATTTTGCAGGCTCACCCAGCTGTAGGGAGTGCAGAGGGAGGATGTGCAGCAATAACAAGGGAGGCAAAGGTGTGACTGAGGGGAGACAGGAGGGAGCTTCTGAGAGGTGAGAAGGAGCTGAAGAATAATGAATTTCCCCAGATGAGGATAATTCAAAGAAGTTCAAAGATAGGATCTTCCTCTAAAGCAGAAGCTCCTCTGGGGAAAGACCTGCAAATGCAGAGAGCATCCCATGTGCAACAGAGGCTGCGCAGAGAGCAGATGGAGAGATCTTCCTGCCTGAGTCAGGTCTTCCTCCAGAACCACAACATCAAATCCACCAGCACAGGGTGAGATGCAGATGAGGTAAAAGCAGCTCATTACAACCCTGCACAAGAGCTTGCATAAAGCAATGGACCTGAACACCCCCAAAAGCTGCTCTTCACCCTTCCTCTGGATCCACCTCTGGAGTCTGCCTCTGTTTTTCAAAACATCCATAGTAATTCTTAAAGCACCACCATTTCAGTATCTGTGTACAAAACCTCCTGATGTGCTGGGCTTTAGTGAACCAGAAACCACCTTAAAAATGCAACACAAAATTAAAGAATTCACTGTTCATAGCTCCAAGTAGGGAACCGAGTAATTAATATACAGCTTAATCTACAGCTTCTGCTGTACTTATACAGCTCTAGTGCTTTGGCCTGCAGCCCCTTTGGTTTAATTGCTCTCGCTAAAGATAGCACTTTACTAATGCAAAATAATCTGGCGAATCCTATGCCTGTATCAGGCCTAAATGCAGGGTGTGTAAGAGGAAGAGAAGAGAGCTCAACATAACAAGGTGTTTGCTTGCATTCAAGGGAAAACAGAAAGATCTACTGAAAGTTGAAATATCATCTCACAAATTCAATTAAATTCCATTCACAGATGATTTTCCTAGTTGTCTGATATTATTTTTATCATGGTGAGTGCTTCACGGATGGTCTTTTGTTGACATAAGATTTTGAGCCACAGCCTGTCTGCATGCCAATGGTACCCTCTTTAAACAAATATAAATACCATGCAACACTCTGATCTTTCTTGTATAAAGCATTTTGTTTAAATGAAACACTATTTAGACGCTTCCTGGGCAGCACACATATATAAATGCTATGAAAAGTAGCCTTGGCTGTGAGAGAGGTCTGAAAGACTGAATTCTTTGAGGGACAGACAAATAAAACAGGAAAAGTTTTATTTCATTATTAACATAGTAGCAGCATGCACACATCAGCTGGTGTTAATCTTGGTTATAACTTGAGGCCAGTGACTGATTGCATGCTTCGAATTCAAATTCTGAAGGGGACAAAAAGGTGATCCTCCTGATTGATATATTAAATCTCATTATATATTAGATTTAATTACAGGCATCCGACTTTTCCATCACAGCACGCATTTGGTCAGTTTCTGCAGTTTTCGGCTTTCAACTTTACCCTCCTCTGCTGCATTTCCTTCCCTGTGCCCCAAAGAACTGCCTGAAATTGAAGGTTCAAGGACTTTTTAAGCCAAAGGATGTATCCAACCAGTCATATTTCATAGCCAAAACATGTTTGCCTAATCCTTTTCTGAATCCATTCATCATCTGGGCCTCCACAACATCTTACAGCAAGGAGTTTCATAATTTAATTACACATTGTGTAAAAAGGTACTGAAATTAGTAAAAGTTATTAAATTCTTTTAGTCAAAAAGAGAATTATGAGCTGGAGTCTCTTGTTTTGTTGAAAAGCCTTGCTACATGGTCAAGGATGGTCGGCTCTGCTGATGAAGGTTCACCCAGATATGCAAAACATTACTCCTTCCTTCTGGCCAGCAGAACACAGAAGAGGCAGTTAAGGCAGGAACAGGAGAGAAGGTACAGCTTTCTGTGGAGATGCACAAGCCAGAAGATGGCTGATCAATCATGGTGTAATGGCCTTACCTGGCTGATGAGCAACAAAACCCATGATCTGAACCCTGTCTGGCTTCAACCCTCTGCAAGTCTCCTGGCCAGTCTCAACAAGTCCCTATCTCATTACCCTTCTCCAGCCAGGCAGAAACCATCCTCCAGGGCTTATTCCCAGGGGATTGAGAAGCTACTGGTCTGGCTGAACTCAGCAGGAGCCACAAGTGGTCTGACAGACTCAGGCCAGCACTGCACAGGGAATTCTGTGACGGTAAATGCAACCATTCACTTACAGTTTTCTCCTCTAGCCCACACTGTCTTTAATGTCATCCCTCCCTTTTTCAGCTCAAGGTCTCATCTCTAGGCCCCTGCTCCAGCATAATTATGAGTCAGGGGCTGCAGAATTTGACCCAAACCTCCTTGTGTGTGGTGTTCACTCTCCTTTGGCAAACCTGCCATGCCTGAAGGGCTTTTGCTCACATCCCTTTCCTTCCCTCAGTCTCAAAGAGCCTTTCTGAAATTCTGAATTGCAAGCCAACACCACACGTTTTCACAGGACATGGACACAGCAGCCCATGAGACTGATGTAAAGGAGAAGAGAGGGGAAGGTGAAGTGGCCAGCTGCAACTTGGACTGATGGTGCTTTTTGTCAAAAGGAGAGCCGTAACTGCTGTCCCCATATGCTGTGCCTCTCTGCCTCCTAACCACCGTGAAAACGTGTACTTCTGGACCATTACCAGATCCAAAATCCTGAACCTGTGATGCTGAGAGGATGAGGCTATAAACAATGCCCTTCAAACACCTAATGGTCTTCTGGCACTTTCCTAGCAAACACCACTGCCTTTGACTGGCATTCAGCTGTTACTGTTTAATACCTCCGTCAGGCAAATTAATGGCAGTCACTTTCCTGGGAAGCGAGAGATGGTGCTTCAAAATCAGACCCACCCCCAAACAACTTCCTCAGCAAGAAGGAAAATTCACCACCTCGTTACTTGCTCCAATCGCTTCCCCAGGGGTGGCTGCACATTGCTCTGAGTAGAATAAGATCCCCGACACAGCCCGGCTGTGGTTCCCCCTCCCCGTCCAGCTGCGTATGGGAGACAGATTTGGTCAGACAGAGGTCAGGGAATTCAAAAAGAGTAAATAGGAGTCATGCTCTGGGAGCACACATTCACTGCATTGCTGAACTGTCTTACTAACCCGGGAGAAACCTCCCACACTCCCATGCCGCTAGTGCACAGCTGCCACTGGAAAGCTGCCCGCGGAGCCTCCCTCTCCTCCCACCTCTTTCAAAGGACCTTGTCTGGAGCTACCAGGCTTCTGCTGGCAATATTTGTCAGGGCACAGAGGACTACTGTCGCTTAAAAACAAGCAAGGGATTACAAGATGCTTTGATTTTGTTGGGAGCACAGAAAGGGAATGGCCACCGTTTTAAAAGCTAGGAGGAAACACTGGTGCACAGTCAGCTCTGCATGTTTGTTACACATTTAGCAGAATATATCAATTACTTTATGCTGAATTCCACAACAGGCTTAGCTATAGCCATGCGAAGGGCTTTTGTAAAAGGATGACTTCCCCACAAAGCTCCTCTCATACTTCTGGGGCTACAGATGCTAATTTGCGACATACAAGCAAGTACCAATAGAAATAAACATATTCAACATAAGGCGTCCAACAATGTATGCACAAAACCCCTGGCAAAAGCCTTTCCCTCGTTCACCCAAGAAGTTGCAGTGGGAGACACACACACCAGCACTTCTGAAAGCAAATACAGAGGAGCAGAAGCAGGACTCAGTTGGAGGGGCCTTTGAAAACCTGCCCATGGACACTGTGGCTCGGGTGCAGCATCCTGGTTCTCAGGGATGAAGAAAATCTCACCTGTTCTGAGACACGTATAACATTTATTTATTCAGGAGCAGAACTTCCCCCTCCAAGAAAGTAGGAAATGTTGACGTAAACGGGCAAAACTGCTGCTCTGCAATTAAAACACACTTCTTCAGCCAGAATCTCTCATAAATGTAGTGACCAACAAAACTACTAGAGTCTGGATTTTCAAAGGCTCCCTCGGGGATGTAGCACTCTACACCCTTTGAACAAGTCTTCAGCCCTTTCAAAAATCTCAGCCTAAAAATCCCTGCTGGGGGGCAGCACGTTGCTGTGCTCTTTTCAGGTCTCACCTTTAATACAACATTAACCTCACCATTTTGCATTTTCCCACGCGTGGCCTTCTGAGTTTGGTTCCGACTTTGAGTCCTGCCTCCCCTTTTATCCACACACTGTGGATCATCTGATCTAATGAGTCACCAGAAATAATCCTGCAAGGGCACTGCTCCTGTAAGGGTTAGTTTGCAAGCTACGTCACAGCACCGTTTATTTGAATAAACCATGTCACTTCCCCTCTATTTTATCCTCTGCTTGAAGAATGAAGAAAGCAGCCCCTGAACTGCTAACTATTTTAACCTCAAAATAAGATAATTTAACATATTCGTGAGAGCTGAGCCACCAATGCCTTCCTCTAAACAAAAGCTCTTATAGTAAAGAGATGCTGGTGAGATTTACCCACTCAAATCTCATAAAGCCCGTGTTGCTGCAAGGGCTAAGAAAACCTAGCTCTTTAAACAGAGTAATTCTGAGCTAAGAACATTAATGGCATCCCAGAACTGGAAAGCTGGATGTGTAAATTAAAAAGCAAAAAGCACATATACACTCTTAATATCCTAATACCTATTACATGTGATCTCTTTCAAAGTAGCTTTAAACGAGAAGTGCAGATGCTCTTTGATATAGCTGCTACAAACATAGCCAGGATGCCCTTTGTTGTAATTTTAAAAAATGAGTCTGCATTTCATAAAGACTCATAATAACCGAGTTTCCAAAACCAGCACACATCATTCTCTTTTTGGGGTTTTTTCCTCCATTCAAAGCTCAAATCTGCGGCAAATATGGAGCAGTTCCCTTCGCTCAGCAGCATCCTCTTGGCTTCACCCAACCACAGAAGCCCTTTTAGGCACCGTGAGGGAAATGATGATGAACATGGTGAGGAATCCTCTCCACACCACCCCTACTTAAGCCTCCCAAAGGCTGCCGGGGACTGGCATCACTGCTTCATCACTCCGAACCCCACGGCCCCAGCAGCATCTGGAGACTACAGAGGGTGACCCATGACGATGAGCAGCTATGGGTCTGTAGGCCAGCGTCTGCAACCCAAACCTGGACCCAAACCCAATGACACGCCAGCTATCTGTAACCTGCATTTGCAAAAGCGCTGAAAAGGGACTGCACTACTAAAGGGACCATCTGCCTGATACAACACAACAACGAGGGTGCTTTGGGTTTTGCCCCAAAACCATCCAGATCTGTTATTTATGGCTTTTCTTAAGGCATTCATCAAAGGAGCGGCGAGCCTCTTACATGCAACGTCTCATTTTCCTCAGAGTGAAAAGGAGGCTTAGAAGTATTATCCTTGTTTTAGAGGCAAGGAACAGGTCCTTATTTGTTAAATACATTCATGGATCCCAAGGCAGACCAGGGCTGGCTTGCCAGCCGTGCTGCGCAGCGACAGCAACATGTGCAGGAGACCACACTGATAACGCTGCAGAGCCCAGGGGTAATGTCACATCCCTGCTCAGGGCCTGCTCACCCCACATCCTGACGGAGAAGGATTTATCTGCTTCAGAAGAAATTCGAGAGTTCAGCCTATGTATTCGATTTGCACACCAATCAGGTGTGCTATCCAAATAGGGTGCCAAACACAGACTCAGGGAACACACATAGGGCAGTCCCATCGCCTTGAAAAGACACTGTAAAAGCTTGATTTGGGAGATTTTGAAATCCCACGTCCTTGTTTGTGCTTTGCACTCCTGAGGGAGCAGCAGAAGCATAGAGGTGGGTGGCCATCCCCACAGCCCTGGGGCAGGCAGGGCACGCAGAGCGCTGGTGGGACCCCCCGGGGCTCCCCTCCCGCACCCCAGCGCTCTCCCCCATGCTCCTCACAGCCCCTCAGCAGCGGGGTGCACGCCTTCCCGTCGGGAAGCCATGGGGCACAGCGGGGGCTGCCACAAAGGACGCCCGCCCCCAGCGCGCTCACCCTTCAGGGGCCACCAGCGACCTTTCCTCCCGGGGAAGGAAAACCCGTGGAGGGTTTGCTTAGAAAGGCTCCCCCCAGACTGGCACTGGCCGCTGGGCCTGTGGAAAGGGGCTTCTGGCCGCTGTCTGCTCGTGTGTCGATCGGTGTAAGAGTTTCCCCCGGGGCCGCGCAGCCCCGACCGGCTCTGTCGCAGGGACGCGCCGTCGGGCGGCACTGCTGGCTCCACAGCCCGGTGGTTTTAAACAAAAGGGTTCGGGGTTTTGGTCTTTTCTTCTTTTATTTTTTCCCCAGAAAATAACCGCGCCCCCTCCCCCACTGCAAGAATATATTTTATTTTTATTATATTTTTCCCCTTCCCGGAGAAAACCAGCTCCTTCCCGCCGCTCCGTCCCTCCCCACCATGTGCGCAGCGCTCCCCCCGCTCCGCCGTGCCTCCGGGATGGCACGCGGCCCGCCCGGAGGATTTTCTTTTCTTTTCTTTCTTTTTTTTTTTTTTTTTTTTTTTTTTGTATTATTATTTTATTTCCACTGCACATTTCGGCTCCAGCTCCCCAAACTCTTTGATCTCCCCCGCTGTCTCCTTACCCGGAAGAGATCCCTCGCCCGCTCAGCTGGGAGCTCGGCGCACACGTGGGCGCCCTGGCGCGCCTCCAGCCTCCTGCCAAATTTAGTCACACAAAGGGCCCGGGGGGGGGGGCCGGGGAGGGATGAAAGGGGCCGCCGACAGGACATCAAAGGCGCCGCCGCCCCGCCCCCCCCTTCCCGTCCCTATAGTGGGGCCGCCGGCGGCGGACGGCGCTCCACACGCTAGGGTGTCCCCCCCTCCCCCGCTTATTGCACCCCCCCGGGGGGTACCCAGTACCCCAGTTCCTCCCTCTCCTCGGTCATTCCCCCCGAGACTCCACGGGGGTTGTCCAGCTGCGCTGATCGGGGGTGCTGTTCCCCCCCCCCCCCCCAGGGGACAACGGCCGGTTTTCCTCCCTTCCCCGCTCGCCCCCCGGCCCCGCGGATGGGCTGGCCGTCGGGGAGTGCGCCAAGCTCCCGCCCTGCAAAACCAAAACAAACACCCCCCCCCAAAAAAAAACCCACCTAACTCTAAAGCACAAAACCTGCTCAAACGATAAAAAAGAGGGGGAAAAAAAAAAAAAAAAAAAAAAAAGGAAAAAAAAAAACCTGAAATGCAAAAATGTGCAAAACGAACCAAACAAAATACAGGAAAATACAAAACCACGCTAAAATGAAAGAAAAAACCCGCATCTAAACCCCCAACATAACCCCCGCCTAAGTACTGAACGGGGCTGCAGCCGGGCGCCGGACGGCAGGGGGCACGGCGGTGGCAGCTCTCCCGGCGCGGCAGGGAGGGCAGCGCGGTCCTGCGAGGCGCGGGGTGGGGAGGGCACCACTACCCGGGGCCTTTCCTCCCCTTCCTCGGCCGTGCCCCCCTCCCCAGCCCCACGAGCTGCGAGTTAAGAGACAACTTTGCGTCGTCCCCAGTGAAATCTGGCGTTGGAGTTGAGGTTTCCTGAGTTTATCCTCTTGTCATAAATCATTATGATCTCCACCTTCTCCCCCACCGCCCCGTCGCAGTCCGCTCCCCCTCCCTTTCTCCCCCCCCCCGCCCCTTTCCCCGTCCTTTTCTGCCCTCAAAATCCTTCCACCAAAACCTGATTCTGGAAAAACTCCAGCCCACATGAAGGGGGGGGGGGGGGGGGGGGTGACATCGGGATGGCGGAGGGGCGGGGGTGGCTGCTTTTCCAGAGGGACCCGGTAACGAAACAGAGGGGCGACCGCGCTGCCGGCCCCTCCGGAGGGGACTCCTGCCTCTCTCGGGCGGGGCCGCACCGCCGGGAGAAGGGGGAGCTGACACGCTCGGGCTCTCGCCCAGGTTGGGGAAGGACGGGAGACCAAAGGGAGCGGCCCGGGGCACCTGGGACTGGCCCGGTTGTCCGGTGCCCGCCGAGAGCCGGGAAAGAGGAAAGGGGAGGGAGGGATGCGGCGGCATCTCATCGCACACACATCCCCGAGTTGCGTTTACCAAACAACCGCTTCCCTATCGCCTCTCTCCAGCCAACTTCGGGGGAGAGAGGGCTCCCCTGCTCCCCGGAGTGCCACACGATTAAACCCCTTCCCAGGGTTTACATTTCCCATTTCTTTCTTTCTCGATTATTTATTTTACGCACTTGCTCCACATGAGGAGTCCATCCCCCTTCTCCCCTTCCCGGGGTCTGGCGGGTCTCGTTTCTCAGCTGGACAGTGACTGCTCGTCCGTGGACGTTGGTGCCGAGGCAGGAGTGGGGTGGGAGTGGGCGTTCGCCCCATTCGCCCGCCCTAGCCCAGCAGCTGCTGGAAACGGATCGAGCATCCACATGTTCCTGATCCTCCGTCTCCCGACGCGTAAAGGTTCAGGAGCCTCGCGGGGCATGTGCACAGCACGAAGCGCACTTTTCCGATGCCAAAATAATGGGAAGTTGTTTCCTGCAAAATGTGAGCGCATCGCGTTCGCAATATAAAAGAAGTTGCGGATCCCGACGTTTCCCAGACGCAGCGCCTGCTTTTGTTCGAACGGGTTTTATTATTTATTTTTTTTTTTAATCGTATTTAAATGCACTTGTGCTCTGCACCGGGATGATGCCGTGCCGCCCGGGAGCTAACGGGGCAGCGCGGTTGCTGAAGGAGCGGGACGGGGCGGAGGGGTGAATCTCAATGACTGCTCTGGCTCCATGTACCGGTCTGATACCGCGCCGTTTCCCCGCTGCCGCTCGGGGTCTGTACACGTTTCTCCCGGGCACTTGCTGGGCTCCACAGGGATGTGTTACTTCTGCCTTTCGTCCCAAGCGGGCACGGGAAGCGCCAGCGCAAATCCTCGCACGCTGCCCCTGCTCCCCACACCCGAGCAGCTCCGTGTGACCACAGCAGCCCCCCTTTTGCCCCTTCCAAAGGGGAAGTCTCAACAAAGCAGCCCTAAAAAAGCAGGTCTGTCTGCTGCGGGATACAGCGAGTGCCTCAGCCTGCCTCGGCGGGCTCCTGGCTGGGAGGGACGGATGGGAGCCGCAGTGCCCGGCTCGGCACACGCACACATACATGTACATGTAGACACGCAGAAACACACGGAGGCTGCTTGGGGCAGCCCGACCGAAGTTTGCCCGCGGGCTGTCCCACACCCGCTCCCCAAAGAGCCGCCGGCGCCCTCCGCTCTCCGCCGCCCGGCCCCCCCGCCCCGGGCGCGCTGTCAGTCACGGCGGCGGCTCCTTTCATCCCCGCCGTCCCCGCTCCTCCCCGACGGCAGAGGGAGGGCGTGAGCGATGCTGAAGTTGCGCCGCCGCCGCCCCGCGCCCTACCGCTGCCCCCCGCGGCTCGCCGTGCCCGCCGGCACCGGCACCATCCCCGCGCCGGGCGCTGAGCACGGAGGCTGCCGGGGGCGCGGAGGCGCCTCAGCGGCAACTTTTTTCCCTGTCCGCAGGCGTGGAGGGAAGCGGGGGGAGCATCGGCCGCCCCCGCCATCCCTCCCTCGTTGTTGCCCTCCCTTCCTCCCGGGACCGCTTCCTTGCCCCCGCTCCCCGCCGTGCCGCCGAGCCCAGCCGGGCCCGGTGCCGCGGGCGAAGCTGTGGACAAAGGCCCGCTGGGTGCGCGCCGAGGGCAGCGCCGTCCCCCGGGGCGCCCCCTCCCCCTGCCCGTCCCCCGTCCCCCCCCCCCCAGCCATTTTAACTCGAGCCCGCCCGGGTGGCGGCAACTTCACTCAGAGGCGAAACTCGGGAGGGCTGCGCTGCCCCCCGCGTACCCTCACCCGCAGGGTGAGCCCGGGTGCCGTGGGTGGGGATGAGTGGGGGGACTGGGCTCCTGGGGGGCGGGTCCTGGCGCTGTCCCTGGGGGCGGGCAGGATACAAACGGGAGCGTTTCGACCTATTCCGGCCGTGCGGCGCGGCGGGGTCAGGCTCCCCGAGGGGCCGGGGCCGTGCGGGAGTGGGGGTACCTCGGCCCCGAGGGGGCGGGCAGGCGGGCGGGGGTCTCCAGCTGCCGAGAGCAACCCCGAGGACTTCACGGGATTTTTTCCTTCTTCTCTCCTCCTTCTTCTCCTCTCTCCTCCTTCTCCTCCTCCCTCCTCCTCCTCCTCCCCCCGCTGCTCCTCCCGCTCCCCTTCCCGCGGCGGGCCGGCGGCCGCAGCAGACGCCGCGCTGCCGTGAGGATGCCGCAGCTGCCGGGGGCAGGGGGCGGTGGGGGGGACCCGGAGCTCTGCGCCACCGACGAGATGATCCCCTTCAAGGACGAGGGGGACCCCCAGAAGGAGAAGATCTTCGCTGAGATCAGCCACCCGGAGGAGGAGGGCGACCTGGCCGACATCAAGTCCTCCCTCGTCAATGAGTCCGAGATCGCCCCCGGCTCCAACGGGCACGAGGTGCGCGGCCGCGGAGTCTCCGCGGGGCAGCTCGGAGCGGCCAAGGGGGGCGCGGGATGCTGTTGGGGTCCGGCCGCTGCCGCCGTCAGGGAGGGAGCTTCGGTGGGGCATCAGGGAAACCCGTGTTTTCCGAATTCCCCCTAAATGAAAAACCTCATCCCAACTGAACTCCCCTTTTCGAGGGGAAGCGGAGCGGGCTCCGCACCCCTCCGCTGGGCTGGGGGTGGGGGCGGCCCCCTCCGCTCTTTGGCCCGGGACGAAAAAGTTCCCGCGAGTCCCCCGACGGTGCCGTGGTGTGAGACCTCAAGCAGCCATGAAATTTCCTCGCTAAAATACTCGTGGTCGGAGCAGTAGCCGTAAACTCTTTAAGGGATTTGCATAGAACTGTTTGGGAAGAAATACCCGACACTAAAACAACTTTAGGGCGAGCGGGGAACCTGCGGGGTTTTAAATTTTTTTGGTGTGTGTGTATTTTTTTGCTATTTTTCCTTTTTTTTTTTTTTTTCATTTTTTTTTCCTTCCCTAAAGATCTGGTAATGAGGGCAGCCTGATTTTCATTATTATTTTTTGTATCTTTTTGCCAATAATGTTTTGGCCACCAAAGCTACAAATGTTTTCCAGAAATAAACCTCTTTCGTTAAATGTAGGGGCGCTTCTGTTAGAAACGCATTGCAAAGCTCCGTAGTTATTCCCGTTGCCATAAACCGGTCGTTTACACAAACGTTTCTGGTATAGTTGCCTTCCAGGCGACTTAAGACGGAAAGGGAAGATGCTTATCTCTTGCTCTAACTTTTTTTTCTCCTTCTACAAGAAGCTGTAGCGCTGTGGCAGATAGATGGGCATCCATACAATGACTTTTCTCCTTTTTCTCACTCTTTTCTTATGGTGGATTCCCTTCGGTCAGGTTTCCAGGCAGAATCAAGCGCCAGATTCCTACCATGATAAAGGCAGAGAGCACCCCGAGGAAGGTGAGAAGAGCATGGTCCTGTCTCGCAATATTGTCCCTCCTAGTCCCCCTGTGAAGCCTCCACATGGTCCACAAACCAGAGCTTGGTTTCTTTTGGGAAACATAAATTTAGTACCCTTTGGGGGAGAGGGATGCCAGGGTGCTTTCAAAGCACATTTAAAAAGGAAATCAATGTGCAGGACGTTTATCTTGAGTGATCAAATGGTATTTCGGTTGTTTAGAAACTGATAAGTAGGCCAAATGGATCTTTGCTGAAGAAATAACTATTTTTAGGATATCAGCTTAAACACATCTATCTCTTCACTCACACAGTGCCGCCGAGTTGTGTGTGTTCAGAAACTCAGTGCTTTTTCTCCATAGCCAAAGTCCGTGACTTAAATCTCCTCTTTCAAGTCTAAGCATGAGCAGACCTCTTGCTTTTTTTAACATACCAGCTGGTTAATTTTGATTGAGGAGGACAGAGGAAATGACAGAGTTCGCTGTATATCACTTAGGAAGCTGGACACACGCACAAAGAACGTTTGCTGTGAAAGATGCGAGATTATGTTTAAAATGAAGTGCTTATCATCATGAACTAAACCAGATCATAAATTCCATATAAAGACAGACACAGTTCAGTCTTGGTGCTTTCCGGGACTCTGTGACAACCGTAATCCGAATTGGTTTGTAACCAGCCTAAAAGCAGTAATGCCCATGCTCACAGCATCGTTGCAGTGAGGGGGAGGAGGTCAGCTCCGTACAGTTTCCTTTTCAGCCTTGCATCCTCTTAAAACCTCACTTTCAAGTAGTATCCCTGTCACTAGTCATGTAGGTGGGAGACCTGTTCACTCCTCTTTTCAGGACCCAGACTCAAATTCTTTATTTTCCTACAAAACAGCTGCCCTCACTTGGCTTCTCTCTTGTCTGTAGTGCCATGTGTGTTCAACAGCCCACCCCCACCTCCCAAAATTGTTAGGGTCTCCTTCCAAGCCAGCCTCTGCCCTCCAATCGTTGCCAGTGAGCGTGGCCAGAATGAATTGTTTGCTGCACGCAGTGGCTCAGCAAGAGAAGGAAATTATTATATCTAGTTATCACTGCCCTGTTCCTCCCTTTTCTAAGAGTGATGCTGGAAACCGATACTGCAATACTTCTGAATCCACAAATCCTAGAGGGATGTATAAAATGGGGGGAAAACTGCTACTTGAGAAATGTAATGTCATTGCTGATGTTTCTGCCTGGATTTGAACAGGGACTAACAAAATAAATTGGTTACTCCGAGGCTGTTTTGTATTTTAAGCATAAACTCCCCACTGAGAGTACTTGCTCCTTGAAGAATTAACTCTTCTCAAAACATGTTATTACAAATTGCTGTGTTTCCCTCTCTGTCAAAGGCAATTTCCATGAGTAAAGAAATGTTTGCATGCAAAATATTTTTATGAATGCACAATACCTGTTTAAGTGCTCTAACTTACAAGAAATGCGTATGTGGGCAATAATGTAATCATTGTTTGCTCTTCCATAGGAAAGCATCCAGACAGTGGCTTATACAGCAAGGGACCATCATACTCTGGTTATTCTGGGTATATCATGATGCCAAATATGAATAACGACCCGTACATGCCTAATGGATCTCTGTCGCCACCCATTCCCAGAACAGTGAGTTATCTCTTCCAAAGACTGGTTTTGGCGAGCTGGGTTTCCTCCTGTTCAGCCTTCAGTGTGTGTTCATGCCGGGGCTTTTTTGAGTAGCTTCAGTTACAGTGAAGGTTGCACTTCTGCTGCTCAGAGCCTCAGTCCACCAGAGTTTGAGAGCTCTTAGAGGTGTTGGTCATGATCACAGCGGAAAAGCTGAGATTAACGTCTGTGTTGTCTGACATCCTTTGAACAGGGCTGGGGGCTTTGAGGGAGGAGCCCTGGTTTACGACTGTAGGATAGTGTATGGTGGAATGATGTAAATGCCATCTTTGTAGTGACTGGGACAGATGTGAATTTTTAACTCTTTTAACTCAGAGTCTTTAACTCTTTGTTTGTTGAGGAAAATTGAGGGCTGGAAGCAGAACTGCTGAAGTTGCTTGTCAGTAAGATGAGAAGATTGGATTCTTTTTTTTTTTTCCTTCAGATGTGGCATTGCTCTTTGTTGATTGATATTTATTTCTGCCAGCAGTTGCTCTGCATGAAGGCTTTATGTATGTGGCAGCATTGCTTTGAAGCACTCTCTGTATCTTCAGCCACAAATTGTGAAATGCTCGTTTAGGAATTAATATAAACCGTGCTGCAGTAGTTACAGCTTTCCCTTATATTATGGCAGGCACTGATTCTTCCAGGTTGGTCCCTCTGCTTCCATTGGTGTAGATGCACGTTCAATGGATTTTAATGTAGTTTTAATTTTGAGTAGTCAATTCCCATTTATTTTTCTAATCCTCTTGGTATACATATAGAGCGATGGGGAGGCAATGTTAAAACAAGCGGTGGAAATTATATTAGTAGAACCAGAGAGGAGCAAGAAACAAATTTGCTTGTAGGCATCCTGCTGAAAAATCCCGCTGCAGTTGTATGTGCTGTGATATGGGAAGTTTTATGCTGTTACTTCCCTGTGATAAAGCTGTGTTCCATGTCGATCTTAAATATTTACTCGTCAGTCTCTGTCAGGCAACTGGCATTATTTGCTCATCCTGAGTTCTTGATTTTTCTTCAGGTTGTGGCTTTTTCAAAAGCAAAAAAGGGGGGGGGGCTAATCTGTATTGGTAATTGACAGTAGCAAAGTGTGTTAAATTAGTGGATGCTTGGATTTGGAATGACAGGGCAGTTTGGCACTGGGAGGGAAGCACGCGGATCTGTACTCTTTATATGCTACCATTTGTGTTTGAAAGGTTTGCAAAACCTCGTGCAGTATATTGCTGTTCGTAGCTGGGGGGGGTGGGGAGGGTTGTGTATAAATTACAGTTCAGAGACCTACAGCCATTTAGGGTGAAGCATCATGACCATGGTCTGTTGGTATTTGTTCTTGTAAATGCTGCTGTACAGAAAACTTCGGTTTGGATGTGTTGTGGGGAAAAGCCTGCAGCTTCAAGAGAGGGCACTGAAACTGAGGGCTCAAACCCTTCCCCTTAGAGGCCTGGGAAACTTCAGACCTTTTTTTACCTCCTCTTTCCCACGTTACCTTCCTAAGAAAGTCCCTAGTGCTGGTGCAAGGCTTTGAACAACAAAATCCAGTTTAATTCTTCACTGAGGATTTTCTCCGTGTATGCGTGCCGTGGGGCTGCTGCTCTGCACTGGTCTGGCATCAACACCCCCAGAATATTGGCTTCTTGCGGGAGGCTGTCAGCTCAGGTACTTGAGGAACTGTCCTACATGTGTACGTTGGAGGGGAGGAGGGGGAAAACACATCTGCTTTCTAATTGTGAAGCTGCCTGCCGAACATCTGAGGGGCTAATTTAGTTCAGTGTTGCTCTTGCATGTTCGAGCAGCACCACTATTTCGGTAAAATAGTGCTGTTGCAGGGCTGCAATGTTGACATAAGCCTGGAGTTCGTTCAGTTTAACCACAAGGCTACACGCTTGAGTTATTAAATAATTTTTTTGTTTAATTGAACTATAATCTTTGTTAGTCTCCGAGCTGACAGCTGGGTTTTAATGCGTGCGAGATCAAAACGCTGCATCCAGGAGATGACACGCTCACTCATGGCCAACCAGCGCTCCAGTGCCGCACGGTTCTGCCTGTTCACCTTTGTGAGGTCCCCACCACTGCCCTGCAGGTTTGCTGTTGCTGTCCTTTCCGGGGGGATGTGTCCTGGGCAAGGAACAGCCGAGATCAGCAAGCGCTGGAGGTGGATGTGTCCCCTGGGGTGTCAGCCCCTGGCCATTTGTGCATGGAGCAGCCCTGCTGTGTGTACCTGCGCCCTGCCATTTGCATGACAAAGCCACTTCTTGTTGATGCATCTGTTGCCTGGAGGTGTTAGGCAGGATTAAAAAGCTGCCCTGGGGCGCTGAATCCTTTTTTCACCTTGGAAAGACCCTGCTGCTTGCAAACTGCCCAGGGGGTGCATCCTTGGGGGAATGCAAGCGGACCCAAGACAGGGACCATCTATGACTGAGGCAGCCTTGGATCGTTGTGCCATGGCAGAGAGAGCAAAGCTGTCTTGGAATAGGAAAAAAGTTACTTTCACCAGCATATGTAGGAAAAAAAGATCTTTTATTAAAAAAAATAAAAGGCAAACACTTTGCATTGTTGCTTTCTAAAATTAAAAATACAAGTCTGTAGTGAGCCACAATATGTCTAATAAGCTGTAAAAGCAGGAAACTGAAGTGTAATTTTAGTGCAGCTTTTGGAGGGGAAAGGGTGTATGAGGAGGATTTCAAATCTTCCAAAATCTGCTGTTATTAAAGTGGTCTCATCTTCCCTATTCTCCTCCTCTTTTTTTTTTTTTTTTTAATTTTAATTTCTCTTAAAAAAAAATTAAAAAAAATCGTTTTACTTGCAACCAATTTGCATTTTACAAGTTGTATTTGTAGGAGCAGGAGAGTGTTAATTACAAGTTCAGGTACAAGCCTTGCACCACAGTTTGTGTTCCTATCAGATAGCTGGGTAGGTAGGAAAGCAAAGCAGTTGGTTTGGGTGGCTGCAGGAGAAGTGTCACGTGATGGTACTGAAACCACAGCAACACCTGGTGTATGTGCATCCTGTGTGCTCGAGATATCTTTTGGTGGTTGCTCAGCCTTGTGGGGGTACTGAAGATGGGACACGGCGGCAGCTGCTTGTTTTCTAACATGTGTGGGTTTTCTGACTTTTTCGTTCACAACACTAGCTTTGGGGTAGCAAACCTTTCTTGTCTGTGTGCTGGGAACCTGGGTACAAAGGAGGTGACTGAAGAGGAATCATTTCTCTGTGTCTTAAATTCATCCAGAAAATAATTTTGTCTTTGTTCCTCCCTCTTCCCCAATGAATTAAACTTCCTGTGGGTAGATAGATAGATAGAAGATTTCGGCAGCCTCCCTTTTGTCTGTTGTTCTGTGTTGTTGGGGTCTGGGTTTCTTTCTTTGTGGCTAAACTGTCTCTTTGTAGCAGCTGGAGGTGTTAAGTGGGTTGGAGGATACAATCTATAAACACCTTACAGCCACTTGCAAACCACAGCATATCCATTTGAAAATGATGGAGAATTCTGCTAAGAGTTTGTATGCAAGGAACAATGTTTATAAGCAGCAGGACCCCCTACCCTGGCCAAGTTTTGGGTATTCCTTCTGTTTCTGCATGGAGAGGGGTATGGAGATAGCTCCTGTCTTGAAGAGTCCCAGGAGAAATTGTGCAGATAATATGGACGGGAGGAGGGGTGAGGGTAGAAATAGCACGAATGAGTAGCTACAGAGCCTCAGTAAGAGGGTTTTGTTTCCCTTGCTGTGTCTTGCGGTCCCTCTGAAAGCAGACTGGTTCACTTGCTTGTGGGGAATTTCTGGGACCCCAAGGGGACCTGCAGAAGGACATGAACCTGATTATTCATAATATTGTCTTTTCCTGAGAGTTCGCTTTTGCTGACTGTGCAGTTGTAGGCGATTGCTGGGAGCTGTGGTCAGCTGAAAGCTCCCTGGCCCAATATGAAGTGAGCTTAGTAGCACAGATGTTGGAGCTCAGCTCCTGCTGCCGAATCACACATCAGAAGGCTTTGCACTAATTCCCAAGTTGGCATCGGAGCAGGATGCTCCAAGGGCTGTAGGCAGCTGTGTTCCTGTTGCATGTCTCTTTTCTTCCCCCTGCAACCCCAGACCTGTGCCTGAGGAAATGGGTTGCACAGGCAGCCAGGGGGCTCAGCAAGCTGGAGCTGCTCAGCCAGCACTGAAGCTCTTCTGCTTCACCCTGCACAGCACATGTCTTTATGAAGTTAAACCATGCCGATTAGTTCCTAAATCTTTCAAATCAGGTGCAGAGGAGCACAAAGCTTCCTGACTTTATGAAAGCAGAACTTGCTAGGGTTTGTTTGGGTTTGCATGGGGAGGAATTTTAGCACTGTTTGCTGGGGGGCTCAGTGAGTCGCACCAGGGGAGAAGAGGAATCTGCACAGTGCTAATAGAAGGGACCTCACTGCTGCAAATGCGTCTGTCAGCTGCTCTGGCTCAAGCGTCACAGCTGATCAGTCTAATGTATAAGCCAGGTCTCTGTGAAACACAAATCCAAGCCATGAATAGTTGCGGACCAAGTTTTGGTGGTGCCTTCTTTCTCCCCCCGTAGTGAAATTCATTCTCCATTTGGAAAATGGGGCCTATAAGTTGGCCTTTGTCTGAAGCTTGATCTGTTTGCTTTCGATAAGATGGCATGATCCAGGCAGAGTCTTACCAATGTCCATGTGGTCTTTGGGGATGTACAGGTGAAGAAAACAGCCTTTCTGCTTTTGCTGTCTTCTCCTTGTCAGGGTGAAACAATTAGCAAATCAACCTAATTGTGAATGGGCATGTGGGGAAGGTTCTCCTGGAGCCACACACATGCAGCATTGTGTGTGTGTGGCTTCAGCGGAGGCATAATCGAACCCCCCACCCATTACAAATCGTCAGTTGGAGCTTTTGTTGGTGTTGGTGCTTTTGTATATCAATATGTGTGTATGTTTATGTCCTAAATCTCCTTTTTTCTATATATCTAGGACCTAATTCAATATAAATTGTAAATGCCAGAGCTGCCGCTTACATTTTAAGGTGGTTTTAAAAGCAAAATTTCATTCCTCTTGTTTTGGTGCTGTGCCACCTCTTCTCCAGCTTAATCACAGCCCAGAAAAAATGTTAATAAGAATAGCTTGTTACTGACTGCAAGTGCCAGCAAGGATATGGCTCAAGAAGAAAGCCTAAAGCTTCACAGGTTCAGGCATCAAAAGAGGAAAAGACTTTTTCCAGATACTTGCAGCGCTGCATTGCTGCAGGCATTGTAAAGCCTGGGTACCGCAGGCCTGGCTCCTCCAGAGTACTTAACTTATGTTTATAGTTAGGGAGAACTCCTCCTGATATGGGAAGGAAATAACCCACACAAAAGCATTTATTGCTGCTGTAATATTTCTGAAGTCCTATTAGAGAGAGGCATGTGCTTTGTTTGCTAGTAGTAAAATACTGTGTCTGGCAGAAGGCGGCAGATGAGCAAGAGTCTGCTTTAATACAGACACGGAACATTTTACAGCCTGAAGTCTGCATCAAATGGACTGCTGTGATGTCCTGTGCTGCTCTTAACATGGACGGACACCAACAGTATCCAGTGCATGTCAGAGGAAAATGCTGCCACAAGCCAGGCAGCCTGCAGGTCCTCATCTTGGGGGAGGCAGGTTGTTCTCTTGCAGTGCTGCTCCAGTTGTATGTAAATCACTCCCATGTACCCCAAATCACCCCCACCCAGGCTATCAGGCATTTATCTCTAAGCTGGTTTTGGCTGTTGTGAAGACTGTTCTCATCTGGCTGTTGGGTTTGGTCCCTTCTTGCAGGACGCCAGGGAAAAGGCAGCACAGCTGCTTGGTGTGCTGCTGCTGCCCAGGCAGTTGGGGATTAGTGTCTCTGTCACTCCGGCCCTTCATAAGCATTAGATTCACTTAAGAAAATTGCATTCAGAATAACTTAATCTAGCAACCCAACGGCTTCTATTTTGAGACTTGGATCTTGTGGATATGTTTATTTAGTTTGGGTTTCCCACTTCAAAGGAATCTGTCCTCTCAGCAAGAAAGTGATTGAGCACTTAAATAAAAATATATTCATTGAATCTTTGGGATTGAGCTAAAAGTGCAGTAGGGAGTTAACATGTACGCCAACTGTGCTAATCAGCCAGGGATTGCCTGTTCTCCTAAAGGGGAAGAAAAGTGGTTTGAACTGCCAGAGGAGAAGTGGCATGCCTACCCCTGGCTTCTGGCAGTGGTACTGCTTACTGATGCTCCGGGTTGAGATGAAGGACCTAGAATATCTTTGTGATCTTCAAAGATACCAATTCGCTCTCCTAGAAGAACATTTTTATAGAGTTGAAAGGTCGACTCGACATTTGTTTGTTTGCTTTAAGTGGCTGGCGGTATAGGTAAGATTGAGGCATAAAATCAATAGGATGAGCTTAGTCAGCAAAAATTGCAAGTGTAAAGTTTCAAGGCTTTGATTGAATATTTATAAAATGGGCAGTTTAACTTAAAAACTGAGTGTACTGTCGTCACCAGCTGTAACACATAAACCAGAGAATCGCTTCGGTTAGGAGTTATTAGGCAAGCTGGAGAACAGCTAATTCCCAAAAGCGTCTCTCCATCCAAGCGCTTTCAGTGCTCTAGCCCTGCACTTCAAACAGCGACGCACAAGTCAGCAGGCAGGTCTGCTTCGCCCAGGCCAGCGCACAGGGAGATGTCCCTTGGGAGCCTGTGATTGCATGCACGTGTTTGCCACAAAGTACCTTCTGAATGTGCTGGCACTTCGAATGAGCAGGGTGTACACATGTGCAGTCGGTGCAGGGAAGCTCTAGTAAGGCTGCTTCCACAAAGAACAGAAGAAATCTGTTTGTAGACCCCTGTTTTTTCCTTCTTGCCTTCTGAGTAGGGAAGCCAGGCACTGCACATGCTTGATGGCCCTGCTCTAAGAAGCCTGCAGCCGTGACTCACGGGAGCTACAACAAGCCCCGTGGTGTCAGTATGGGGAGTGAGGTTTCACAGGGTTGAAAGGCATGATACTGAAATCCCACTGATACTGATGGCAGCTCAGCTTCCCCCTTACCTGAGTTCTGGATGGGGGCACAAGGGTTATCCAAAGAAAGCCAGTCTGGAGATGGTCTGATTCGTCATGTACAAGGCCAGGGAACATTCGTCAAAAAACAGGGAAAGGGAACATGAGGCTTTTTTTGGCTCACAGGTGATGAGCTCTAAAAAGCTATCCCTGTAGGACCTGTATTTCTGGGTCGGGGTTCTAGTGACACTGGCTGCTCACAGCCAGTCTCAGTAACTGGTCGCCTAGCTATGCTGTAAGGCTCTATTGCATCAATTTTCTGCCTCTTTCTGTATTTCAAAACTGCCTCAGAGATTTATCTTTGTGACCGTCTGTTTCTCTCCACAGTCTTGGCATATCTTCCTGCCTTGATCTTTCTTTATCCCTCCCAAATCTTGCATTGGCAAGCTTTGTGTAGCATGAAAAAAGTACAATATGGAGGTGACGATTAAAGGTGTCAACGCTTGTCAAATGCAGACGGCACTTGGGGAGAAGGCCTTTTCCCTGCCGATGTGCTAAAATGCTGATAAATTGTGTCCAGCGATGCAAATGTGTTTATTTTGTTAAAATACCACAATCCAGTGTCTGTTTAGGGTCTCTAGTTTCTGAAGTTTGTCTGGTGCTGTATCAGGTTTAGGAAGCTGCCGTTACAAGTGGTAACTGTGTTTTTGGTTGCGCTCTATCCCCTACACTCAGGCCCGTACTGCTTTCAATGCAGTGTTGCTCAACTCCCGTGTACCCCCATGGTGAGCAAGGTTCCTACCACTGACCCATGTGTTACATCCCACGCAACCGTGCCACAAAACCGGCACCACAGCACGTCTTCCCACCACGCGGCTTCCCAGATTCATTTTTATGATGTGACTTCCTTCTCACATCCATGCGCTCTCCTCAATTTGGGGTTTGTGGTAGCTTGTTTCACTGTGTGGCACTCCTCATGACCTGGTTGGCAGCATTTCTGTTTCTTAAACTAAAGAAACGCTTGTTTCTTCTGTTGTCAACAGAGAAGTTGAGGTGAAGCAGAATAGCCAGGCTTGACACGGTGCAGAGACCCCTCCAAATTGAGGGAGACTCTGATTTCTCCCCTCAACACCTGAACATGAATTAGCCCCTGCGAAGAATAAAGATGGTCCCACGGTTCACGTACAGGTCCTCCTATCCCATATACAGACACACATGGGGGTTCAGCCTCTTGAGGAGGTATTTTGTGAGCACGGCAGGAGTGAGCAGGTGGGTGACGGTCAGGTGTGGGAGCCTGGGGTGGTGGGGCAGGCTGCAGCATGCAGCATCCCCTCCAGGCTCCTGGGGATCCACACAGAGAGGAAGAGTGAGCTCACGGAGCTGGCGCTGGGAGAGCTTTTGAGGATATTGAGGAAATAAGCCGTATATTGAACGTACTAAAATGCATTTTGAAAAACACAGGCGATTAAAATAATCGCCCTGAAGAATGCCCCTAAAGCTTTTTGTCTCGCTGCCTTCTGACACGAGCAGGCTGGGTGGTGTTTGCGGCTGCTCTTCACTGCCCGGTTTCCTCCTGCACACGACTGAAATTCAGCTTAAAAAGTAAGTTTGAGCTGAGCGTGTTGGATTTGGAAAATTTGTGACTCAAAACCTTCTCTCTCACACATTGTGTCTTAAATACCCCTGGTATAGGGAGGAAACGAAGCTGTGCTGGGTTTAAAGGAGAAAAAAGAAATAAAACTATAAAAAGCTTAGCTCTTAGGTATGAGGATTTTCCTGGGTTTGTTGAGACTTTTTTCCCTTTTTCAGTTATTTTGGGGATATTTCTAAGATAACAGTGCAGAGATCCTGGTTCCATTTAAATCATCAGAGGGAAGACTCGGAATAGGAGAACCGCCAAAAAAATGCTAATTTACGAGGCTTTCCCCAGACAGTTTGACAGCACTATTGCAAACATGCTTGGTTATTTTTTTTAACTGGCAACTACTAAGCTTCTTATTTGGGTGACCTGTAAAAGATGACTTCATACTTTGTAATAAGGAAATATTAAGAGACTCTAGGAGAGCTGCTCAAAATGCTGTTTTGCTTGAAACTTTTTAATTCAAGGGCCCTCCCAAAGCAACTTGTGCAGAAAGCTTTCCCTCTTTCTTTGAAACTTTTAAGTTCTCTTTCTTTCCAGGGATATGTGTGTAAATGAGAATGTTACAGGCTAATGGGGCAGAACAATAAATACCCAGTTGGGAAATGTGGTTTAGGCAAAGCTGGTTCAGAAACCCCTGTGTCCTGGGCACGTGCAGACTTTTAGGTAGATTTCAGACAGGGGTTTTGTGGAGCTTGTCTTCCAGCTCTGTCTCCAGGACTGCAAGTAAATACATTCAGTTAGTGCTCCCTGCAGTCGTGCTCACCGCACAAAAAATGCCCTCCTCCATTAAATGAATCTTTTTGGCCAACATATACTGAACAAAGCATTTTCTCAGGTTCAGTCAGCAGAAGAGTCTATGAGCGGGTCTTGCATTTCCCTTCTGGAGGCAGTGTTCCACAGCCCAGAAGCCCATAGCTCACAAGTCGGCTGTGGGCTGATGTTGGCCTTTCATGCCTTATCTGCATCCCCTCTTCCCTGCTGGGCTCAGTGGGTTCTCCAGGGAGGGGGATGGCTGGTTAAGAGGCTGGCTGAGATTTGAGCCTAGGGGGTTGAGTCTGGACTGGGAGAGATGCCTATAGTAATGCAAGTGCTGCTGGTAGGTTGTAGCTGTTTCGGGGGTGGAGCAAAAGTTTGTGCCTGTGCAATTAAGCATGAAATAGGTAAATTTTGTGTATAATTGCCTAACGTAGAGTCTAGCGTGAGGATGTGACCCATGGAAATTGCAGCGCGTCAGTGGCTGCCAGCAGATTCCCAGGAGGTATCCCTGGCGCCCACGCTGGCACAGAGGAGGGGGGTCATGTCTTCTGCCTTCCCCCCACCCTGCTGCCAAAAGCAGAGACACGGTCTGGGAGCAAGCTTCTGCAAATGAGGACCCAAAGAAGCAACGTTTGCTCAGAGACTTAGAGGAAGGTGCTCGCTTCAGGAACCTCCCTGAAAGACAGCTTGCTGATAAAAGACCTGCTTCTTGGGTTGTTTTGTTTTGTTGTGTTTTTTCATGAAAACAAACTAGAAGTCTGAGAAAGTAAAAACTGGGATGGGCGTGGAGGGAGGGAATGAGAGGATTAAAACCAGTGCAGATAAGAAAGTTGGCTGTCAATGTTTCATACCCAGCCCTTCAGCTGAGGACCAAACAATCCTACTGAAGTTTCCAAATAAAAGCGAGGAGGGGTTTAAGAAAAATGACTGTAAAACTTTTGGTCAAAAAGCAGACTTTGTCTTTCCTCATTTTGCCTCCCTGCCATCACAGCAGCACCCCTGTCTCCTGCTGTTTTCTGTTTGCTATTTCCCCGCAGAGGGAGCAGGCTGCTTGCTCTGAGCATCATTATTTGCACCCCCTACTTTTTTCTCCGTCTACCCCTCAGAAATTCAGTGCAAACACAGATAACAGGCATGGTGTGTGCTCCGTCTCTCAAGAAGCTGCTGTTTATTTGTTGCTCTTGCACAAGATGAGCTGGGGACAGCCGACCAGGGCTTATCAGTGGCCTCCCCATGGCACCAGTGTGGCAGGACTTTCGTTGTTTACTAGGGCTGGGAGGACCTTGCTCAGCTGCTTCTCAGGGACAGCATCTTGGCAGCAATGGCATCTGTCTTCCTCTCTAGCCATGGTGGGTGTCCGCTGTGGCCTTTGTGATGTCTGTGCCCTGAGCCTCAGCAGCCTCTGGTGGGCAGTTTGCAATGAGGTGCCAGCTGGTTTGAAGTTGGAGGCTTTCAACTTCTTCCTGTGCATCCTGAAATACCTGCCACATTAATGTGTGCCCAGGCTGCGCTCACCGGAGCACAGCTCTCAGCTTTCTGTTTGTGCATCACCTCCCTGGAGTTACCCGGGTCATTCATGGTGTTTTCTTTTTCCTTCACAGCTCTGTAGCTGCAGCCTATACATGGTGGCCGCATCTGGCAGCTGTACATTCTCCAGCACCACAGCCAAACTTAAAACTCACTTTGCTGTAGACATGCAGGTCATCAGTTTGAAGGGATCAGGATTTAAGGAACTGGCAGGATTCATTGTCAGGTCCCCCCGCTCTCCGTATCATGGTCACCAAAACATTGCTGTGTGAAGGGAAGTTGTGCCTCTGCTTGGGCATGGAGAGCTGCCCATGTAGTCTATATGGTGGGCTGCACAGGATAAAAGCCTGGCTGACAGCCTTCGCGTGCCTCTTTTGGACTAAATGGTGTCTCTTAAATTTCAGTGAATAGCTGCAAAAAAGTAGCAAGCTTTCAAGCAAAAGTATCAAGTAGCAAGTGAATCCTCTGCAGATGAACATAAAAGTCCCTGGAAGGGAAAATAAGCAGTAATTACAGTAAAACATACTTTTTCATCACAGTAATGGCTCGATACTGAAAGGCAGGGTTGCAGCGTCATAATAAAAGTGACTGCTGCTGTTTCTTCACAGTGGCGAGTGTTTTGGAGACCTTTGCAATGCTCCGCATGTTGCTTGCTTAGTTTCTGGAGGCTGCCATTCATTTCCAGATACTTGAGACTCCTTGTGGGATAGGCAGAAGTTGAATTAGCTGCCCTGCCAACATGGCAGCCAATACCTCTGTTTACAGTGATTGCTCCAGCTCTCTGTATCTTGCTGCTTCCCTCAGTGCTGCTTTTTGAGCATCCCTCTGGTTATCAGAGTGGACAGCAGAGCCACAAAGAATTAGCCCTGATTTCAGAAAGAAGGCTGTGCAGAGGAAGCAGTAAATTTGCTGGGAATGGCAGAAGAACAGGGGGGAGGAGGAGGGAGAAACACCAAATCTTGGATTAACACAGAAGTCTTAATGCTACTGAAAAAAACTATAAGTTTTTACAAAAGCTCTTGGTGAAGAGCTTGCTGCGTTTGGCTCTAGTTTCAGCCTCAGTGTGGTTAGTGTGTGTTTAGGAACAGTCAAAGTAAAAACGAGACATTTTCCCAGCCTTGAAATGACAGGGGCATAAGCTCTGGGTCCACAGGGAAGGAAGACAGATCCCTTTGCTGTTGTCTTTAAGTTGGGTTTTTAATGACTACAGAGAAAAAGGAATGTTAAAATGGCAGAAGAAAAACGATACCACTAAGAGGAAATTATTTTTATTGCTAATACATGGGTGCTCATAATGTTTAATTCTTTACAGCTCATGCTTTATTTGCACATTCTTCCTTTCTCACCACCCCGCGTGCTGTAGTGGCAGCTGCCATATTTCAAAATTACTGCCCTTAAAAGCTCCTATTCAGTGGTTTTAGCATGAATAAAAATACTTGTCGAAGTAGCAGTGGTGCTCAGACTGGTCAGCGTACGGACACAGAGTGGTTCTGCTACTGCGCTCACGGGCTCCCACTTTTTGCAACCTCCTTATCCCCTTCCTTTCCACTGATAAGTTTTAAAAGTTCCCTGGAAGTATTTTTTCAAGGCATTAGTTTTAATCAAAGCTCAGGACTGTCTTTCTCGATAGACATTTACTTTTTTTTTCACTAGCGAAGCCAGATGAGGAGAGAGGAGGAGCGTGGGAGCATTTGATGCCCCTGAAAACAATATTGTGGTAAGAGCAGTTTTAAGGCAGCCTGAGAGTTGTTTGTATAACTGAAGGAGAAGGGAGTCTTAGAGGAAGCTTTTTTGTATTTTACACTTTCAGAGCATTATTTATCTTTGTAGATAACTAATGGGGATTTAGTGTTCCTTTGTCGTGTGTTTGGTTTAGGGTAAGTGAACGGCTGTCAGTTTGCTACAAGGAGCTGCAGAGGGGAAGCAATAGCCTGGGCATCTGCACTATTTTGCCTTGCATCAGGTGCTAAAAGTCACTAAACGTACCGTGAGTCACAATATTTTTTCCCAATTTGACTCGCTTGCTCAATCGTATTTTTACTTCAGCCTTTAGGCTTGAAAAAGCATGTGCATAATCAGTTCATTTTGTGTGGTCTAGGCTATAAAAATGCCCCCTCTGTTCTTTCCATATGAAAAACGTGTTTTTAATTTCGGGGAACTTATATAATTTTCTGTGCTTTCTTTTGTATCTCAGATTAAAAACAAATGCTCCCTTCCCCTAACTTTGCATGTTCCAATTACAGAGTTGTGAAAATAAGTCATCCCTCAGCTTTTGTTACTTTAAAACAGCTATCGGTGATGTCAGAGTCAATACTAAAAGCATTAAGAATGCTGGCAGAATGTAATGCAGCTGCAATCCAACATGATGTTGGAAATGGGGTTGAGAGCATAAAGGCTTTCCATATTCCCAGGGCGCACAACTGCTCGCGGCCTTGGCTTTGATCTCTTCAAAGGCTGCTGCCTCCTCCTAGATGGAGAGACTTGGCTGCCACTCGCTCGCATTGAAAAAAGGCAGAGGTCTCTATTCAGGCAGAAATCAATCACTGTGCAGAAACAATTATGTGTAATTCAACCATCATGAAAACAGGGCGAGATTATGGGTTTGTTACCTGAGTGACTGCGTGGAGATGGGGAGCAGCGGACGCGGGAGTCCTGCTGACATGCCACATCTTGATGACAATTATAGGCACATGAATGATGTGGCGGGCGGGGGCGGCGAGATGACAAATGCTGGTCACGCTGTCCAGCAGAGCAGAAAATGAGGTTACAATTGGGAGATAATGTTTGCATATGTAACCATATTTCAGCAAGCTGGGCAACTTCAGGGAATAGCGGAGATGGGCGATCGTAAACAAAGTCGGTGGGTGCCATGGCTATCAGCCTTCGACCATACAGAAACATGCATGTGCAGTGAGAAACGTGGGTGCTGCATCCTGAAGGGAAGCTTCTTTAAAACAGCCTAGTGGCATTTTTTTTTAGGAGGTGGAGGGGAGAATGGCCTGGGAAAAGGAGAAATCTCCCAAGTTTGGCCCTCAGAGGGCGGAGGAAGCAAACAAATATCCTTCTCCACCCCTCTTATGTCTTGGGACAGGGTGATATTAACATGGCAGTGAGAGATGTCTGTTTACAAACTACACCGAGGAGTGCGTCTCGTGTCTCCTGCCTTCCCCTCCCAGCGGGGATTTAGGCTAGCCTTGTGGTAGTGCATCTCTGAGTGAGAGCGTTTTTAGATTTGCATGGTAACATTTTGGCTGCAGCAGGCTGTCGGTAGCGTGACGTGATGCTCAAAATATCTCCTGATGTATAATGGCCTCCTCTAATTAGGAACTTTTTTTCTTCCCCTGAGTAGTAAGCAATAGCTGACTGTCTTTTAAAAAGAGAACTGGCATGTGTAGTATCTGCCATGAGAATATTTATTTACGGTATTATTGCCTATAAAGTCTTAAAATAGTTTTCCTCCCAAAAAAGCAAAATAAAACACAGATGACTGATTATAAAATGGTATCCCCGCTCAGTTTGGTACACAGGATGAGCTTTACCTTTTATACTGCTCAGGCTTAGACATCAGAGGCGCAAGAAGCTGCTTTGAGTTACAGATCTTCAAACAATAAGTCAAAACAAAAAATCAATCCCTCCAGTCCCTGGGTGCAGTTAGCTAAAGATAAAAGAGAAAAATAAAGTTATGCTAAAGCAGATAGAGGAAAGGAACAGATATGCCAAGGAAACACAGAGGACAAGTGCAGAGTTGAAGTGGGCCTAGTGTGAGCCAACATCAATGAATTCTTGTCTTATCAAAAAGTTTTAGGGTTGCCAATTCTTTTCAAACTGGATCCACTCTGCTCCGGGGCTGCCTGAAGCGCTGTCTTCAATAAAAGTTGCTTCTCCCCACCCTCCACATACCTCCCTCTCACTCCTAAGTGTAATCACACACAGGGATTAGGCTGCACCTCACTCAAGGTATGGAACATCACTGCAAACTTCAACAGTAAATTAAGAGCTCTGATAATCCCTTATTATTACAAATATGAAGTGAGGTTTCTTTTTAAGCGTTTGGTGAAAGATGTGTAATCTCCAAAAGAGTAAAACCGTTTCCTTCTGGGGATATTTTCTCCCCTCCCTCTGCCTCCCAGTAAATTTGAATTGCAAAGAATTTTTTTAATAGATTTTTTTTAATTAGATTTTTTTCACTCTTTTCCACAGCTGATTCATGGAATTTTTAATGCCAGTTAACTGTCTTGATTGAGTCAAGTACATGGCTTAAGTCTTAACTGTAAAGAAGAGAGCATCATGCCCCAAAATTGTGATATGAAAGCTAAAACCCCTCTGTATGCCTCTTCATGACTGATATCTCAGGGTGTAGTGAAACCAAAAAAAAAGGATTCTTTGGAAAGAGGTCTGTTGGCTTTGGGCTGCTTCTGTTGCATCTTTAAAGGTGTTTATAATACGGGCCAGTGTGCACATTCAAGTCCCATCAGGAGGAGCTCAAGGCGTCTGTTGGCATCCGTGTCTCAGGATGGCTGATGCTGGTACCTGCCCACAGGCACATGAGAGGCAGACAGGAGCAGGTAATGCTTCAGGTAGTAGCTACTCCAACAGCAGAAAACAAATTTATCCAACCACAAGTGATTTATAGACAAGGATTTTATGCTGTGTGCAAAAATAACTGGAATGCACTAATACTCAAAGGATTTGGGAAAGCCTAGTTGATGCACAACTTCAGCCCAATACCTGATGTTTCAAGGGCCTGTTTGCCATCTGCAGTGCATTATAATATTAATTTCATAGGTGGGACAGCTTAGCAGAAGAGGAAGAATAAAGGATTCAGGATATGCAGGTGCAAGTAAGGCACAAGTATTGGTGTTAGGGCTTGCTCTTCGCTGGGAATTTGAGGATATGATTTTAGAGGGCTGCCTGGTAACCTGGGGCTGGCTTTCTCAATTCAGGCTGCTGAATTGCTGCTTTCACTGCTTTGAAAAAAACAGAAATGATGCTTTTCTATGTAAACAGTTGCATGAGCTGCTACGGAGGTGTTTACGGGTTTATGAACTGAATGGGAAAAGGGTGAGTGAGTATAGATGTTACTATGAGATATGGTATGGAAGATGCAGGCCACCACATGAAAAAGTGGTGTCTCCAGTTCTCTCAATAAGGCAGAAGTTCCTGTAGGTAACACAGTCCTTCCTCTACTCAGAAGAACTGCTTAGACAGTTATCGCCTTAAAAAAAACCCACACACAAAAACATAAAAATCTGCAGCTTGATAATTATTCCCATTCATCTCTGTGTAGATTGCATCTTAAAGATAATATTTTTTTAATTGCTTTAATAGTTCTCCTTATGGTTGTCTTCTTTGAAGTGAAGAGCAGCATGGCAGGATACCTCTCATAAGGAGCGGCTGCAAGAGGAGCTGAGCTGGAGCTGGAGGCTACCCAGATACAGCTGGCTGATGGCAGAGCCACTTTTGTCCTTTAACAGTTTTAGTTTTCTCCAGTCCCAGCTGCAGGTGAAGTCTTGTCAGCAGTAGTTATCAGTCTCTCGAAAGAAACATCTTATGTTTTGCAGAGGCCAAACCAGGTCCCAGATTTGGTACTCAAAGCATTGGGTGAGGGATGTGCTGCTTACTGATCATAGAATCATAGAACAGTTTCGGTTGAAGGGACCTTCAGAGGTCATCTAGTCCAGCCTCCCTGCAATGAGCAGGGACATATTAACTAGATCAGGTTGCCCAGAACCACATCCGGCCTGGCCTTGAATGTCCCCAGTGATGGTGCATCCATGACCTCTCTGGGCAACCTGTGCCAGTGTGTTACTACCCTTGTACACAATTTTTTCCTCATGTCCAGCCTGAATCTCACCTCTTTTAGTTTAAAACCATTATCCCTCATTCTGTCACAACAGGCCCTGCTAAAAAGTCACTCCCCATCTTATTAGCCTATTTGAAGAATGGAAGGACTGCAGTAAGGTCTCCCCAGAGTCTTCTCCAGGCTAAACAACCTCAACTCTCTCAGCCTTTCCTCATAGGAGAGGTGTTCCATCCCTCTGACCATTTTTGTGGCCCTCCTCTGGACCCTTTCCAACAGGGTCCAGATCTTCCCTGTACACAGTCTGTACAGCTGGACACAGACACCGATGACTGGTGTGGTTTTGCAAAAGTCAGTGGGAAGAAGACCAGTAGTCCTTGGGACAGCTAATTCAGAGCAAAGATTACTTCAAAATAATAAATCCTGCCCAGAGAAGAGGGGCATGCAAGGCATGCGGTGTGCTGGGATGTTTTCTGTCCTTCCTGAAGGATGCTAAGCTCAAGCTGCAAAATGTGTTGATTTGAATCAGGATGAACTTGGAGACTTACGGGGCTTAAACAACCCAGTCTGAAATGGGAAGTGCCTTAAGTGAACTTACAGAGTATTGTGATTTTTCTTCTGTTTGTTTGAAGCATGTGTTGAATGGAAACAAAGGATGGAGCAGAGGTGAACGGGAGCTGCAGTGCTCTGCCCGGCCGCTCTGCCCCTCCTGCCCTCGGAAAGCAAGCCTTCACCCACTAGCTTTGGGAAGCATCAGCCACCACCCTTTCCCATTTCAAATACGTTGATTAAAGTATTGGAGATAAATGTGTTGTCTGGGCCTGGTTCCTCTCAGCATGGGGCTTTTCTTCCTTTGTCTTTTTTGATCTGGCCTAGCTGATCATCCCAGCAATAGCAGCTAATTGATTTAGCCTGTGTCAACTCACTGCAGCACAGACTCTGCTATTTCAGCCCTCTCAGTACAGAATGCAGGGAATAGAACCAGTAGCCAAGCGCTGAGTCAGGCTGGGATGAAGTAGGGGCTAAATGCAGAGCAAGAGCATGGCATGTGTGGTGAGGGGCCGGTGCACCCGTCCTGTGGCCTCGGGGGATCCCTTGGGAAGCTGGAGCTTGCAGGATGGCGGGGTGGATGCAGTTTCTCAAAGTTGGCCTACTTGGCCTCTAAAGTAAACACCAATTTGCGGTCTCTTAGTAGGGAGGGAGCAGTCCAATAACGCCAGGATAACTTTCTTGCCAGCAATGCTTGTTATCGAGAGCAGCATTTAACTTTGTCTAATTGGGGCACTCGGGTTTCAACAGCTGGCTTGCAAAAAGGGCAGACAACCTGAATGTGCCAAATGATTTGTCAGATGCCCGTGATACAGGATTTGACAACCTGAATGTACCAAATGATTTGTCAGATGTCCCTGATACCTAGCCCAGATACCCAGGCTGGGTCCTCCTGTAGGTGGCACAGTCTCTGGGAGCTGCTCCTTGGTGTAAGCAGGTACTTGTGCTGGAGAGGTGGGCAAAGCCCTGCCTGTGATGGGGGTGGGAGCACTGTCAGCACATGGGGAAAGGGTCAGAAATGTGAAGCCGGCTGCGGCCGCAGGAGCAAGGAGTGACCACTCTGACCTCCTGTTGGGCATGTTTCTGCCCTGAGGTCACTCCAGCAGCAAGGAGC
Organism: Lathamus discolor; assembly: GCF_037157495.1. Taxonomy (NCBI): domain Eukaryota; kingdom Metazoa; phylum Chordata; class Aves; order Psittaciformes; family Psittacidae; genus Lathamus; species Lathamus discolor. The sequence goes on from NC_088884.1 coordinate 110,807,611, forward strand.
CCTCTGTGGATGCCCTGCTCAAAGGTCTGCCCTGTTCAATTTCTGTCCCGGTGGAACTGAGCCTTAAATAACAGGCAGATGTTTGCAGAGCGTGTATTATGGAAATCAGACCAGTCATAACTTGACTGCTCTAGAATAATGCGCATCTCTTCAGAAGAGTGGCGGCTTAGGTTTTTTTTGGCTGGAGGCAGAGACAAATTTATGTGCGCAAGGCAGCGGCCTGTGTGGGGCGGCTGGGGGCCAAGTTGTGCCATTCCCACCCCCCCGGGGCAATCGGGCCATCCTGGGGCAGCACCAGCCCCGGCGGCACATCCTCTGCTCCGATGGGAGGGTTTCGCTCCTTCCAGCTCCTTTTGGCTTCCCTGCAGCCCCTGCGCTGGGAGAGCAGCGGGCGTCGTTGCAATTAGGAGGCTGCCATCGTGGCAATTAGGAGGTTGCTGGTGCAGCTGCTTATTTGCATGTCTGCTTGTGTCGGGCAACTTTCATGTCGCTCCGCTTTCCTCCCCGCGGCCGCCAGCGTGCAGCCGTCTCCCACGAGCTCCTTCCCACGCTCCTGCGGGCGCTACCCAGAACATGGGGCTCCTGCCCCCATTGCCCCGAATAGGTGGGTCTGGCTCGGCAGGGTGGCTCAGCAGCACACGGTGGGTTGGAAACCTGCGGCTGCATGGCAGGGCTTTACTTCTCCTCGCCCTGGCAGGTAATCATGGGGAGCGCTTGCACAGGGTCACCTGCAAGAGTGAGTCAGTG